>NC_132975.1:11747500-12347500 GCF_047496725.1 Anoplolepis gracilipes
GATATATACACATATGAATATATGTACAGACATTGTAAAAACACGTTTGTGTGCTAGATGCGAGTTATCGTTGTTTGACAATCATAGGTACCTATTAAAGGGACAGCGTCCGAAGTCGTCGGCATGCTTTCTGCCACGAGGTTCAGGAAAACTGTCAGCGACAGCAGAATGGTCACTCCTGAACAGGTCCAAAAAAAAATTTAACATCGTTAAACTGCGTTGCAACGTGCCGGTTTAACGTCTATCTCGCTGATCTAGGACACGTAGATTAAGCTTACAACGTTTGTTATATTGCTGACACTCCCCTCTTTCCCCTCAGAAACTAGGAGAGATCGAGATAAAATCACACGAGTGTTTTCGACGACTGGCTTCTCGGAGTAATGTAGACCAACGTAAATCGCATCTTGTCCGAAGATCAAACTTCTAAATTTACCTTACCGGGAATTTCCTGAGTTTGTGAGCAGATTCTGGTTCAAACTATCGTGATTACGATCTGCTGACTGATAGCGGCGATTACGAAACTAACTTGGACGTGACCTGTCGACCGATTTTGTGAAATTATGTCTTTTCAACTGTGAAAACATACATAATTTGAATGATTCGATCTGTAAGAACAATGTCCCTATGGCTTTTCTCTTATAATGAAAAATCTTTTCGTCTATAAATTTTTTAACAATCAGTAATCGTTTTTTTTCTCATAATTTTGATTCTATGCTGTTTTTTATTTATATTGTATATACATATATATTTATATATATATATATATATATATATATATATATATATATATATATATATTTACTTAATGTGTCATATAAAAAGCTTATTTATAACTTCTTTTAGCGATTAAAAAATTTGCACACAATATAATGAGAAAAAAATGAAGAGGTTAGGTTATTGCCACAGCATAGAATGATTTATGAAAATGTAGAATTTACAACGAGATATTAATGATGATGAGACAACGCCAGGAATGATCCAATAAAATCTATGCGACTGCGCGAAAACATTCGAGAAGACATACTTGCAATGATTAAGCTCGCATGATTACGAGCGGAGGACCGCGAATAATCGACTGTCGAATCTTGTCCCTATAGTTTCTATTCGTTCTCGCCAGGATTTCCAAGGATAAGGATTAGCCGACAAAGTTCGAAACACGTAACACGGACGCTCCGCGTGGATGCGCTATATGTTGTTGAAGAGCCGCAACATTAGACGAAACTTGAACGAGCCCGCCTAAGTCGTCGGCAACTCCATTACTGCATAACAACCTTCAAAGTGACCGGTGAAATTTGATTATCTTACTGCTTCTCTCCAGAATCAGAAACTTCTGCGAACGATTGACAATCCTCGCCGAATGAAACGGACGCTTTGACCGCAAGTGATTGGCTTGTGCAAATTCTGAATTGTCATATAAATTTGGTGAGAGCCGACGAACTCGATTAAGAACCCAATGTCATAAATGAATATTAATTGTAGGGCTATTACTCTGTGCAGGAAATGGTGTAGGGATAGAAATGCAAATGTAGTATTTGATTTTTGCACTTTCATTCATTGATAAAACTTTCTAATAATTAATTTGAAAATGAGATATATAAAATATCTTAGAATTAATAGATGTATAATTTTGTCTTATGAGTTTTGACAATAGATTTAATAAGATAATTCTTATTAACGAAGAAACTATAAGTCTTTGAAAATTACATCCTTTATACATACTTTTATATACTAATATTAATGTATATTAATTATTATGTAAAATCTTTCATTATGTTATGCTTACAAGATGCTGTTAAGTATATAAAAAAAAAGTCAAGATATTTAATTATATTATTAATAAGCAAAACAAAATTTTATTTTTTTCATGGACCAACAAAATCAACAAACTATAACGCCGTAAATTAACCTACTAAATTTAGAGCATTACTCTGACTCTGAATGGCTCTGAAAAGCGCAAAGGGATTTGACAATGAGTCATTAAGCTTGATGCATGTATACGTAGTTAGGTAACTTGAAACTCTGTGGAGCGCAATGGACTCACTATTAGTCGGCGAATTGTCGCCATTAAATCGCTTGCGGACCAGAAAGTATAAAGCGTGATGCGTCCACGGTGCTTCGGGAGCAAAGCAATCTCGTAATAAATAACGCGGTATAAATAAATCAACAAAATTAATCAGCGAGAAATGCGTATAAACATCTGAATCTCGAGCAATTGCCAAGTAATAATTTATGTCGAATTTAATTGCACTTGTTATCACGCACGCCGATTTTATTTGATTTGTAGAAAAGTAATACACTGATTTTCCGAACGTAATGGAAAGAACAAACGATATTGAATACAAAATATATTCGCTTATTAAAAAATTGATTAATACGTACTGTATCACATCGTTTCGAAATCAAAGAATGACACGTTAACGATATTAATGATAGATAAGATTGACGCATTTTTTTCTTCGTAGTTTTTCGCGCTTTAATCTATTTAAGAATTTAAATGAGATTTTACATAAATCGAATGAGAATATGTCGTATTTCAGCGAGATTGACAAGCGTAAACCGCGACAAGGTACATTCGTGGCGGGTGGGAAACCACCAATATCACCAGGGATTGTCGGTCAGCGAGGGAAGGTGTGGAACTTGAGGAAGGGTGACCAATTAATTCCTTACTATTAGACTCAAGCATTCGCTGGAATGCTAAAGTGCGCAGGATCGATATTTTTTTAAGATTACATCCGAAACTTGCACCAGAAATGCTGATCACACAAGAGTTGCTTCAGATTTAAAAATTTCTCATTTGAAAGATATAAAGATTTTTGCTAAAACAAAATATACAAGTAATCATAATAATAATAATAAAAGTGAAAGATTATAATTTATATATTTAAGTAAGGAAAATATATACTTAAATAAATGGTTACTGTATCTTTAGTATTATACAATCTTTCTTTTATGTTAATTATCATATTTTAATCTTAATTCTCTTTTATTATAGATTTATATATAATAGATTTCGATTAGTAATATTTGATTTTTGAAGCTTTTGTTTAAAAAGGAGTGTTGAAACTTACTTTATATATATTTATTATTACAGAAAAGAAATTGTTCTCGCTTAATCCCGCTGATGAAGCATTTTTATTCTTTCTATGTGCCAAAGAAATTCTTACTAAATCAACTACAGTGAATCACGACCATGAAATATTTTTGCGAAATAGTGATGTTTGGTTACGAATGTCTATTCGTGTAGACGCAAGGAAAACAAGGCAATGCGCCAAAATTCTCCTAGTCGATATTTCGAGTAAGAAAAACAGTGATAAATTTTTGACATGACTTAAAGTAGAGTCGAGCACTTTGTAGCTGGCACTGTGCGACAATTTTTTATTATCGTAGTTTCCGCCGTTGAATTCATGTATACAGCGTGAACCTTTTGCGTATAAATACAAGAAATGCCGAGAAAAAACTCAACCTATATGTTTCAAAAGAAATGTGGATGTGACGTTAATTAAATATTTATTAATTTCCCATTATTTATTACTTTTCGAATATTTATCTATCAAACTTTCAAATCTAACATTTTTGCTTTTTAATTATCGAATAAATATCTTTATTTTGCAAAGATCTGTCATTGAAAGAAATATTTCGTGCCAAAACAATGAGGCCAGACTTTCGTCGCACTGCGTCTTTAAATCACGCCAAGTCGCACGTAAGATTAAAACTATTTATTATACACAATTTCGTTCTTCAATTTTGTACTTGTTTTTTTTTCATCCGACACGTGTTCCTCGCATGTGTACCGTAATCACATTATAACTGTCGCGGAAGTCGTGTAACCGATGCAATCTAATGGAATTGCATCCCGCGCAAAACGATGCACGAAGCGAACACCTGTTCTCAAGTAGAGTGATGCCTTAACGGGAAAGAATGACAGACACCTCTTCGATATCCATTCTTTCCACTCGATTTCGCGGGTGAAATCTGTTTTACTTTATGGATTACTTGCAAGTTTTCGTGTAGCCATGTACTTATATAAATTAACCATGTACTAAGTATTATAAATTTTTAGTTTATTATGTCGTTTTACCCAACTATTTCTACCACGATCATTTTCGTAAATAACAATTATAAAGTTTTGCATTATTCTTTTAGCAAACTCAGTGCTTTAAAAAGTACGTTACATTCTTTTTATCTGTCTTAAATTTGATTTTATTATATTCTTACATCTGTGAATAAAAGGTGTCACGTTAGTTGACAAGAAGGCGCGACACAGAGCGGTTACATGGTACGTCGGCCAGGCCGTGTCCTTTGTTATGATAATATTCAAACAAACACAGTCTTGAACGGGGTACACACAACGCACGCATTTATTCGGTTAATGAAATTCGCGAGCAATGCGCCCTCCTTACTCAGAATTTACAGCGGCGTGATGTTATGTAAATTTTACGTGCATTTTTAAGCATAATCAAGCGTAATTTGGTGGGATATTGTTGTCGGGAGAGCGCGGATTTCAGAGCGCGCGCAGAGGCGATCGCAGAGCATAATGCTACCTGCAACGACGCTGCTTCACGTTTTCTAATTGACGTTTTTAATTGACAGCTAACAATGACGTTGGGAAATTCTGGAAAACTTCTAAACTAAAATTAGAACATTTTAATAGTTGTTTGTATTATTGTATATTACAAATTATTACATTCAAAATTATATCTTAAATCTGATTTGCACGAGTTTATAAAGTTAATTTTCTACGGGTGGATTATTCTGCGAAAATTTGTAAAAGTGTGTGCGAGAAATTATTATCGCCGTTCTTAATGACTCCAAGATGTATCGACGTCCCCGAGATAAATGTGACGCAATATCTTGAAAGTTCCGAAGTCCCTAATCCTCGTGTAATATCTTTGCGAAGGAAACTTCTGTCGGATGCTAGAACGAGCGCGGGTCCATGATAGTCTGGACACCGATAATTAATTACGACGCGGAATAGATAGATGTCCAAAAGAAGGAAAATTTGATACGGGGCAACGAGGAATGGAACTTTTTGAAAAATTTTTTTGATAAAATAATTTTTTTGAAAATAAATGCATGATTACATAGCACATATTATAAGTTATTAAAAAGTATGTATTGGAGAAAACATTAATAATAATGTATAAATGCGATAAACAATTTAAAAACTAATTTATGATATTGTTAAAAGAAGAAATAAGAAATATTGTTAATAGAAGTGAATAAGTTAATAGAAATTTTATTATGTTACGATACAATAGTTACTGCTAGAACCGTTAGACCGAATAGTAAGAACGAAATGGTCCATGATAAAATTTTTCTCTCCGCGGTCAGGGAAACGATTTCGAAATTTCATTTCACCTTCCCATCCGTTTTTACCGAACTGCAAGATCGTTTTCAATAAGAAAAGAACGAGGTTCTTGCGTCTTAAGTAGCAGCGCGGTATCTTTCTCGGGTTTTAAAGTGCACTGAACTGAACGTCAAAGGAAACGAACGTTGCAGAGCAACAATGGCGAAAGACTCATCGAGGACAAAAGGAAATCCGCAGACAAAGCAGAAACAATGGGACAGAGGTGAGGAAATGAGGAAAGCGAAACGAAAATATATCGGAAGAGTTTCGACCGTTCTGTTGCAGAACCCGGATCAGTAGATTGCAGCTCCCCCTTCCTTCTCTCTCTGTCGGTTTCTTCTTTCGTCTTAAGTCCCGTCTTTGGGCGACACCAAAATTTACTTCACCAGTTTTATAAAGCCACGCTTGACAGCTGTGGCCAAAATTTTAGTCACATGTTTTCCAAGTAATAAAAAAATTAAACTGGGTCACAGATACAGACACTCTATCAGTTTCTTTCGAAAGATATTAATGTTATATCTATCGCGTTACGTCAACTTTTAGGAAGTTAAATTAAAAGTGTATATTATATTTGAATATATTCCGTAAAAAGTATGACTTAAGATTGAAACGAAATTACTTATTGCATCGCGGACAACTAAATAAATATTAAAAGTGTATTAAAGAAACGATTAAATATTAACATTTTTGCTCAGTAACATTTCCAGAAGTAAAAGAGAGAAAGAGACAAATTATTTTCATAAAATTAAAATTAAATCGCGTAATATGCCCGCAGTTTTACACGTGATATTATTGCATCGTACAGCAAAAGGCAACTGTAATTATGATAATTTTCTCTTGGTCGTTTGTGTCTAACGACTCTCGTGGTACATCCTTCGTACGAATTATTCTCTTGGGATGTTAAGTACCGTAGAGCATCTCGAATCTCGAGGAAAGTTTGAGAAAATCTATATATATGTTTCTTGTGTAGTTCGGGAGTACAAAATGAAGAAATGTATTAAGGAATCCCTAGGTAGGAGAATAGTTCATGGAAAAAGTTGGTAAATAAGTACTTTAGAAACTCGCTGAGATACGATCCCAATTCTTCATGAAACCAATTTTCATCTTGTATTTTCTGAATGATTAAAAATGGTCGATTTTTCTAAACGTAGCAATTGAAATATCGTTGAATTTAAATTTGCACACCATCTCTTTGTCGATTCATCAAACATGAAAATGTTTTGAAAAAGTATAAACACGATTAAATAAAAATTTGCTTAAAATGATATTCAGCTTTTATATCGTGGGAAAAGTTTTACGCTGAGGTAAT
Organism: Anoplolepis gracilipes; assembly: GCF_047496725.1. Taxonomy (NCBI): domain Eukaryota; kingdom Metazoa; phylum Arthropoda; class Insecta; order Hymenoptera; family Formicidae; genus Anoplolepis; species Anoplolepis gracilipes. The sequence goes on from NC_132975.1 coordinate 11,754,157, forward strand.
TTCCTCAAAAAACATCAAAACTGGCGTTGCCGCGACAGAAGCATATATATCAAAAAGTTGAAAATGTCGATTGGTGTCAAAGAACTTATTCATTTATCCTAATCACATACTTGCCGTCGTAAATTACATCGGTGCACACGTGAGTGTAATTTGGTGGGTAACGACAGTGATTGCGCAGCGGAAAAGTTATTTTCGTCTTCTTTCTCGCTCACGACTTCTCATCTATCCACAGCGCAATGAAGGAGAAATTTACGAAAGAACGCGATAGTACGTCGCCAGAATTCTTAATAAGACGGCAAGTGCTATCAAATTGCGCCTAGATAGAGTCATCAGCGTTTACGGGGTCAAAATTTTTTTCTTGCTTTCATTCGATGAAATTTTACGGGCTATTATAACGAACAGCGGGACTTTAACCAACGTAGAACGATGCGACGTGTAATTTTTAGCTCGTTCAATTTTTTACGGTTATAGCGCAACGAGTGCTCGTAAAATTCTGAGGTTTAATTTCATCTTGATGAATGATATAGTTGGTTTCTGTAATATTATTTAATTATATAAGTAAAAGCTTTAAGCTTGGCACGTCGAAATTTTTGCAAGTAAATCAGTTTTAATTATCGTCAAATTAGAGAAAAAGAGATAGCAAATATTATTAATTCTTAGAGTCATTAAAAACTAAGCAATGCTCACACAACGCATGTGGATGGACATAAACGTATTTCATTATTGTAATATCCGGAAACTAGTCCATAAAGTATGACATGTGATAATGAGATACTTTGCATATAGCCGTGTTGCAATGCTAGACTTTAGTGCAACTTGTGTCATGGTTGACAATGTCAAGCACAAATTGCACGCGCCGAAAACCCTGAGCACTGAGCGTTGTATCATTTATTTAGCGTGATTAAATTGAGCGATGTTGAGAACAAGACGTCGAGAGTGCTAAAATTCATGAATAGAAATTGCGATACAAGAAAGAAAAAGAAGTGCTTTCGAGAAAGACGAAATAATGCGCGCCGAAAAGAGCGAAATTTATCTTGTAGATAGATAAACGTAAATTCCGGCGGTATTATAATTTCTCTACCTCTCGTTTTGTATATCTATAAAGTAAAGTACGTACTATGAAAACGAGCTATATTCATACGTGCATGCACTTAGCGCTACATTATAAAATCAATTTTTAACGCGCTTATATTTGCAGCAATGCACTTGATTCGAGATTGTTTAACCATATTTTTTTTAATATACTGTATTCGAAATCGCATATGCATGCGAAATATTAAACACGATTATTCAAGTGTTGTTGTAGAAATTTAATTTGAATACTGTTTTAAATAAATACGCAGAACTTTCTTTTTACAACTAAAACTGCATTAAAATTCTGGCAGAATAAGTTTCTATTCGAAAATTTAATTACACGATAAGATTTTATTTAATTGCGCTTTAGAAAATTCTATTACCACAAAAAGTAGTCTAGTTTCAATTGCTTGCAACTCTGGTAATATTAATGTTCTGATATTTTTAGTTAAAAGGGAAAATCTACTCGAAGTTAGTCAAAGAATTAATTAAAGTTAATGTATCTGTAACATCTTATAATCCGTATCTCGATCGAACATCTCAAGGGAAGGCTCGAAAGTTGTAAATTTCTCCTTACTTCATAATTTAATTTACAGCATAATTTAATTGAAATTCATTGACGTCACAATAAAGTCGAACGTAACAGTCTCTCTCTATAAAGTTTCGATCTATTGATATTTATTCATGAAAAGACATTGATTCGACACTTCGATCTCCACGAGGACTACAGTGAGAAAGCACTAAGAGGAAATATTTTCACGGTTTTACGAGCTATACCGAAAATAATACGCGACATAAAGAGCGCGCGATGTCCGGTCTGTCTCTAACATCATAACGTTATAACGCTCATCGAGAGCAACCTCGGACACGAGGGCGACGACATCGACGGCAACACGAATCGGCGTCGACATTGATTCTGGGTTGTCGTTTTCCCAAAGCACCACAAGAAAATTCAATTCTCGCACGCGACGAACGAAAGGTCGTTTCTCAAACCATCTACGTTATGCAAGATCACCTGTCAAAATGAGATTGTCAATTGCAATACTTTTCGACATCGAATAAAATGTTAAAAAAATTATACATGTGTGTGTATATATATATATATATATATGTGTGTGTGTAAAATAGCAACGTTTATCGAGATGTATATAAAAGCTGCGAATACTGACGCGTTAGAAATTGATTTTATAATGCAGCACTATGTAATTTTTCGGATAAACAGGATAAATGATACAATCCCGATAGAAGGAGCAGAATGCGTGTTTCGTAAAAATAAAAACCTAAGTGCACACATGCACGAATAATGCTCGTTGCATGTTTTCATACATTTCTCTACAAATTTATAGAAATACGAAACGGGAGGTAGATAAATTATAATACCGCCGGAATTTACGTTTATTTATCCACAAGGATTTCGCTATTTTCGGCACGCATTTTCGTTTTCCTCGAAAGAACGACTTTTTCTTTTTCTTTTTTATATCAATTTCTACTCACGAATTTTTATACTTTCGACGTTTTGTCCTCGACGTCTTTGGATTTAATCATAATAAATATAAATGCCATGGTAAAAATAAATGCGACAACGTGAGTGGTTAGCAGATTTTTGGTGAATGCAATTTGTGCTTGACATTGTCAATCATGGCACAAGTTACAATAAAGTCTGGCATCACGACTATATGCAAAATATCTCATTATCACATGTCCATATTTCATGCATTAGTCTCCGGATATTACAATAATGAAATACGTTTCTGTCCATACAAATACGTTATACGAGCGTTACTTAGTTTTTAATGATTCTAAAAATTAATAATATCTGCTATGTATATCTTTTTTTAATTATAGTAAAAAAATATATAAGCATGTAATGTACATAAAATTTCTATTTATATGACAGAACATTTAACTAAAAAAAAATTAAATCGAAAATAAGGTGCAAGAAATTAATGTTTTGTTTATATAATATATCAGATTTATATGTATCTTGTACAAAACATTTTTGCGAAAGATTTTAGATCATTTGTTTTGGTTTTTGAGGAAAAGTTAATGGAAAAATATGATATCCCTGCACAGAGATATTGCCCGATAATTGCTACAGCTTTCAAAACTCTTCTTAAATATGACAGATGGGAAAAAGGCCGAGAAACTCGGCGCGAATTTCGCAATGAATCCATTATAATTTACAGCGATGCACTTCCGACTAATCCCGCGTGAAAAATAACGGAAGGAAGAAAGCAATCTTAGCAATACGTGAGGAAGTATCGAGAACGTATCGAGAATTGAGGATTGGATGATGAGTACGATCACGTGCCGAGAGTGAGTATAGGTATAGGTATACGATAGGTATCCTGAAACGAGTTGCTCGCAATCGAATTCATTCGGCGAAACGATTGTCTAATATCTTACTTTGATGTTCCGTGAGTTTTTATCGAACTCTTCTCGTTGATTCTTCCAAGATGGGAATTACATTCTTTTCGGTTCGTACCCGACGTTGAAAAAGCCTGATTAAAAGCAGCGTCGCACGAGACGAGAAACGACTGCTGGTAGAAGATTACGAGACGCAAAAGGGTTAATAACCATGAAAAATCGATTGAAAAATCGAATTAAAGAAAGTATTTAGATAGGTTGATGGTGGCGTGGTATCCGCCAATGGATCCGCCACTCGCCACTTCTGCGTGATCTTACAAAAGTCGCGCAAAGCACCCCACAGGGAAAAATCCCATTATTTCCGACACGTCAAAAACTTCGAGGGGAGATAGCGACTCTCTTTTACCCGATGTACTGTATTATCGAGAGTTGGAGATTGGATCTGTCGGTGCGTTATGAATATTCAATGGAATGCGCAGGTGTCATTTTATGCAATTTATTCGGCGCTTATCGTAAAGTAGTGAGCCAGTGGTAGAGATGCAATTGCTGTTAGATATCGAGTGTTAACCTTGAATAATTGAGGGGTCCCGGTGTTTTCGGTTGATCATTTCCCGATGGACCATTTCGAAATATGAATCTCTCGATCCATCAGACTTAATAACTTGTCAGATTTAACGTGGACATTTCATTAAAATGGAGCATGTACGCGGATGTACGCCTACTCGAATGGGGTGCGCCAAAATTCCGATACCATCGGTCAATTTGAGTACAGTGCTCATCGTGGACCTGGGAAAAGCGCGTACGTAATATTTCACGTAGCCTACCGTCGCTGCAAGACCAAAGGAGCCGTTCGAGAGAGGCTTATTCCGTCGAGCCGCTGAAATATGCATCGCCCGGCGGCGTTTACATGTCGAAATACACGGCGTACTATGTAACATGCAGCTCGCCCTTACAGGTTAACGCGACGTACCGGTTTGCTCGACGTATCCAAAATTCAAATCACGCGGCACTCTTCCTCGAACGACCCTTCGTAAATGTAAACGTGGACGTATAAACCCGCGAGACCTCGAAGGCGGCCATAGATATTGCGATTTTACGAGATAACGTGGCGACCGCACTAGGCGTCTGATGCGCAAGAAACGCGCACATACAGAAGTAAGAAGAAAGTATCGACACGTTAGTAAGGCCATGTTATCCACGTAAATGTGAGAGATAAATACAGCGAGGAATATCGATTTCGCACAACTGATGCGGTTCTTTCGGCACTGTTATTTCTTATCCATGATAAGATTTATGGAGCCCCTATTTATTTAAACGATCAAAGAGAATATCAGAAGATGATTTATACTTATCAAAATACGTATAATGATAATTATATCAATTTTACGTCGATAAATTGTTGAAAGCAGAAATCGAGATTAATGGAAATGGTTATCCGAAGAATAATATACTCCTATCTCACACCAGCAATAAAACGCGACGATAAAAATTTCTACTGATGGTTAGGTAATTGCGAAAATATGTTCGTTTAATCGATACGCGAAGTGAAAGTGCACGTCGTCTGTGATAAATATCCGAGAACGAGAGCTTTCGAGACATCGAGAGCCCCTCCCGAACGATTTAACAGCCGCAAAAGTGTGCGTGTGGTCCGTGAGAGGAAAAAGAAATGGAGTCTCGCTGTATAAATCGCCGTTACATGAGAGTTGCCCGACGAGAATGTTGCGCGACGTCGTTTGGTCGTCTGTAATCGAAGTAGAGTCGATCCTGACTACTTCCTTCCGTCGTCAAAACGAAACAAACGTAGGACAGTCAGCAGTGGCGCCGAGAGTATAAAGTATGAACGGAAAGTATTCACAGAAAAGTATAAAGACGTAACACGCGTGTATAAGATATGTAATATATACAGCATACATATATCATAGTATACCATCTTATGTTAATGCTGTAATTCTATCATTCACTAATGAAATGTCATCCACTAATTGAAGCGTGGAAAATTAGAAAAGCTAGAAAATTTCTATAGGTAAAAATTTATAACGGACGTGTGAAAAACCTCTAAAATCCTCAATGTGTGCGAACTATAAAACTTCAAGTTCTTCGACAATCGTGATATGATAAAAAATCTATTCGTTGGAAAAAAAAAGATTCGTTCTTCAACGTTGCACACAAAAAAAAAAAAAAAAAAAAAAAAAAAAAAATTAAGGCTCTAACAAGTTAGAAAATTATCACGCGTGTCTTAAAAACTCTACGCGTCTCGTGTAAAACTTTCTATTCTAAAAATTGACTCTATCGCGTATATATTACATATCGTGTAAACAGTAACAATCCCAAACGAATCAATCGAAAAGAAAGGAGGAGGTGTGTCTGGCTGGTGTGCAGGCAGGCATGCTACGAGTTACGTTACCTAGGGTGAGCTTCTCGCCGGAATCGGGCGGCAGGGTGAAGCCCAGTAGGGCCATGCTCGATATCAGCACGCAGGGCACGATCAGGTTGAAAAAGTAGTAGAGGGTCCTCCTGCGTATCTGTATCGTGAACGTAACATCGACGTACGGCTCCGGGCAACACTGATACATTATCGTGTTCTTCTTCCCCGGCATACCTGGAAAAAGTGCCAGAACCGATGTACACACCGACATGTCTGTCTGTCCGAGGGACTAAGAAAGAATGATGAAAAAAAAAAATATCGATACCTTATGCGACCCGACTAATCGCATCAATTGCGTTTCTCGATTACGGATAATTTTATTTCCTCACTCTCACTTTTTCTTCCCTCATTACTCGCTATATATTTTGACCCTACTGTTCTTACAGAGACAATGTGTTGCCACCGGAGAACATAATAAAGCACTTGTCTATCTACCCATCTTTGTCAGTGTCTCTATCTACCGCGGACCTATGTTTTTATTATTACTGTCCTTCGTCTTCTTTACTTTTTTTCTTGCTACTATATCTGTACTGTGTCCTGAGGGGACTAAAATCCCAAGATATAAAGTATAGTCTATCTATCATACCTCCATCTGTTTTATCGTGAGACTACGTAGACACATAAATGCCATCGAGTTGTGATTCGTGTGGTTGCGTCGATTTTACTATAATTACGATTTCTCTGTAATTCTTTTCTCGCACGATCTCGCTTTAAAAATTATCTTAGGATTAGATTCTCACTAGATTCGCATATAACGAAGATCTCGTCGAGTTGGAAAATTTTCTCTGCTATTTCGACCGTCGCAATTCTGTTTCTGCGACAAGTTAAGTTACTGGCAAACGAATGGCGACGACATATATGCGCCTCGCGATAAAACAGAACTTGTCCTCTTCGTGGTCTTTAAACACGATGCACCTGCTGGCACGCTCTCGCCGCCAGAGAATGGTGAGAAGCGACTAGGCGAAAATCGAGCGTTCGATACTTTTGAGGACGGAGGGTTTTGAGATAGCTTCCGATCGTATGGACTCTCGAATCGATCTCGGTTCGCGATATCGGACAGTCACTTGTTGCTGCTTCTTTTCTCAGGACGCTTTTTCTTTGTATTTCCACGTACGACTGTGTGCTCGACGCATTTGGCTCGAGATAATTAACGTGCCTCGGAAAATACATGGACACTTTAGAGGCGACATTCTAAATTACATCGATACATCGACATATGTTCACCACGCGAGAAAGAATTGAGTGTGTCGTTTTGTCGGTGTCACAATAGATTAAAAAGGCATTGAACTTGGCATATTTTATTTATTGGTATCACAATTGAGAATAAATTTGGTCTCTGCCATCTTTTAAAACAGTCGTTGCTTGATATTGATTAGTTTAACTTTAAATCTTTATTCAGTTTCGCTTTCGTTTCATATGAAGAAAACTACTACTGGATGTCCAATGACATTCATTGAAACGAAAACATATATATATATATATATATATATATGCATATATGTGAAACGCAAATTCTTTCGTTTTATGCGACATTGTGTTTCTCTTATATTCTTACGCAAGATTTTTATGTGTCTCTCTCTCTCCCTCTCTTGAAATGTTGTTTCGGGAGAATGCGCTCTTTTCTTGCCAGGAATTTTTCTCTCGCTCCGATATATATGTACATATTTTCAAAATTTTTCTCAAAATACTAGATCTCGAGACTATCGCAAATTTCATTCCTGTTGCAACTTCGATTTATCGACACGGTGAGCTACTTTCGAGAGAACCACGAGAATAGCACTTTTTGATAGCTCGAGGAATGTAGTAAAAGTCGTAAAAGAATGCGGACCAATAAGTGAGACAGACGCGCGGGGGAAAAGAGGAAAAGAGCATCACATTGCCACCGCGAAGGGGGAACGTCATAAAGTCATACCCCGTTGCGGTATCGCGCAAGAGACACGGAGGACTCATAAAATCTTTCGGTTTCTATTCGGCAGTGTGATATCGATCGCGATTTCACGCGAAACGAAAAGCTCTAGGAGTTACAGCATCTGCGAGAAGCATCGACGAAAAGCCGGGGGTGCGGTTTCTTAACGACTTCCATCAGCATTCCTTCACACATCGATGACGCTGTTTCGTATCACCCGGCGAAAATTTGCGTCCTAGAATCCAGCCGACAAGCTGGAACGAATTAGAATGACAGATTTTCTTCCACGATACACTCTTTCATCATTTTTACGAAAACTGTCATTTTCTGACAGAAAGGAACGAAGAAATAATACAAAATGAGTCAAAATATATTTTCATCGTGTAAAATATAAGAAAATTTAGATTAAGAAACATAATTCAATTTTGATAGTACCGAAGGAGTTGAGAGACACAATATAATCGAAATATGTAAATACAATTATATATTCGTGAATTATGTAATATAGCAATCACGTAAAGAGGTTGTAACTCGAATTGTATATTCATATCTTTGTATCACGTCGATGCAATTCAAATTGCAATGCAAAGCAGATAGGAAACGGAGAATAAACTTTTCGCCAGTTGTGAATAATAGTCCTCAAGTAAAGATTCGCTTTGTAAAACAATTTAATCTTACTGAACTACCCACAGAATTACATAAATGAACCACATAATTGTGCACTAAGAATGAAACGCGAACAAAAGATTACATCATGCTGTTAAAGATAAAGCCGCGTAATTATCGCGTCCGTAGAAAATAGAATCGTTAAATCCTAATAATAGCTTTGCGATATATTGCATTTTACTCATCATTCTATTCCCATTCTCTGTTTCCATAACGTACAAGCTGTACAAACAGATTCGCAAATTGCGATGGATTAACGTAGCCGCATTATCATTGTGCATGCATGCTGAGAACAGGCGAGGATTAAGTCCCGACGCGAAACAGCAAGAGAGAATCTAAATTACATCGAGCACTGTCTTCTCTTCTTCGGATCTACTAATCATTTGTTTTTCCGAAATAAATTGCTCGATCGTCATTTCCATCGAAACAGGACGTATCGGCAAAACGCTGCATTAAAATCTGATCCGTTTCAATCAAGCGATTGTTGGCGAGAGACAAGATGTCATACCCGGACGTGTCAAAAAAATCACATCGACATTTTATATATATATATCGCTATAATACGTATTAATCTTTCAAATGATTAAATATTGAGCGAAAATCGATAATAATCTGATAAAAATTTATATTCGTCCACACGTGTAGGTACGTTTGCAGATTTTTCTCCATCTTACGACTGTGAGCGGATTAATATCGTACGATTTTATTTATTTATTTATTATTATCGATGCGCATCGAGTCGATTCGAGATTCTATTTTTAATCTAAAAATACGTTCATTCGCGCGTTCGTAAGCGCGTGTACATACACACACACACACACACACACACACACGAGCCAATACAGATTCTGATTGGCTTGACAAATCATAAACTTGAGGCTCTTTGAAACTCACCGATGAGGTACCATTCCCCGTTCATGATGAAATCGGATAAGTCACCACCCTCCTCTGAGTTGAGTACCAGATCGAGCTACCAAGGTCAAAGTTTGATTAAGACGGGCACGTATCTACACGACGGGGGCATTCCGTTAGGTAAGTCGAAGCCGAACGTGCCGCATGCAGCTATGAATTCCGCTCGCGTCTACGCCTACGTCTACATTAATATACATATGTCTACGAGAAGGTGCATTCGCAATCTGGCATTACGTGATAAGACGTGCAACGGGGAGAAATCCACTCGACCGATGCGAAGAAGAGACGGACGGTGGTTTCTTTTCTCGTTGTAAGTAGTAGTGCGCCGTATTTATAACGCGTCTGGAGAAACGCATTTGTGCGGCCGACAGGCGGAAAAGTGGCTCTTTAACGTCGCTGAAAATTGCTTTTCGCGCGGTCAACAAGTCCTTGTTCACGACCAAGTGTTCGCAACTTGAAGTCACGAATATAATATGCGAAATTCTATAGCTGCGAAATTTTTCCCCCATGCGAAACTTTCAATCGTATCACGCATGTCGATAAGACGAATAGGTATATTTGTGTACCATCTGCGGAGGGGAATAAAAATAGATCGATCGACTTTCGCCTTCATAAAAAGCCTTAGGTATTTCAATATTTCACGATAAGGAATTTCCGAAGATTCGAGAACTTTTTCGAGAATCCGGCAAGTTTTCTAGCTGACGAGTTTGAGGTGGACGATAAGTGAAATATTAGCCTAAAGGCTTCGCGAAAGCTAAAATCAATAGCATCCATTTTCATCCGTATAATCTTCCATATGACGATAAAATATAGTATTAGCTTAAAAACACCTCGTTTCTCGGGTAGATTTCGCGCTCGATTGCTTCGCACAGATGTCTCAATTTAAAAGTAATAAGAATCTACGAAAAGATTTCACGGCCTGCTACTTCTCTATGGATATATCACGTTGTAATCATATTAGAGTAATTGAAAGAAATCTTGGACGGAGAAGAAAGATTCCTGCTACCTTTATTTCTGATCTTATCTACACGAAGGATTGGAGAACGGGAAATAAAGTGACGACACCGGTGGGAAACCATAGAAGATTTTCTAGTTACCTTAAAGTCCCGTATCGCTCGTCAGATATCTGTTGCTCTTTGATCGAGAGCCAAATACGATATACGGGGTTCGGCTGGTTACTATGAACCATCCAAGGCTTCGAAAAAGCTTTCTTTGATGCACAAAACTATTTCTTGTGCTATTCAACATTTAATTATTTGTAAAAGTGTAATTATTTGTAAAAGTGACGCGAAAAATTAATGTTAAATATAAATCACACAGAATAATTTTTAATATAATTCTGTAAATATATTCTCGCGTATATGTATATAATATGTACATATCTCTTGCCTCGAATGTTTTTTTGTATAATTTTTTTATTCAGAGAATATTCCTCAGAGTATTATTCCTTGGAGTAGGGAAAGAAGATATTATTCGTAAAGACGTTATTTTCCAATATTCCCGAGCACATTAGAGTAAAACGAGTTTGATAAAAATTCAGTTTAGTCCTCGATGCACTTCGTATATCTTTTGAAAAGAACGTTATTTTTCTTTTCTCAAAATACATGTGAAAATCCGTGTCGCGCTCGTAGGGAGAAAATTGGAAGGAGCGTACGACGTAGCAATCACAATTTGCAGGAAAGAGTGACCGGTTATGTCACGTTTATTTTCTCATTCTCGGGAAGAGATTGCCGTATCCAGCTTATATCTGTACCCGTATTCGGCCAATCAAATCGACTCGTTCACTTTATCTTATCATCATCGCCCTCTTTTTTTCCCGTTCGTTAATCCCTCTCTCATGATCTTCCGTAATAATTCCAACTACGTAGCAGGTGTTATGTATCGTGAAATTCGCACCGAAAATTACGGACGGATTACACGGGACTCGTAAAGTTAGCCCCTCATAATTCATCGCGACACGTATATTTTGCTTCGGTCTTTATTCACGGAATACCTAGCTACACGTAGTTTATTGCGCCAGCGCGATGCATCGGGAATGGACGTCTCGAGATGCAAATGCATCTCTACTGTTATGCGCACGGCTCAGCATCCTCTTAACTAATTAAATCCAATCTTCATATATAACGCCTCTTATCCGACCCGTTTAATCAAGACGATGATACTGGAGGAGCGTTTCTGCAGGATAGGCTTATCGTACATATACAATCGAGCGCCTCGTTGAATAATTATAGCCTCTTTGACGACTAAAGCATAGATAAAAATGAGCCATTTCTCGCTGTCGACCGCAGATTTAATCTGTCAAGGAATTGAAACCAATAATAATTTTGATGAGATCAATTCTCCACACTACAAATTCAAATAAATATATCTCATACAGGTATCCATTGGTTTCGAATAAATGTCGAGATTATCTTCGTATATAGATGTAATATCGAAATATGAACTTGCCCAAAACTAGATCGGTTTCAATTTATGCTGCAAACGGATTAATGCACGCATAAAAACAATATCGTAATCAAATAGAAATAATGCGATTTGACGTCATCTCGTACTACTTAATTGCCAAATAAACGATAATTAAATAAACTCTTCGTCTCCAAAGATCATTATCGATCACATCAGTCAATCTCTGGCCGAGAGACCATTTTTAATTCTCACCTCTCCGAATTAACATCGCGTATTTCCGTTAATTCCCCGAGAATTGTTATTAATTATTTGCGCGCTTTTTCGAAACGTGATTTCAAGAGATTTACCGCACGATACAATACGTCGCGGCAAATGGACTTGGTGCAGAGGAAGGAACATCACGGTCGAAGCACGGTTGCATTTATATTTCACGATAGTAGAAAGTACGAAGACTGCGTTTGAATACGCCGACTTAAATGTATCGCGGATGAACACACAATTGATCATGCCTTTCTTTATTGATCCACCCTGAGGTGTGTCTACGAGTACATTTCTACACAGGTATACAACAAACGTACATATATCCTTTCGTCAATCAGAGATTGAGATTGCCAATTATAACTTGGGCGAGTTCGATTCTCGATGTTTCTCGAGTACGGAAAATCGCATCTTGCGCGACAAACAACAGACATGAAAATTCATTTTCGCATACATGTAACGCCGAAATCTAAACTCGCCGAAATTATTCCGGTACTCAATCTCGGTTTGTCGGTTAGATTCGCATCGTCGCGTCAACACGTACACAGACACGTGACAGGATAAGGACGAAGGGAGGGATTTTGCATGTCAACGGCGGACATCATCTACGCATCGTCAGGAAGGCATGCAGCTACGCCGCGCACACGACACGGAACGGCCATTAATATTTCTGTACATACATATATATACACACACACACATACACATAACATGCGACACACACGCTGTACAGATAGATCAATCAATACGGTTGATGTTGATTCGTTGAGTGACACGGAGGGCGAAATGGATTCGAACAAAGTTCGGGTGTGTACGACATATAGACGACACAGTTTTTGGTTGACACAAATCTATATATATATATGTATATATATGTATATATATATATATATATATATATATATATATATATATATATATATATATACACAGACACACAATTTATGTCATGGGGGAGAGCAGTCGATATATGAGTCAGGCTGGGGGCGGGGGGGCCGGGTGTGGGGGAGAGACAACGTTTATATGCAGCGGAGCAATTGGTGAAAATGCGCACGGAATCTGCATTTCGACGGGGCGATGCAGCGACGGCGACGGCGACGGCGACGGCGACGGCGACGGCGACGGCGATGTGTTGTAGCGGCGCGTAATCGGGAATCGAGAACGAGCCACGCAATTTCGGCAGCTATCCTATCTATATCTATCGAGTCACGATGGCGAGCAAAGCTCGTAAATCCCACCGCCGCGTCGCGCCGGAATATACGTATATATGTGCGATGTGCGAAAACGCGCATGGCTTGTATATACTCGTACCACCGCGCCCAGTCGAGGATTTCGCCATGTGCGGCTTGATTGAATCGCGGTGCAAATTGTTTAATTGGCCGCGTCTTAATTAATTCCCACGCGGTCGATACTAACGCGAGTTCTACAAACGCGATCTCTTTCAAGTTCATTAAAGACTCAAATAATTATCGACGAATTATTCTCAGATTTTAGGCGCAGAGATTCTTTGACAATTCTGTACAAGAATTGTTATACCTTAAAATTGTAATCAATGAGAAAAGATACGTATAATGATTTAAAAAAAAAAAAAAATTGTCGCCTTACGATTCGATTGTTCCTGATAAGTTCGGTTTCTCGGTAAAGCCACGATTTACGAGCGAAATTTGCGAATATTTTTTAGCATTTCAAATTGACGACAGATCACTAAGTGAACTCGCGCGAGAACGCGTAAACGAGCTCGGTATTGATTACCGAATCTGGGCTGATCGTTCCGCTCGTAAATACTAAACTCGCGATATCGTATTCGCACGTGCGTTTGCACGTGCGTATGCGATTTGTGTGCTTCACACATACAATCGAATAGAAAAGTCGTTGTTGCGTGATATCGAACAAAGTAAGACCCGAACGAATATACAATGGTCGCTCATTAATTTCTCGTGTATAACGCGGGATCGATACGGAACTGCTGAAATATGATAATGAAGCATTTTCCGTAATGAGCAAATAATTTTCGGTTAGAAGAAGCATGCTGCAAAAAACGATGAAGGATAAAAATCGGTGTTTTTCCCCGATGTCTGTAAGTTGCGGGAACTGAAATTTGCGGGAACGCAACGTTTCCTGATATTTTGCAATGGCGGCACATTATTTCGAACTTTTAAAAGGCGAGATGGTGTTCCGTTGAAATATTTCATCTGTATAAAATAGCACCGGACGCGTTGTAAAGTTACAACATTTTACGTTTAGTTGACTGAAGCACTTTTCTGCGCGCAATCGCGAAAAGGTCGAGTTAAAATCCAGGGAAAGAGAGAAGATATTCTCCACCGCGCTGTCGCCGCACGCTGCACCGCGAAAAGAAAGGCGGCGGTAATGGCACCGCTCGACGTTGCGATGTATCTTTATGGACGATGGGGTTTGAGGAAGTTTACGATTCTTTACGATCTACGATTCTCGTCCGACACGCAAATGTGGAGGGAAGAAGTCGCCCGTCCTCGGCGCGTCTCTTGTTGTCTCGGTCCTTGTACGATCCTTAATTCACCGATCACGAGGGGATGTCTCGCGATCGGACTTTACGCTCGCGTAGCGATCGATTTACAAACAACGATTGCGCGAGCAATGAAGCTTTGTGATTTTTTACGATTGTAATCGACCGTTAAAGACGAGACGTTAAACCTTCGAACCGAGATAGCGCCAACGAGCCGCGTGCGGGCGACTTCCTCGAGCAATAAGGATGTCCAACTTCTCGTCGAGTAACACTTAAGGGTTAATAATAAGAGGAACGCAGCTTAATGTATTCATCGAGAGAGGTCGGTACATCTTTTTCTCTCGTTTCGGCACGTGGTCTTACATGAGTGCCCTAGCTCGCACGCACCGCACGTTTAGTGTATCAGATTTAATTACAATATAATCTATAATTCGTGATCAAGTGCGCCGAGGGGCACGCAAGTAAGAGCGCATCCGAACAAACACACGTCCGCTTTGCGCTTACGTAGTTGCGAATAATCGCTTCTTTTAAAGCTTGTCATTTGACGGCAAGTGCTGCTATCAACTTTACGAGATTATGTCGTTATCGTTGTCGTGCAGACTGTAGATCCTTCATTATCGTTGCAAGTGGAAGTTTACGCAAAACGATAATTTCGCAATTTCGAATTTTAGTCATAAACTTAATTATACATAATAAAAGCGTTCGATAGATTTCTTTTTAGTATGCGATATTCGATTAATGGTAAATTTTGTTTCACGTTGCCATGTTATGTTAAAATATTTGAAAGAAAGATCTGTGTAAAGAAATTTAATTATCTAATTAAATTATATACATATAAGTATCTAAAAATATCTAAAATATATCTAAAGATATGCGTATACGTGTTGATATTGATTCGATGTATTTTATACGTCCTACGATAAAAATGGATCTGTCTCTATGTGAAGTTCAAAATACGTGCGTACAATCGACCTCTGATGTCACTTTCTGTCAACGATAGGCAGACAAATCGAAACTGTCCGCGGCGTCGATCAATACCAGCTGCTCAAAATAAATGTCCACAGCTCGTATTCCTCGTTGATTTACTAACCTCGGGGTTTCAATTCGAGGCGATCGAGAAACGTATTTCGCTGCAGTCGGGCGAGCCGATAGGCGGCCGTTCGTCTTGCCCCGCCGAGGAATAAATTCCAATGGTGGGAATTTCGCGAGAGAGTAAGTCGAGGGTGTTCGTGTTCGAGGACTGACGAATCGGCGGCTGTAAGGATACGCGACGGGACTGACTGAAAGAAAGACGACGCGTGGACGGAAGAAGGTGAGAGACGCGCAAGAGGAAAGGAGAGATGGAGCAGCTGTGCTTCAGAGAGAAGTGTCTCGACGCGTCCGTTGCATACCGTGAAGCGGCAGGAACACACATGTGCAACAGGTGAAAGGCAGGTATCGAGCACCTCGTTTATTTCTCGACATCTAGCCTCGTCGCGGTAGGGACAAATTTTTTTTAACACATTTATCGCGCGAAACCTCTTCTCCTTCCGTCCTTTTCAAAATTGCGCGTCTCTACTCGATTAGAAATTTAAAAACTTGACACATGTCAAACGAATGAAATTTTTAATCCTCCTCTGATTATATCTGGGTTCGTGCGTTTTTTGTTCTCCTTTCGTTATTTTATATCGAGATTTTTGCTTTTACGCGTGTATATCCAATTACTTATATGCGAGCGCGAAATATGATCATTAAACAGAAATACTTTGCGCAACAAACTTTCGCAATTCTCATCAAAGTAAGGAGTAGCCAATTAAGAGTAATTTCTTTGCCACGCATATATAGAGATGATATGAAATAGTTTTCCTTTTATTTTGACTAATTTAAAATTTTGCGCCCGTTTTATCTTCATTACGCGAATACGTCCGAGTATAAATGTGCGAATTTGTATTTTTTCCTTGTCGACATTTTATCGTTCGAATAAAGTTGCGTCTAAAATTTTCAAGACCGACTTGGGATGACGACGGCTAAACCGTCGCGCAAAAGAATCACCTGTTTTTCATGTTGAACGAATGGGAGTAATACGAAAAGGCAATGGGACGGTGAATAAAAATCCGCAAGATTGTTTGCGGTTTATCATTCGCGAATACGGCATGAGAAGCACGTGTCTTGTGTCGCTTGGCAACAAGAAACCGTCGTGCGCTATATCCGTTGTACGTATATGGGTAGCGTAAACCACAAGCCGCCGATCAACATACGCGCGAATATTTAGTGACATGTTATGCGCTTAGTACGAAGATTAAGCACGCGCGAGTCCGTAATTTGCGATTCGTACGTAAAACCGAGCTCTAATAATCGAATGTAACATCATATCCCTTTCATTTCTCTTCGTGAAATCGAAATCCGTTGGTGAAAATTATGGCTTTAATTATATTCGCTACTGTTTCAGATGTAGTATATTAGATACGCACGATCGACTTGCGTGTGTGTTTAATTTATCGATCTCGTATAATTAACGAATGTACATCAATAACATTATTTATGCGGGATTCGAATTAATGTAAAATTATTGCGGCAACTATACTATCGCCTTTTCATATTGTGAAAATGATATGAGGCGTATATATTTGTGCATTCAGTTTGTGGATTTCTTCCACACCAGCTCATACAACATGGCGACCATAATTAATACGCAATTAGTATGTTTCATACAATATCTTCCGTACAATAAATTATATGATTATTGACAAATGAGATTAGCATTATCTTCTTTTACGTAGATTGTTTGCTTTTTCCACTTGCATGACTTTGAAGCGCGTCAAGCGATCAGTCAAGGAAACATTTATAAATAATTTATTGTTCCGAGAAGATCGATACCTTTGAAAGATCGCCTCGGAACATCAAAGTAACGATAACCATAACGACATCACCCGATTTTCTTTTTCTTTTTTTTTTTTTTTTTTTTTTTTTTGACAAGATGCAGACGCGCTGATGCGCGCGAAGCGAACGCGAACTTAGCCTAAGCTTAGCTGAGCGAGTACTCATTCTTTGGATTCTCCGTTCTATCATATTTCTTCGTCTCTATATCGTCGATTAATCGATTCGATCCGTGACCTATACGAGTCGTTGACCTGTCTTCTAATCCAGCGACTGTCCCGTTATAGTTATATATGTATCGCGCGTCGATGTCGCGTCCGTGGCCCACCGAAGACTAAAATGTACGCGAAGATATGAGGTAATGACTCTCGATGGCAAAACTTTTAAATTAGATTTTTCTCGTGCGACGTTTTCCGAGACCGTCGATAAAACTCGCTACCTCAGCCGCGTGTTAATAATCAATCTTCTCTCACTGGAGATCCGTTATTAAATCGACACTTGAGCCAGACTCAGTTTTTTATATTAAGGACGCGAGAGACTGTAGAAAGTATTACCAGCAGATTGTAATCTCTGTCGACAATCTATCGAATATAGTTAAGCTTTGCTCGTTATTCGCAGGTGTCAACTTTGATTTTAAATTCAATTCATCTTATTTGTTGTTTACTCTCCTCTCTCTCTCTCTCTCTATATATATATATATATATATAAATATATATATATATACACACACACATATATATATATATATATGATGCATATACCGACACGTGCGCATGTACATGTGTTACGTGTGTGATCACGTGTACACGACATATCTTGATCTGCATAGTTAGCGGTTCGTTGGTTTATAGTTTATATTATGGAGATCCCAGATGTTCTCCGCGAACTAAGGATAAACTCGATTTACGGTTAACAATTTACGATTAATGTAAGACGATGGTTTAACATTAGCTCTGTCATACTATTATTGAGCTTTACTGTTTGCCTATCAACGACTCAATGTCTTACGACAGTTGTAAACCGAGTTTTATGAGAAAATACTTTTGCTCGATAGAATCTTGTAAATTGCCGCTCTCGCAAGATTACATATGTGTTGTTGCTTACTTGTAAATTATATCGTGATAATAATTTCTCAAAGAATCTAACACTGACCGATCTTGGAACAGCTGTATTGAATAAATTAATATTAATATAATAAAAATTTCTACTATTTCTGCGACTGAAATTTTATCGATTAAATGCTGGTAATACTCGTTATGCGATCTGTAAAGTCTCAAAAATTATACGTATAATATCACATCAGTGACTCACATTGGCTACTCACTTTGCTACGGTTAAGCCGAATTCTGTCCGAATGTTTTAGCATTGTCACAGTGAATTGTCAGTTGAAAAAATCAAAGTGCAAGGCTAGTTAGCACGAGGATCGATCGAGAATTAACTCTCGTGGATCGAAGTGCGCACGACCAGAACGGAGAATCTCAAGAATGGGGACTTGCCTGTGGCTGGCACGGAGACATCACTCAGCTATCGACTCCACGGAAGGTAGGAAATTCAGACTCGTTGGTGGATCGACAGATTACAAATGACTTGATCCTCGCCGGCGACCAAGACGTGTTTGCGTCGACGGATCGCCGAGGAGGAACTGCTCGGAAGAGATGAGAGTTAAAAGAATGTCCGTGAAGATGTAGGAGAAGTCGGATCACAGAAACAGAGACAGAGATAGAGAGGCGGAGAAGGATCGGGAGGAGTCCTCGCAAATTGTTCATAAACGAAATGGCCGGAAGCGCCAGCGATGACGAAGCGGCCGGAAAATTGCATGGAACGGGAGCGTCGTCGTCGGTTATTCCGCTGAATGAACGCAAGCGAGGTGTTTCTCTCGCTCTCTCTCTCTCTTTCTCTCTCTCTCTCTCTCTCTCTCTCTCTCTCTCTCTCTCTCCTCTCAGATAAATCGACTTGAGAGGAAAGTGATCCTCGGCTGCTGCTGCTGCTGGTGCTACTACTGCTGGCGCGATTACGTAAATTGGTGCGTAGTCGTGGATTATACGCGCGAACACTTTTATAATTCACCATCGATACGAGTTAAAGTGGCGTTAATTTTTCTTCCTTTGATGCGACGTATTTTTTTTTTTTTTTGGATCAGTTCTTTGATCGGGACCGAGTAGATTTCGAAACAGTTGTTATCAGTGCTAATTAACGTAATTTTCTCGGAATCAAATGAGTCATAGCGATTGTTGAAGCGATTTAATACGCGTGCTTGCACTTTTTCAACGTAAAAATTCACTAATTACTGATCAAGCGTTGAATTAATTATCGAATAATTCTTAAAACATAGAAAACGCTTTCGTTGAATTATCTGTCGACGGATAACTTGGACTGATTAGATTCAACTGACTACTGACAATTTGATTGATATTGCATTCTGCCGAGTTAGTGATACAAGTCGATATATGATCAGACATTGATTTATCCTCGCAATAAAAAAGACATAAGAAGCGATACTTCTCTACGTAAAAAAATCAACATGTAAAAATTTAAATAGATATCTCGATATACGTAAATACGTCTTGCAAATGCTACATAAAATATTCTCGTTTTAAAGTTTAAACGCTTTAAAAAAAATCTAGATTAAATTCTCGAAAAAAGTACTCTATCTCGATATATACGCGTAACATTCCTCAATAACTCTCGTTAGCAAACTACTGAATACTTGAATACTATCCTTCGAATCGAACTAATCCCGAAACGGCGAGATACGTAACGCGAAGCGCACAACAGGCTCACCTTCCTCTAGCTACGAATTATCGTCGTGATAAATTATGCACATCATGCGCAGCAAAGATCGCCGTTGCATGCACGAGAAATTGTCGAAGCGATAAAAAGTAGGAAATAGAAAGATAGAGAGAGATTGAATAGATATAAAGCGTATGTATACAAGCACGCGACTGTAATCGTCATGAGGAAAAAAAAAGAGAAAGAAGGAATCCTGGACGCGCAGGAAATCGAGGATTCAGAAACAGCTTGGATGGAGGACGACTCTTCGCAAGAGGATAGATATCGGTGAAGGATAATCGGTGCGGAGTCGATAGTAGAACGACGTGGACATGTGCTCCATGCAAAATCGTAATTTCCAGCTCAGACATAATCACGTGGTCCCTGCTTTGACTGGTCTATGTGTATGTGTGTGAGGCATGTATAAGTATAGTTTGGGTCGGTTGTGTCGCGCGGTCTCGTCCTACACTTCCTTTTCTACAGTATCTTTTCGACGCGGGGAAGACGCGGGGAATAATCTGTGTATCGTTTGGATATATGTATAAAATCCCGGAAATCAACCCACGTTGCCATTTCCACTCGTTTTTCTTTTTTTTCTTCGTTCTCTTCCTTTTCTCTCCCTTTTATTTTATTTCTGCATTTTCATTATAGTATATAGAGGTATATGTATATATATATATTGCGAAAAAGCTCTCACTCGATACTCGAAGAAAAAGCCCGTGGAAGCAAAGTAACACCGGCAAGCGACATCAGCACATCATAGCGCCCTCCTCTACGTAGGAAGGTTTATATATGCCGACACCATTATATATAAGATTCAACATAGCTATAGCCAATTCGTGTGCTCAGATTGCGCTCGTGACGTGGTTACGAAATCTCGGTTGTTTTGATTGCATTCATTAACAAATCATTCCAGCACTCCGAAGGGAACCCAATTAACTTGATTCAACAGGCAATTAGAATAAATTGTTCGAAAGAAAATAGATCAAATTTGTGCATCGATGAAGAATCGATTTAATACCGCGCGGCCTAGTTGCAAAACAAACGGACATCAAACGCGAAAAATTCAAATTTCATTATTTCAAATAAAATTCGCTCGGGCACGAATTTCCGCAGGAAACGATAAACGTTTATGACTATCTCGTAAAATGTTACCATCTTTGCGACCCAAAGTAGTAAGTACCTGTCCATTAACTGCGTTTTAGTATGAATTGAATAAATAAATTTGTTTATCGGAACAACAAAATTTTTATATCGATTTAGAATGGAATCGACAACGCGACCGCTCGTTATATTTTATCTACTTTTGCGAGTCAAATCATTTTTGTCGCTGCGTCGAGAAAATAGCTAAATCTGATTTCATTAAATCTGGTTTAAATAAATGATAAGCAACGTGTGCATGTACATGTGAATGTAAGTAGAATGATTACGGCAATACTATTACGAGGTATAGTAAAGCTGTGAAAGTAAAATGAGAATAAGAGAACGGACCGAACTTAATCGTGAATGTAATTTAAAAAAGCCCTTGCCGGAGCTTTGTCCGCGAGTGATTTTAATGGTGGATAAAAAGCTTTGAACGCAAAGAGCGGTGCCGTTGTCTTCTCCCGGAAAGTATGTCCTTACCCGAAACAATTTCCAAGATTTAAAGAACTGCATATTAATAGTTTAATCGGAAGTCGAGTGATCGATTGGTGACGGGTACCTGCGCGCGAACAACGACGACGTCCTCGTTATTAAAGGCCACTGTCGGTCGGAAAATCGTTCTCGTCCCGTGAACGTTTTATGAGAATCGCTAATAATACTCACGTTCGGCCGGTATGATTCGAGAGACATTGATCCCTCATTAAGATTCCATTATTATCGAGCTTGCCTTATGGTCGACGACGAAGTTCGACGAACCGAATTCGCGATCGCTTTATTATACTGACGTGACGCGACGCGGAGAAAAAGAGCTACTGTACATTGAAATGGATGGATTATTTATTATTTAAACGCGAAATTTATCGGAGAAATGATATTCATTACTCTGACGGTGCAAATCATGTTAAGTTCGATCGTTTCTTAGGAAATCCACGTAAGATGTAATTGTCAGATAAAAATCAACGATTAAATAAAGTCTCTACAGGCCTCAGGATATTTATTATGAAAGAAACTCGTGCAAAAGTCATTTGATTGACAAAATGGACTCATTAATTATACATTGTTAAAATAGTTTGTAATATTTTATTCTTTTCAAAGTAAAATTGCACTGAATTAAAAGTTATTGATTATGAGTATCTAAAAAATGTATAAATCTCTGAAATATCTCAAATATTAATAAATTTTATCTGTCTCACGTAGATAATTAAAATAGACAGATGAATGTTGCACGAAATGACACGAAAAACTTAATATGCGCTGAGACAAATAATGGCAGAATCTATTTCTTTCCAAGTGGAAATCGATAAGACCGCGTTGTGGAAGTACAAGGATTATTTATTGCCCGAGAGATAGTCCCGCCTGAAAAGCAGTGCCAGTTTTTTAGCCTTATCGATGTTAGCTGCGTATTAAAGCGATGGGGACAAAGAAAAATGACGGAGTGTTTATAAATTTATCGACAGTGAGGAGCGAGGAAATAGTTTGACGCGCAATTTATGAGAATGCTTAAGCGTGTACGTTATTTATCATCAAAGCATGCGACAAAGCCGCAACGTGTGCGCTTAATGATTTTAATATTGTCAAAGTCAGTAACGTCGATGAATTGAGACAAATCATAAAATTACAAAAACGCGCAAACGCAAAATAGTAAAATGTCATTTATTGATTTCGATAACTTTTTAAAGTTATATTTTAAATATATTTATATTTGATTGTACAAATAAAAATGTTCAAATAAATGGAGAAAAATATGCCCATAGATGTGTATGATAGACCACTATGATTGATTTAGTTTCGATTTGCTCGCACGTGATTTCATTATCGATGAAAAGCATCCTTTTTGAACGATAACGACGATAGTAATAGAGTTAACAATAGATTTCCGCGGCGATACGTTTGTGAAATTTTGTATCCGACACTTGTTGTTCGTACTTTTATTCGCCGTGATAAGTGCGTTATTCGACCGTCACAGCGTTTCATGATGCATCAACAGCAAACGGAAAATCACAATTTGTCATTTTTAGTTTGCTTTATGGCTCAGCGATGTGTCAGTTTTTGCACGAGTCGCGATAAATCGTTATCATAAAGTTCGGTCCCTCCTCGCTCAGGATCGTAAAAAACATCGCAATAAAGACGTCAGACGGTCTATATTAAATTTGCACGTGTATAAAAATGTGGTCTTCACACGTCACGAGATATAAAACACTGAGACGATATGAAAGAATATTACCATTAATGCATGTAATTTTCTGACTTTTATATTGTCAAACGGATATTAAAATAAAAATGTCAATCAGTCGTATTATATATTACGTTTAAATTAATGTCTCTCTTTCTCTGAAAAGTATAAAACATTTTTTAAACAAAAATGATTTAATTTTATATATCGTTATTGAAACAGGCGTTATTTAATTTTATGTATTTTTATTGAAACAAGCGTTAAGCAAAACTTTTTACACAAATATATATTATGTATATTATGTAAATTATATTGTTTCGATATTCGATATTCAATACATTATAAATAAATTAAGTTTTTTAAATTAGGTAGAGTTGCATAATGAAATACGAAATTATATCGATTCTCATTCTCGTTAATTCCGTGAGTCACGACTTTGCTATGACAAAACTGGGAAGCTTCACGCTTGATAGCAAGTGGTTCTTTGCGTGAGAGTCTCGAAGGGCTGGAAACTGTCACGGACGTGGCGAAGTGTCGAAACCGGGTCGTAAGTAAAATGAATTTAACATTTGGCGTTTATATGCGGTCTGCAAACTGCGCGCCGTGGGAACGAGCTCGACAAACTCGACGTCGCGAGTTAGATGCGATGCCTCGCATATACGCCTTAATATCTGGCGTATACACAAACATGCACATTTCGGTTTCTACATATTACGACGACGGGGAATAGTTGCTGTGTCGACGACAAAATTTATCACCCGCGTAATGAAGAGACGTAAAATCGTGAGAGACGGTTTCAGGGATTTACGATTACGCTTGCAACAAAATCAAATTGCATTTCCGTCAAACTTTATTGGCAATTAACGTGAATAGTTCAACGTGCAAAAATTTTACGAATCTGAAACTTTGAATTATCCTCATTTGGCGCACTGCCACCTTCAAATTTGAAATTAACGGGATATTGGAAAACTTATGTAGCCGGGGAATTAGACAAAGATTTTAGAGAATTAATATCAAAATTGCATAAAACTTTGATAATTGATAATTTGGTAATTAATGGGAAATTTACGAGAGATTAAGTTATGACAAAGAGGCGATGATGAATACCCTCTTCTTGCCGAGGCGTAATTTTCTCCGGAGCGGAAACATCCAAATGCAAATGTCGCGGTTATTATGCAGAGAATGTTATAAAAAGGACAATTAAGGATAATTAGCGTGTAACGCAAAAGTATCTCAACCGGAAAAGTACGTATCGTAAATTGCGCACTTTGGAGGGAAGACAACGGCAATTTATTTAGCGGAGCGAATGTAATTATCCTTGATAACGCACGTTGAAATATCCACGACACAATCTATGAGAGCGTCGAGATCGTTCCATTAACGGTGGCCGCCATGGGTTATCCGCAATTGAGATATAATCGACTGGAGTTAGTTTGACAAAATTTTATCCTTGGCGCTACGTTATAAAACTAATATCTAAAAATAAATTCGCCTCTTAAAAATTGAATGACGTATAACAATTAATTTCTTAATATACATATATATAAATTATTTTTCTTAACTACGCGAAATGAGATTAAAACGATTAGGAAACTTAACTATAATATAAAACGATTATCCTTGCCTTTTTATTAAAATATAACATTTATATAGGTACTGCACATGATGTGATTTAACTTTATATTATTTTTCAGAGAATTTTGAACTTAATCACAGTAAGAAAAAGTAAGTGCACTTTTCGAATTGTCGAGAAATTTGCGTAACAAATTAACTACGATCGAACAAGATAGCCTTCCTGACATTATAGAAACAATTATCGTCGTCGGTTCGGCACATGGAAATAGCGTTACGGTAATACTGCGTCGAAATCGCTCCATTAATGGCGATCACCTCAAGTTACCCGCAATTTGGAAATAATTGAACAGGGCGAGATCGAATCGACGATTCGAGGTGTACGCATTATTTCCGTACGCTAATCGACTCCCGGGATATTGTATTTACAGAATTTGCGGAGCAGTAAATGCACAAAAGTTTCTCGAATTAATGCGCGTGAGAAGAAAAACGCTTGAAATTAATTTCCGTTATCGGAAATCGTTGCGAACGAAATAGAAATCGATAAAGTAAGCGAATCGTAAAGCGGCGTTTTTCCTGCCTCGATTATCGCGAAGATATTCGCGTTTTCAATTTGAACGGAGCAAAGTCTACGTAAAAGTACGTACTGTTGCAGACTGGAATTACGCTCATGGTCTTTTCCGGAGTGCTGGATATCCCTGATACACCTTCCTATCTTACTTTATTTCTTTCTTGTCGCGGATCTAGTTCACACATACGTCGGTGCGTGTGATACGTGTGTCGTACGTGGTGTAACATGTAATGCTATATATCATATATATATATATGCCTATGTTATAATATGTATATAGATCCGAGCTGAAGCTACGAAGCGTGAGAACGGCTATCTATGGAGCATCGCTATTGTGTGTTGCACTTGTGAGTTTTGTGTCGGACAGAAGAAGCCGCGTGGTGTGCCCGTCACGGGCGCGGGATGAGGTTTATCTGGTCTCAGTTGGGACCAGGGGTCAGGAGAGGAAAAGTGAGAGGCGGGTCGAGACTTTCATGGTAGCGAGGGTTCTGATGGCGAACGGACACCGAAAGTGGTTTGCTCCATTTGCGATGCCGATAGAGCGCCAGAGGATTTCGCGATCCTCCGCTCGCTCGTCGAAGGACGACGACGCACAGATGGGATAATATTCTCGGCAGTTTTCTCTGCTGAAAATTTGGTCGCCAACTCGTTAAGCGAGAACGAGACGCGGCTCGGTAATTGGTAATTGGACGGTAATTAAGCGACGTGAGCCGCGATTGAAACACGTTTTTATCGTTGCGGTTTCGGAGACAAATTAATAACCTTTTTCATAATCACTTATTAATTTTAAAATATGCATCGCGAAAAATGCATAAATATCTATAAAAATTAATATGAATTTTAATTGGAACAGCGTTGTGAATTTAATTATTTCGAACAGGAAACGTAGCATTAATAATATTTTATATCAAATTATTTATTATAAAAAATTTATGTATTCGCTATTTTTTACATTGAATGTTTAATTTGCGCTATTTAAAAAATAGTCACAATTATAAAAATGATTAATATTTTCAGTTCCAATAAAATAACATTAAACGCAAATTGATTTATACGAACAGTTATTATTCAGAAAATCTACACCGATAAATAACCGAGAATTTTGGTAGATTTTTATATCTCACATATTATAGCGTTATTATTCATCCGATAGTGAAAATATGTCGAAATTTTCCATCGAAAATTATGCAAAAATGCGATCATTCCTTTTGTCACACCGTATGGTAACCACATCGGTCGCACTTGGTACAACCACATTTCGCGGTCCCTAGCCCTCTTTTACCCTCAGCTTCCGGCTCGAGTAAAAGCGCGTATAGCTCATTCGGAAAAATTGAAGGGATTGATATTATAATCTTGGTGCTCTCGGTGTGTACTGAGAGTGTGTCGGTGTGTAAGTGGAGATAGTAGTGTACCTGGTTGCCGTCGTAGGTCCAGGATCCGAACTTCATGTCACAGTGTTGGTCGTCAAAGGGGAACCAAGTGATGTCTATCTTGCATGTGCTCTTGAAGATGCCCGGAGGGACGTACAGGCAACTGCCGTTATGCGTGACCACCACGTTTGTTTGGTACGTCCCGTCGAAACCCTCATCCGCACTAACGTTTCATATTATACTTCCATTAATTACCCTCGTCAGTCGGTTCGCGGCCGGTTTAATCGCGCGCCTCTTTAATCATCGCGTGACGGAACGGGGCGTCATCGGTTCTTGTTAAAGCCGCCGGCAAGACCTCGCACGAAGGATATTGAGAGCCGAAGAACGCGAATGTCGTGTTTATGTCGAGGAGATAAATGGGATACTTGAGGCAACGGGGGAACAGTTCTCCATTCTAATTACATTTACTTGCAATGTTACATTAGCCGTGAAAAGAAAGTTATTTCATGACGACAATTGAACTCGAGAATCAGAATCACCGATGTTTATCGTCTCATTTTATATGAACATACTAAATTCAGCGCATTTTAGCTTGACGTGTTGTCGCCATTTATCAAAATCATAATGTTCGACCGCATCTTTCGAGCAATAAAACGAGAATCACGAAGGTGAAGGAGGGTGATAAAGCGAGGTACTCACGAATGTTATTCATGAAAATGCAAACCGCTTAGGACCGCTTTTACGAGAGTCCTTTTAAGCGCGACCCGGGATTGGAGAGAAGGGGAAACGATGAAGAACGGAAAAGGTAAAGAGGGAAGAGAAAGGGTACCGCGAGCGTTGCCTACACCTCGTTCGGGTTAATCCCTCAAGAATAATTTGAAGCGACCACTTAAACAGCGTTAAAGGATAAAGGCAGATATAGATATTCGTAGTCAGTCCTGGAAAGCTTCGCGTGAATTTTAATGACATATTTATTTACCAAAGCGGATTATTATAAATTTTCGAACCCCCCACGGTAGCAATCTCGCGAGAAAGGTTATTCCTGTTCTTTCGTGAAACTGGCTGCTAGTAAAAAGGGATGTCTTTTATACTGTCAAAACTAAACCATTGAAGAATATTAGACAATTTGCAAGATAATCCGATGAAATTAATATTACAAATATGCTCGTGAAAATCAAGGGTAGGTGGTATCGATATTAATGTCCTCGTTACGGAGAATGTTGTTGACGAGAGAGTCAACGGATAGTGGCATCGGCGTCATTGTCGAAGGTTTTGAGGATGTCGTTCTCGCCAATCGAAAATCGATACTGCCGTATCATTAAGGTTCTCGTGCTTCTCACTACTTTCACACGTTATCGTGAAAATGGAGAACGGTGGAGAGGATAAAGCAAGGTGAAAGATGACGGAGAGGAAAAAAAAGGAGCGTTTCGCCGAGGTCTCGGAAAATGGAGTTAATTAATTCGCGCGGAGAATTGAATTTTCAACAACTCGTTTGTCAATATTAATTGTTATACCATGTGTCTCCTGTCGTACGTGATCTTGCCACGCTCGTCCATTTTTTCGCCAACGAGATATCAATGTGGTCGCTTTGTTCGTGTGTTCTGTCATTTAGCCTAGATCACGATCACCCGAGAGCGACGTTTCTCTTTCAACGTTGATTAACGTGCGTCGTTTAATCGAATTCGCGCGCGCGAGAAAATGATATAATACGCCGGAGAAAATAGGCTCTGTAAAACCGATCGGTCCGAAAAAATCGGTCCAACGCTCCCGCTAATGCACGTTTATTCCGTATATTCGGGCACGTCGGGGGGATAGCGGCATTGTCGTCGTTGTTGTGTGGCTAATGAAGACTAACGAGAAACGGGGCTCCATCCCAAAAAGTATGTCCGATTAATTAATCTCGGTGGAACGAAATCGTGTTGGCGGAGTACCAGGCATTGGATTTTGTTGATCGTGTGTTTCTCTCTTTTATGGATAACTTCGTTATCCGTTACCGTAGTCATTTGTTCGTAGTCGCGTGTGAGGAAATATATGCGCGCGATATATGTCGCACATATAACGTGCGTTCTGAGGCCGTTATGCCGATGTTTCGTTATTGCGGGAAAGCATGTTAATTAGCTACGAAGCGAGAAAATATCGCGTAGCCGGCTACAATTTATAACATGGGATCGTGAGAAATCGCACACATGGATTTCGACATTATATCGGCGACCCGGCCAATAGACTGCGATAACGGCGTATGGAATTTAATGACCGAATCGTAAGGGGCTAATTAACGATCCCAAAGGGAGGACGCATTAGTATATAGGTTAATGGCGATATTCGATCGGGGGATTATCGCGAGATTGAGAGATGGCGGTTCATCGTTGACAGGAATGCTAATTACATACACATATTATGATAACGCGATCTTGAATCAAAATTGTCAACGATGCAATTTTATACGTACTCTTTTATCATTTTCTTTGTAAATTTATTTAATAAAAATATTGCCTTTATTTATTTCCGTACACTTTTGTCGATAAACGAAGCATGTGCGCCATTTTCCGAATAACAATTTAATAAAGTACGGTAAGTAATATATATGTCATCTCTCACTTTTATCCACTGACAAGTAATACATTGTATCAAGGAAGTTGCACGACACTCCTGATGTAACTTAACGTAATCCCATGTAATGGAAGTTACAATTTAGCCTGACACTGCACTGCACTCGATACCGCGTCGTTGTAAAACTTTCCTGCGAGCTTCCAAGTTTTCGTTAATATCTTTCGATCCTATCACAACAGTGGCTGCAAAAGTTTCCGCTCGAAGAGAAACAAAGTACTGAATGCTTAACGATTGCTCGACGCTAAGTACTTGTCCAGGATGGCTCATAGAGCAGTTAAGAATATAAGAAATTTACGCGCGCAACTGTCGTTACACGAAATCGTTTTGGCATTGTTGGCACATGTTGTCAGCAACAAGATTGTAAAACAGAGCGGAAGAATATTTGACACAAATTCTGAGACCACCACGGCATTCTATATCTAATATCGCAAAGTTGCATATTTTCATAATAATATCACTATTATTTATATGTATAATCTAATGCTTTTAATTAGCCGAAAAGCAAATGGAATCGCGAATGAAAAAGCAGAGGTTTTAAAATTCGTTCATTTTGGCGACACAATTTACATAAGACGGTGCTAAATTTTATTTAACGATACGCCAGATATTTGCAATAGGAACGATAATCAGGATGCGTTGCACATATTTCCACGATTTATCTCGAGATTAGCCGTTCAAAATCGACGACGAAAAAAGGAAAAGAGAATCACACGAAGAAGAGAAACAAAACTCGAGGTCAGCTCGGTGTTTTAGCTTCACCATTGCGATCCCACGAACGTAACTTGCAAGGGGGGCTTATGTACACTTTAGCTGGCTCCCTAAGTAAGCACCTTTGTTGAGCGGCAAACGGCCAGTGTTTGTTCGAAAAATCCGATCTTGAACGCCTCAATTTCCGAATGGGAAGAATCTCTATGTGTGAATTGGGCTTTCAAACTAACAATAATGGAGGCGAACTGTGCAAGATATCTAGAAATCATCAAACGTTACTTCAAGTATAGACATTAGAGATTAAATTTAAAAAATATGATAATCTTAAAAATGGGAATTTAAATTTACAGTTTTCATATATTAATGTTTGAGAAAAAGCAGATAATTATATAAAATCTTATTTTTTAATCAAATTTTATCGTAATAGAAATTTAATTTCATTTCCTCAGTACAGATTTCATAAATATTCAAAATCGGATTATTTTAAATTTTGTTAAAAATACAATCTTTATGAAAAAAATAATTCAATTACTAAATATTTATTAATTGAATTAATTAATAATTATATTTACAAATTGATTGCAAAATTATTTCATTTATGCAATTAATAAAAAAAAAAGCAGAAGGTAAACATACTAAAGAATATTAAAATTTATTATTATATTATTAAATTAATTATTATAAATTAAAATATAAAATTATTAAACTATATATATAATGACAATTTAATATAGATAAAAGAATAATTTTTTCTGAAAACGTATATATAATATAAAATTACATACACATTCGCGTCGTGTATATACTCGTTAAAGATTATTTTATCATCTGTAAGTAACGTGATAATTAGAAAAAGAAAGAGAGTAAATTAAATAATTGAAACGATTTGGAAACAGCGTGGCGGAAGGATATTTCAGCTGTGTGGATCTCGACGATGAGATACACGGCCAAATGGAATTAAAGGACAATGTTTATCGAGAGCCATTCTCACTCGAGCTCTCTCGCTTTGCGTGCTCCATCCTATGGTTATGCCAGGACGTGCATCAAAGTCCACGCGTCGTCGCGCTCACGAATTCTGAGGGGCGGTTTCGTCGATTGTTCCACGTCGAACAAAGGCGGATCCCACTGCGATGCCTATTGTCGAGTTTTCGGATAAATTCTGTTCGCCGAGGATCGCTGACCCAGCATCTCACCCCTGTGTGTTTTGTCTCGTTCTCTCCCTTCGCCTATCCGTGAGTTCACTTCTCGCTACACATCGTCATCGTAGATCGCGATATTCATGAGAGAAGCGCGCTCTCCGATGTGAGCAACAAGTAAGTCGCGCGCTCCAGATGGTAGTCGGCCAACCCCCTTTGTTCCGTGAGTAACGACCATCTCGTTCCTTTCTCCATTATATGCACTGTACGTATCTTTTAAACAATATCTGCTAGATACTTAAGGTCGCGCTCGATTTAATGCGCGCGCTAATTCGTAGCGAACAAGATCAATTGTGTCGCCGGAAAGAAAAGTGGGAAAATATTTTATTAGAAGCAGTTAAAAATTTCTCGCGCGAGAGTTGTTTCGGTAAATGGTTGATTATCTTAATTATCTTTATGTAATGCTTTAAAGTCAATGAATAAACCCTAGGAACTGTTCCTGAAAGCGTTCGTTTTTTAAAAACGACGAACACGGTATCGAGATGCGCAGTGACTTACTAAATTCATGTATTTCTAAAATCATTTCTAGATCGTTTCTAAAATAACTTCTAGGTAAAATAATGAAAGCAAGAATACATAGTTTAAATACCGTACAAAAAAAGCGATTAAAAAATCTCAATATTTTTTAAATATTTATAGAGAATTTTTTCGTACACTCTGAAATATCAATAATTTTGTTACAAGTTAATTAATTTTTTATCTATCCCAATCATCTCAGATAAAATAATAGACAATTTTTATATCTAATAAATATTTGATGTACGTATAAAATATTACGTTAAGCAAAATTTTTAAGAAATATTTCTTTTTGCATATTTTAAGAAATATTTCTTTTTGCATATTTTAAGAAATAAACAAATTTGATTCGCGTGTAGGTAGATAAAGATTAATGCCTTTTATTCGAATATACTTTCTTTCCCTTTACTTTTTTCTAAAAAAAAGAAAAAGGAAAATTGCGCAATGTTAATTATAGGTTTCGATGCGTCTACGGTCGTGAGTGTACGTCGCGTAGCTCGCTGATGCGTACGCCGCGTAAATACCGCGTAAAGGTGAAAATATTACGCGATCGGGTCAGCAGGAATATAAAAATATTATAAATCGATGAGACGGGAAAAGTCTCGCCGTTCGCTGGCGGTGGCCGCAACGACGTGCCCCGATATATGTAATACTAGTTACGACATGTAACACTATGCGCACGCGTTGCGAAATTTCAAAACGTCGATCATTCGCGTCGCAAACGTAACATGGACGTCGTTCGATGGGCGTCGCGTCGACATTTTCGCGTTTTGCCTTCGCGATTTTCGATTATAAAAATTCATCGTGACGCATAAATATCCGTACACGCGGAAATGTGTCAAAAGCCAGCTAAGCTCGCGACGAAAGTTACAAGTTTAAAGTAGCACACGATATCGAAGATTATTCGATTGATCCAACGCCGGTACTCGCGCTTCATCGATACGTTAGTCTGGAAGTTTTATATTCTCTATATGCAAAATTTTATATGCACGACAATTATTTGTTAAGATACTGTTCACGTGATTTTTTAATTCCCCGTAAACCTACGATAGATTCAATCGAGCTATTTTGCACTTTTTTTTTTGGAGGAGCACAATTTATTCTTGTAGAATATTTTGTGAAAGAGTATGATATTTTTGTAAAAAGCGGACATACACAGTATTTTTGTAAGGACACTATTTTTAGAGAGATGAAAATTGTCATTCCAACTACAAGTTACGAATGCAACAAGTTTAGAGTTTCTTCTGTATCAGATTGACTAGAAAGACGGATGAGCGAGATGCGTAATTAATTCCTCAGCACGACACAGCATTTCCTAATGATCCACCTGTAAATTATCTCCAGCTACAGTAGAGTATATATATATATGTATATATATGTATACGCATATCACTAGGTGCACGTTAGAATGTCTGCGTGATAAAGTCTGTTATACTCTGTGCGAATTTCCTCGTGCGAGGATGTATCTGCGTGCCAGTAAGAAAGCTCAACAAAAAAAGAGAGAAAAAAAAAAACACATTACTGGAGACACTAAGCACAAATGACAGACAGCAATAGCCCTCGTCTCGCATCGTAGAGAGATCATAAAGTGCTGTCCGTTTAATCTCGTTAGATCGTTATCATAAACCGACACATGCAACAACTAACGAGCCGCGTATCCGCCCAAGCACCTTCCTCGCATGGAGATTGAAATGTCAAACGTGGAATATGGGTTGCGCCCTCGAGGCTCGAATTGATCGGTCGACATCTTCTCGCGTCGTTTTCATGGTTTACGCGTCGACTGATCGATTTAATCGTCTTCGTCATCGTCGTTGTCGTTGTCGTCGTTATTCAGATCCTCGCCGAGGATTCAATTCGCGTTAGTTCTTCTTTTTCTCGCAAACAAGTTTACTCGTTTTTTCTTTTTTAACGGCGGTCTAACGTTTCTTTCATTTTTCCTTTTAAAATCCAGGACGGTTGGGGTTTCACCGACCTTGCCGCGAAACCCGCTCCCTTCCGCTTTTTTCGCCACGATAAATTTATCTTACGAGTCCCGAGTCACGTATATCGGCGTATAAAATAGCACGTAAAGTCGTATCCTGGTGTTTTACGACTTTCAATCTAATATCAATTGATGATTATAATCTTAAATTGCTTGTTTACACTTTCTTTGTATGCTCGTCGTATACTGACTATATAATGTATGGGCGTGTCAACCAATAAATGCATGCGCGAGAAACGCTTTCAGCAGAATGAAGTTTAGTTTAAAATCGGTTTTTCTTTAATAAAAATATATCAATAGTTTTTGATTTATAGACGAGATTGATGAGAAATCAAAATCCAGTTTTTCAATTTGTTTCAGTTAAATTTTAATTTAAAACTCAATTACTAAAAAAATGCTTAATATCGCAAATATTAAAACCAAAAGTGATCTAAACAAATTTCAAGAAAAATTGACTGCAATAAAAAACTCAGATTATACATCGAGGATAAATGGAAATTTTGGAAAACTCCGTCAACTTGCTCACTACGCTCCCTTGAGCAAATAGTACCGACGACGTAACGGGATGTTCTCAAACTCCGTGTGTTATAAACGTTGAGAGAGCAAACTGTCGGAAAGTTAACGGCGCCAAATCACCGGCAAACGATGCAGGATGTCACCCTAACTCTCGTTTGCGCAAATGGATGGCTCGCGATAAACCACTGTCGGCCGTGAATATTGCAAATAATACTGATTTTCGACTATCGAGTGATTACTTAAGACGAGATTCGAATGCTTTAACTGTATGTTTGAATCGTTTATTCGATTGATGAAAAACTTGTGAAAACTGTTGCGATAATTTTAGTTGATACGCCCATTCAGAGAAAGTCCTCTCGTGAAGATATACCAATCTTATGGCACGTATTCACAGTTGACAGAGATACTTTGTCAAGTGTATGTCACCATTTGCGCTCTCTATGTTCACGCGATATCAAAGCTTTAGATTAATGTTTTCGATTTCTCCGACTGTCTCCGCGAAGAGGGAAACGAGAAATTTCCTCGTAGACAGCTTGCGCGCGATACTTTTGGCGGATGTGAATATACGTAATACAATATATCGTAAAAAGAAAAGCAGGCTATAATCGAAATGACGATATAAGAAAAATTTTCTCATCCGATACGTGACTCGGGTCCTTACTCTCAGGACATGTCCTGGTTAATAATCGAAGACTGCAACGGTGTGCGCGAATAGAAGCGAGCAGGTACCGAGCCCGGTCATGCGGTGGCCCGCAGTAACGGGGTGGCCTGACGTCGCGTTTTAATTAATTATTCACATAATTACAACCGTCGCTCGCTGACCGTCGTATTCGCTTTTAACTGAAGAGAAACTTCAAAGACCTGCGCATTCTGTAAAATTCTCACGACTTGCAGCACAAGCCCTACACTGGTTCGCTCAGAAGTTATGTCGAAGGTAGAAACGCCAATCAAATCAGAACGGCATGGAATGCGATCATTGCGAAAACTACTGTAATATGATTATCGCACAAATTCGTGTTGTAAAAATTTGGAAATTCATTCCTGTTTGAAATTCGATTGCATGATAACGGATCGATATATATATATATATATATTTCCAAAGATTAAACTGTACATTGAGAGCCTGCTATGCAGAATAAATTCAATTTACATGACATATCTCTCTCTCTCTCTCTCTCTGCTGTATTCAAATTTTGTCAATATTATCAGAAGTACCCTTCCTAGTAGAGTATTTGTTTTCAAAATTTATATTTGACTCTTCTGTTTTTCCTCTCTAATATCGCGAGAGCTTTTCTCGTGTTTGATCTGGTGTATTCGTTGTTATTGTTATTTGTTGATTATTCTTTGCATTTCGAAGAATAGTGTGCTTTCAGCATCGGTTTTGGACTAACAATAAGAAAAGAGAAAGAAAGAGAGAGAAAAAAGAGAGAGAGAGAGACATAAAAGTGAAAGATACGTTTCCGACGCAATCGATTCAGCAGACGTTACGAAAATCAAATACATTCTCAATTCGACGTGAGTAAATAATGATTACGAGACCGTATATTTGTATGTAGATCGGGGAAATAGTATATGCTGGACAGCGGACGGACACGGACACCATGTTCTATGTACCCTGGTATTCCCCGGATGGTCGATAGAATCGCGACCGCATTCGTTCGAAAGCGCGTGATTCGATTAAATAACCGGATCAAGTATGTAGATTAGAGTAGTGTTTCTCTTTCTCTTTTCTTCTCTCTCTCTCTCTCTCTCTCTCTCTCTTTCTCTCGACTAAAAATCACAGCGAATCGAGCGCGTCCTCGTTTTGATCAAACGCGCGGGGGATTGTTATAAATCTATATACACTTATATAAACGAGAAGAGAATGTCCGGTGCGATTGGATTATCTGTAGATGGATCAAGTAGATTTCGAGAATATATTTCGCCGGTCCGATCAAATTTTGCGGCGCTTCACGTTTCCATTGTGGCTCGTATAATATTCGCATGTGTGGCTGCGCTGACAGCGGAATAGACAACCACATCGCGACTTGCCGCCATGCATCGTGTTCCATTATCAAATTCGCATCGAAATATGTGTTAATACGATCGGATGCATCGACATTCTTCAGATTTTCTTATTCCGCAACTTCGCGAATATTTTAAAATTTACCTCGCGAGAATTTTGAGATTTTTCTGACACCTATCAAATGCGATCACTATCTTGGATTCACACTTGAATCATATGAATATGATATTAACAAACTTGACGTCGCGTCGGACAAATAGACATTCTTAGGAGCACAATTTATGTATAATCCTAATGGGGCTTGAATAAGATATAACAATCCTCGCGCTCGGATTAAATTAGACAGATTTAATTTTAAGTAACAATTATACGTAATATATTTTAGAGTATAACAATATAATAAAGAATAAATCTTTTTGATAAGTACGAAACAAGAAATAGAGGCGAGTAAATCATCTAAAATCGAAACTTGTATGTGCCATAAGACGGTACGAAGTGTACAGGATTATTTCAATTCCCCAAGGAGATATGTCGAAGGTTTCGGCTACGAGCGAGCCGTTACTGCGAGTTGCTTCATATACTTTTCAGTAGTAGCTCGTTGATGTGCTGCTCGGTTGCGAGGTGAACATGTAGTTACGAGGCCGGGAAGGTGTTCAAGCGAAACGGATTTTATGAGCCCCGCGCACGCCGGTACCGAGGCTCTTTTAACCCCGCGGGTTAACGACGGCTTAAATTCGACGGTAACGCCGAAAGTACCTTCGGGCGGGATACTCGAGATTCGCTTTACGGTTTTGCCAAGAAAGCGCCTTTTCCCTTTGGAGGGACCGGCGCGTAACCGTTCCCCGGAGCCCGTTGAAAATGGAACCACATCGCACAAACGCTGGACCCTCCGTGTCGTTATCTTATTTACACTCCAACTTCTCTAACAGGATTGGGACCGACGGCTTCAAAATTCTGATGTCCATAGGACTCGTTCTTTATACGAGTACGCGTGAGATGCATCGCTATGAGATAATCTGCTCCCTGTTCGTAGTCGCGATCGCGAAGAGCCTTCGTCTCTCATTTCGATAGAATGGTAAGGATAAAATATTAGGATTTTGAAAGCATCGAAAGTAAAAATAATAGGTATCACTCGTATCCAGCCCACATGAAAAAATCTATTATTGTTGATAAAATTTAAAGTAAAATTATCCTATAAAAAATAAAGTTAATTCTTTATCTACACAATTCTATATAATATCTAATTATAAACACATATATAAAAACATAGTTTGCAATATTTTCAAATTATGTAATTTTTATTATTAGGAAAAAATGCCTGTTTAGAAACTAGGCTAATTAGATGAGAATTAAGAACAATGAGATATGTTATTTTGACTAAAATAATGGAGAACGCAACGGTAGCTTTGATAGACGCGGTAGCAAATGCGAGTTTCGCGTAAAGTTGATTCACGGCGACGAGCGCGTAAATCATCGGCCCGATGGTTGTTTCGTCGACAATTTGGCGGTGGGATTGTTTTGCGGGAATATGATAGCACAGGATGCTATCGGGACCATACGAGACGTCAGGTAGATCTCGCGCAGCTGCTTCGATAAGCCATTCTTCTGCCAATGTCCCTATAAATTTTTCCAATCGATAATGGGAGCACGTAAGTTAAATGATTTAATGGTCCACGACATATTTATCGGAGAATCGACGGTGTAATTTCGGACGACGATTTATGTGTTTTAGGCGCCTCGAATGAGATTGAGAAAATATTTGTGTCCTATCATAATGAAAACTCTGTGGCCAACATTTTGTATGGGCAAAGAGCAGAGAATTTTAAAAACACATTGCATAAATAAAGATTATCCAATGTTATTTCAAAATTTAAATTATATTATATTCTTCTTATCAAATCTGTGTGACTCGATATTATATGAAAATATATTCTGCGTAATATTCAATATAATATTATTTACTGTTTTAAGTGTGCGTTATCTTTATATTTCAAAAAGATTTGACAGCATGTACTAAGATACATTTCCGAGGTAATAATATGTCCGCAACACGTGATACGTGTGTATAATCGCGAATAAATTTGACCGCATTGGGACATACAAACCGCGTTATAGCGAAACCATTGAAACAATAAGCGTCCATTAGGAATTGATGTTGGTACTCATGGAGGGACGAGCAGCAAATTGAAAATGATCGCTGGAGGGACTCGTCGAAATCCAAGTTTAACTCGTCGAGTCATCAATGTTCCCATCGATTTCTAGTGTCACTTTTCGTTAACGAGCCACCACTTACGCTTTGCGGCCATCTAAAACCGTCGCGCGTCAGAAATTCAAAGTTCAAACTGTTTCATCGATTTTCAAGATATGTTTTAAAGATATGTTATCATATTTTCAAGATGTGTATCCAAGATATCCAAGTTTAAATCGTTATGAAAGAAGAAATGTCCCGTCGAGTATTTTCAATGTGAGAATCTTTTTTTTATTTTTTGGAAAGTTCATTCCAGCCAGTTTTGCGTGGTTCTGAAAGTCGTCCGTTAGCTATCCCAGTAGTCCTGCGTCATTGTACGCTCCCGTGATACTCACAAAGACAAAGTTTCACCGAGACAAGACTTTAATTAATTGTAGCGATCCCGCACACTTTACCAACGCGCCGGCGAGAAATCTCTCTTGCCACGGCCCCGGGTTGGCTAACAACTTGGCCAGTTGTTAGTTGCGGTTGGAGGTGGATTCGGGTCTGTCCGGCTGACCATTTCTTTCTTTTCTACTTACTGTCTTTCACTTTTCCCCGCACTTTCGGTCCATATATTACCTCCATCTACCGTATTCCCATGGCACACTTTACTTTACTCTCCGTTCCTCAAGACTAAATAGACCGTTTGACTATTTATTTTATTGCTACAAATTAGTATTTTAGTTCAAAAAATTATAATTAAATTTTATACTCGAATCTTTCATTTTATATATATATATATGGTTTAATAGTACTTCTGCTAAGAATGCGTTAAAATTTTTCCTAAACAACTCTATGATTAAACAGCTTATCCTGTCTTTCTACTATTTATTTATTTGTTTAATTTACAATGCACTTCATAATTTATTGTCTACTTGAATGTTTTCAAAGGAGTTATTTTGTTATTAAATACCTTTCACCTTCTAGCTATTATTTAGGAACGAGATTATAGCAATTTCTTACAATATTATAAATAAATATTTAATTATTATAATATACGGATGAAATTATTAAACCAAATCAAACATAACTCTTGATTACATAATTCTCTTGAATCTGAGCTCTAAAATTTTTCATGTAGAAAAATGTTTTGCTTTACAAGCTATGCCAAAATTTCTGGCTGTCTAAAAATTTAATTTCGGAAATGGATGATGATCCTAATCACATTTGATTGTCATCGAGCTCAATCGTTCGCTGACAGTTGGTGACGATTATCTAATTTATGCCTAGGTCGAACGACGAATAATTTACGAAGCGATCAAAAATAATTGGAACCTCTACAAAAGATGCAGGGAGAATCTCTTGTTCTCAATTTTCAAATCAAAATATTGTTATTTCATCCACCGCTTTTATAATTAAATTGTCGGAATTTACTCGTATAGTATTTCATTTTTAATTACGTTAAGATTATATACTCAGCACTCAACGCTCAATGTGTTTGTGGTTGTATATATGAGTGTATGAACGCGTTACAAAAATGAAATTTGATAACACATGTTTTTCATCGATTATCACAACGTATCTTCATTGTTCACAATAGATCGCATTCCGTTCTGTCTGATAACTGTATGTCAGGCGATCAGAAAATATATGATTTATGCATCGATCGGCTGGTAGCGAGCGGCGGGCGTATTAATTTTGCGGATCACCGAACGTGAATTACGTAAATGCACTCACGTACGGCGACCCGACGATTGTTGTATATAGCTCTGCAGCCTATAAATACCTAAGACTAATTATTCTAGAGGCTATGGTAGAGAGAGTGGCTGAGAATGCGAGCTGGTCACGGCGTCGAGCAAAAAGGGGAGAAGAAATCCGATTTCCGCGTAATCCTGTTTTTTCAATTCGCTTTGGCTTTCGAATCGTAAAATCGCGACTGTTCAAAAACACATTTCTTCCGCTCTCCACGACGTGACCAACTTCAGAGTTTTTTGAGAAATGAAAATGATCGGCACTTATGCAATCGTTACTCTAGTCATTTTAATTAAAATCTGCGTAATAATTACGTTCAAAAGAGTTCGGGTCAACTCGCTTCGCGATTTCGTGCCTTGTCATTCACGAGACGACGTAAATCGTAATACGCCGAGTACGTAGTCGATACGAAAGCGAGAAACGAGCCGATCCGATCTGATAAGAGAGATTTCTACGATCGGGATCAATAATTACGTGGATACAATATTTACAAATGAAAAATGTAGAGAGAGATATACATAGAGTACAAGTATATAAATATATAATATATACTCGGCTCTTACTAGGATTCAAGTAAATGCATGCACTTTATAGGGATTTCAATAAAAAAAATATATATGTATATATATATAATATATATATAATATACTTTCAAATAAGAGATGCGAAGCAACACTAGAATAAAAGTTACGTACCCTTCGATTCTTTTCTTTTTTTTTTATACTACATTTGTAATACCGTAACGGCACGTGAGAAGAGTACGAGGTACATCGAAAATAATTTACGCTCCAAACGGAGTCTCTCCGGAGGGAGCGAACTTAAAGTTAATGAAAAAACTTTTGCTGCAGTGGCGCTACTGCCGCGCTATTTCTTAGCCGTCGCAGCTTTTCTGAAAAAAACATTCTTAAAATCTTAATTCTCTCTCTTTTTCTCTCACAGGAGGCGTATACGAGGATCGTGCCATCCGAATAAATAGTAGTCGTTAAGTCTACCAGAAGAACTTAACGTATGATGCACATTCGCGACGGAAATAATTCGCGCCTTCTATTTTTATGACAATAAACTTTTTTTCTCTACGATCGTTTCTCGATCATGTTTTCGCGATTTCGCGCTATTTACAAGTCGATGTAAATTTGTTTACACGGATGTGAAGCTTCCGACGTTTCCGCGAAAATGGTAAATAGTCACGCTTGAAATATTGACAAGCTGGAATCGCGATCGAGATACCGGAAGTCCCTTGGCCTTCATTTTGATGCATGACAATTATAGTTGTAATAAATCACGACGATTATTACACGAACGAGTGAGAATTTGACGTAACGCGAATACTTTTATTTATATCTTGCCAGTTTCGACTATCGTATTCTCGGATATTTGCGAAAAGAAGCATTTTCATATTATTA
Source organism: Anoplolepis gracilipes (assembly GCF_047496725.1). Lineage (NCBI taxonomy): Eukaryota > Metazoa > Arthropoda > Insecta > Hymenoptera > Formicidae > Anoplolepis > Anoplolepis gracilipes. The sequence goes on from NC_132975.1 coordinate 11,795,964, forward strand.
TTATTATTATTATTATTATTATTATTATTATTATTATTATTATTATTATTATTATTGATGAAAAAATTATTATCGATTGCTTCGATTTTACCGGTTTAAATATCTTTGCGCAAATCAAACGTAATCGCGTAAAATTATTTTAAGCAACGAAATTTTAACACGTGGCCTTGGGACACATCAGTTTACGTGCCTACTTTACGGATGTCCTTTTATTAGGGATACTTCATTAACACGATAATTTTACGAGCGCGTCATTTTATCCGATTACGTTAATTAAAAATTCTATTATAAGACTGACGCCCCTCCTCTCGCGCGCGCGAAACTGAAATACTCCTAACAAATGTTATTAGTCGAGACTACTGACTTGTCAATACAAAATGAAAGTCGCTACGCAGATGTAACGAGGCCAGATTACCTGTTGTACATGAGGATATCCGGTTTCCAAAGCTTGTTCGGCGTAATTCGAAGGTCTTTCACTCCACCGTACTCGGTCTCGTTCCACTGAAGGTTATAGTCTGTCCACTCCTGCACACACAAAAATAAAAGAATTAGAGAAAATGAAAAAATAATATTTTTAATCTTCTTTAGACATGACGTTATATTTCATAAGTTGAATATTATTTTTACACCTTTATGAGAATAAGTTTTCTGACAGAAGGATCCATCTGAGAATGTTAGTAAAAACATTTGTATTAAAAAGACTTTTATTCTAATTGTAAGGTCAATGTTTAGGAAAAATAGATGATCCTCGTATAACAATCGTTTTATATACATACGTATATCTATATACATAGATATTTAAATATCTAGATATCTACTATAAAAGTAAGAAATATGAAAATTAATAATAATACGTAAAATAATATAAAATGGCTAATCTGAGGTACTATTAATTCGGATCTAATTATAAGTACAATTTCCCCGTTTAATAAACGCGATGAGCGTTCCTCCGACCAATCCCCATTATGCAAAATAAATGCTCGCGTAATTTTCAATTTTCGTTCCTCTGTTCAAGTAATATAATTATAAAATCGATATACGCGCGTGCTTAACGTTCGCTTTGACGTTTATATTATCGCTGCGTTCGAACTACGGAGCGCACATAAATAGTACAACCACATCTTGTATAGCGAATAAAAATAATTTGTGATAAAATTTTATATAATATGATGCAAGAGGCCATTCTCTGTGGTCAAAAATTTGTTTAATTTTATGTAATGTAATGTAATGTACAATATTGAATAAATTAAATAAGCCTGTGTGTTGGTTTTTTGTTAATTTCGATTACTTTGATATAAAATATATTGCCATCTACATTATAATCTTACAGTTCGTTTTATATTTAATGTGTATTCCATACAAAATCTCGATGGAATTCTCATCACTACGTAGTTTCAAATTTCGTATCGTATATTCTTAGATATCCACGGTAATACGAGTCGAAGGATTCCCTTCCTTTGGCCACAGATAAATTTGCACGAGTTAATTAATCTCCGCTATATGAAAGATTAATTATCCGCATAAATTCTATTCGTTGACAAAGTTTGACTAGGTAAGTTGAACGAAAGAGGTTGAAATTTCGTGGAACGGTCAGGGAAAATCGACTATGAACTCTGTCATCGCGTTAGTCGAAGTAAACAAGCGGAACACTTCTAACTGTCGTCGATTTCGCGACGACAGTTTTGTCATCTCGGTGGAAACTGATAGAATTTAAGAGTCACGTTTAACTTTGACGATTAAGTTTCTGGCGAAGGAACGTTTTACAAATATGATATTCGACACGAATCTGGCGAAAGTAATTGCGTAATTACGAAGATAAAGCTGCGTGCTCTCGTAAATCCGGTAAACGCAAAATCGCGCATACGGCAAAATGATAAACCGACAAAAATAACAGTAATAACATCACTGCACTCTCTTCGAATGTATTATACAAAGTACCAAAGTAAATTTAAATTAAAATTATCACTAACTTGTACGCGAGAATGTAACTCTATATTTCATTTGTATCTTGCGCGTCACATGATATAACTGTAAGCGTTTTTAATCCAACGCCGCTGCTATTGCAAAGCGCGCGCGATTTATATGAAAAATTTTTATCGGAGAAATGTATTATATGGTCAAAACGCGGAGAAAAGTATATCTAGAAATATCTCGCAAACTCGATAAATCATGTTCTCCCGGCAGCGAGTCACGTTTGCATGAAGAAGGGTGGTATAGGACTCCTTCTGAAAACCGTCGACCCTTCGGCTCCGCTCGGATATTTCCAACGGAGTCACGTACCTGTCGCTAAATATTCATCGCTCCAGCAAGCCAGACGGAACAGCCGGTCGCGAATCAGAGAAACCTGCAACTTACGCTCGGGTGCGAAGTTCGCGAATTCGCGGGGATAAGGCCGCGCGCGGCATGCGCGACCTGGTTTTGCGAGTAGGAGGAAGCGCCGCGCCGCCGCGGCAGGACGTTTTATAATGTATACTTCAATTTACGGTACGCGCGCGCACCAAGTCCGCGGCGTTTGCTCATTAGATTACGCGGTTGAATTGCACAAACGAGAAATTCAGCACGCCCAGCGCGATGAAAGTATCCGTCCTCGCCGGGCCCGACAACGTCTCATTCCTCTTCTTCTCGCCGCGCAGAGATTTTTTCGAGAGTTCCGCTTCCGCGCGATAGCCGTCGTTTTTTTTTTTTTATGGCGCGCACACCTATCCCGCGACTTACGGATGCGCGACGTAATGAAGGCTACACTCGACGAACACAGGACGACGACATTTCCCGAAAAATAAAATTTCACCTCATGTTGAACGAGACCGTCTATTTTATTATACTCGTCGCGTTGAATTACGTCAATTATCGTCGAAAATTTCCGTGTCTCCTTATGCCGTAACTTTTCGAAAAAGTTTCATTCGCGTATCGTAAATTTTGGATTTTATTTAAATATTACCTACAATTAAAAAAAAAGTATCGTAAAATATAAAAATATATTTTATTCAATATTAATTTTTTTTTTAATGGAACCTATTTTAATGTTATTGTCAAATGCAACAACTATTTTTAATAATAAATTATAAAGAATTATGAAGAATAAAAAAAACGCGACCTCTGTTATTATTGAATCAATAAGTATCTGAACAAGCAAAAAAATGAAATAAAGTTAAGAGAAAAAGATTCTTTATATTCTTAATGCTTTATCCTTTATATTCTTAAATCCTATGAAAAATTATTTCATAAGATTAAAATATTACGTAAAAGGGGCATTCATATACCATACACCCACAGAGAATCATAAACTAATAAGTTTAATGATAAAATACTAAAGTAAAAAAAATTCTCTTTATAACTTATAAAATAAAAATTATACTTTTGATATTACGGCGATTATATAAAAAATAAAGTTCCAAATTAAATGTACAACTTGATACAGAGACCTGCAAAGAATTAATTCTAATTGTTAAATATATACACGTTTATCAATGAAATACGCTAGTATTTATCACTATTAATATCGCATAGCTAGTAATAGGGAATAATATTATTAACTGTATGATTAGTGTCAAAATGAAATTTACATCTTGTCATTAATTTTGCGTTGTATGTCAACTTTTGATGCAATATTCACTTTTAGCAAATAAATTTCAAGTATCTCCTTTTTTTAGTACACTATTACGGGCAATATATCGACTTTCTAAACGATAGTGACTTTACTTTAAACGATTTACTTACATTTACTTATTTAATATCGTGCTAAGGTACAAACTCTTTGCCATAATAGCATTATGTAGGACGTGGTAACATAGTTTCCAAGTTGGTCGGAAAATCTCTAGAGGAAAAATGCGTCGCATTGTTTCACGAAGCTAGTTTTACAACGAATACTTGGTACGTTATTACTTAACTTCGCGTTCTTGTACTCTCTATGTACTGTATATCGTAATACTTAACGAGCCATAACTCTCGCGTTTTCCGCCATCCGGGGCGTTAAGCTATTACCTTAATGTTATAATCGAACCCTTTCCACATCAAAGCGAACGATGAGAGCGAAGCAGAAGAAAAAAATGGGGTCATTGGTCACGATTGTGTTACTAACATAGATTGTGTTAATAAAAATCGTGTGAGTTGTGAAAGTTTGTCCGGGAAAAATTATTTATCTAAAAATATATATATATACATATATTTATTACGTATTTTGCTTTTGCATACATATAAAGAATCTAATTGGTATAAAAAGAGAGAAATAAAGTTTGATTAATTAAATAATTTTTGCTTCTCCTTAGCAAGTCTGTACTTCTTGTCTCGATAAAGTCTGAAACACCAGTGAAATGATTCGCGAGGGAACGCCCGAAACTTTAACGATCAAAAAGAAAAATACGATAATGCTGTAAGGTGTTTTTCCCATGACAAAACTTTAAAGCCTTATCGAAGGTAAACTTCTATTAAAGTTTGGATTAAATACACATTTCAACACTGATATGGGTACCATTCGATTACGATGCGACAAAACATTTTTATATCTATAAATATATAGCTATAAATAAAAATTCATAATAATATTGAAAAATAAAAGACTTATCTGCGTACATGAGTGAGAAAGAGAGAGAGAGAGAGAGGGAGGGAGGGAGAGCCAACAAACTTTTTAAAGGAAATATCAAATCGTTCAAAGATGTAAATTATAATTTTTGTATAAAATAAACGTGAAAAATAAGGTAATTATAACAGAAGAAAGACAATTTTGTTCTAGAAACTTTAGGTGAGCTGTGATTGAAAGCGAAGTACGCCGGCCTGTTGACAGATTTTTCTATCAAAGGAAAAACTTTTAGAGAACCAGTACATTTTTCTTTTACAAGGAAAAGTTTCAACGATCGAATCAAACTTTTAACCATTTATTGAGCGACAACGATGTTACAGTGTGTTGTAACAATTTCTTATATTTCTTCTGTTGTATACACAAGTACTGTCTGTCATAATAGACAACTGGCATGTGGTTCACAGCCCGCTTTCGCACAAAGATGTATTGTATCGACGTGAAACGAAAGTCAATCGAGTCGGTTTATACGTACATACATACGCGGTTTTTTTTTTCCCGTAACATTATAACGCAAAATCAACGATAAAAGAAATTCTACACAAATAGCTCGGTTGATTTAGAAGCAGCGGAAGAGCCGATTTATTTTATTAACGTGGTTAAAAAAAGAAAATAAAATAGGGTACTAAAATTGTTAAATAGCGCGTTAAGAAACTATAATTTACGGACGCGTTCTTCGTTTCTCCCCTCGCGGCCAGAATAGTATGTGCGGCTAACTACGCACACATGCTATCTATCTTCGGATGGCCACAATGGGTAGGCGTATGCATTCTGCCGCCTCCTCGCGCGCACATTAATGCAACGCGTGCTTCGGGTTAAGGTCGGGGGCCGATATATACGACGATCTTGCGAAACCGCAGCCCTACACAGACTCCCGCAGACTCCTCGTGACACCGCGTTGACCAGAGTAGCGATTCCGAGGATTGGATTCGTCCGCGAGTCGAGATACTAAATTACGGTGGTCACATACGTATATATTCCAAGTTTGATGCCGTGATTTATGCAATCGCCGGATCAAGTTACGCCAATTAATTACAACGAGCCGTTTCATAAGAGCACTCTTGCGCTTAACTGCGCCGACTCTTTGCAGAGTGAATTATCGATGACTAATTGACGGTTTTGCGCGAACCAACGAGCGATATTTTCCCCTTTCATATAACTCATAATGTATTATATTTATCCATCATTTTATCCACCTCTGTGTTATTTTAATGTTCGCTTTTTTAATCTTTCTTTTTCTCTAGATATATATCGCACTTATTAATCCGCTGCGTTTACTCTGTAAATATTTGCCTGTCAACTGCAATATCGAATTTTATTAAACTGAATCCTTACGGATTCACTGTACATTACATATATATATATATATATATATATATATAATATATACAATATATATATAATATGAAGTACATATATATATATATATATATATGCACTGTCTATATACATTGTATATATGCTAGTTTATCCATTATATTTTTCAACTATTTTGAAGCTTTTACGTGATACGCTCTAGGCGTAGTATAAAAATGATTTCCATCTATTTCGGAGTGTCACATATAGATTTACGTTACGACGAATACGACATAGTTGCACGAATATGAAATATGACGTTGTATACAGAGCGCGATGTAAAATAATAAACGTCTAAAAAATAAAAAAGAAATATTCGACGAAAAAATATTTTACGAAATTAAAGATTTTTATCTGCGAGAAAAAAGATGGAAAATTATGAACGTTTGATCGATCAGATAAATATTTGCCATAGCCGTATATAGATCGCTCTTGCTAGCTTTGATCACATGTTTTACATTTTGGTATTGCAAGAAACCTCATCGTAACCGTAAAGTTATCAGCGTACGTTTTTGTCGGATAATCAAGGCACATTATAATGGCTAGAAATTTCGCCAGTTAGCTATATCGCCACATAGCGAGGAATGGCACAGGAGAAATTATTGATCTCGTTAGGATAATTAGAGTTATTGGATTATGCGGCGAAGGAGATTGCCCAGTTAACTTGCGTAGGTTGACTTTAGATAGATTACGACGACAGTCGAGATCGTATATATTATAGTCTAAATTGTTAATTTCGCGAAATATATAGTAACTTGTACGGTAACTACAATCTTCCCGTAAAGGATTCGTATTTTATACATAGACATATAACCCTCATATTTTACATAACCACCCGCGTTTTTCAACGGAAGAAAGATTCGGCGATTTCTACATGCCAAGAATAACAAGTGCGATTTTGTTGTGGCAGATTGTTTTCTTTTGAGAGAGAGAGAGAGAGAGAGAGAGAGAGAGAGAGAGAGAGAGAGAGAGAGAGAGAGACACAACCTTTCTTTTATTTATCTAATCAATTAATTTAAAAGACGGCGAGTTAAAAATGTACAACAGTTTCAGGAGATTCTAGTGATCCATCTTGGGTAAAAGTAACATTACGGTAAATAGTCGACAAGGATATTAGAAAAAGTGGTAAAAAAAAACATTAGTTATTTTCTGGATCTTACTCTCGTGAATTATTTCCATTACGGTTTTTACAAGACCTGAGCACTTGTTTGCGAAACCTTCGAGCTTCTTATGCCATTAGCCCGGCGAGTAATTGAATACCGAAAATATAGTTAGCTTTTAGCCGGTGACTTTTCGGATGAGGGGTAATGCTTTTCAAAGTTTAAGTGTAAGCCGCAAATCTCGGTTAAGCGCAACGGGCATTGTTAAAGCACACCTGGTTTCCGCCACCATGCCTGAGCGAGACCGTCGTCGGACGTGTGAATACGTGCGCATACGTGGCTACACGTACATGTGAGAGCCGCGACACGCGGCGATTAATTCAATTTTCGGGGAATACGGCACAGGTTAGGGAATACACGCAAAACGGCGACATTCTACAGGTAGATAATTGCGCGGAAACACGATTTTGTACGTAAGCTTTAACGGCGATTAATGTTAAACGGAATATTATTTAGAGATCTTATCGTTGCTGGATTTTCCCTGAGACGGTATTATCATAGTGACGTGCGCTTAGAAATGAGCGGACAATAATTAGTATGCCGTTTGCAATTAGTCATGTTGACACGCTTGACGATTTGTTGCCCCTATCGACGAAACGCGGTTGCTTGTTTAACGGATGCAAGTTAAACAAATGTGTACTTCGTACTCTACGAGCTTTCCGTTAAAGGATCGTGCTCGGATTCGGCAAATTCGACAGAATTTATCCCCGATGCGTAAACAAGATTTAAATTTTCTACACTAAATTTTCGTCCTTCTATTGACCGTGGCGTTTTTGTTCTCGGGAGACTTTTTTCCATCTTGCCGGCATTGTTATGCATTATTCGTTTCATCTCGTTGTAAGGAGGAGCGCGGGAAAGACACGGAAACTGTACTTTCAAATCCCGACCTCGCTTTATGTCCGCGTATCAGCTGGGGATTGCAGTAGCCGGATTGCACGCGCCCGTCGTCTATTTCGCGAGAGAGTTTCATACACCGGGTAGAGGAAGAGCACGCTCGAGGAAAGTATTACTCGTATAAGCGACGGTTCCCCTCTTGCCCCTCCACCCTCCCCCACGTCTTGTCTCTTATTCATATGAGCATGTTTCTTCACTTATGGTCAAAATTTACGAGCGATAATTTAAAGAGCTGAGATTTTTGCGAGAGACGAGTTTAAAGTTTCTTGGAAATTCGAGACAGCAGGATAGATTCTTTTGTTTGATAAACATGTGAGTAATTTAATAAGATAAGATGATGGAACGTCAAGGTCACTTCGAGTCGCGCAATGTTATTCGTTGCAACGAGATTTGATCGTGTATGCTGCGCACGAAATAAAATAAAATTAAATTTGAAAAAAGATTGTCCGTATATATCGTATATACTACATTCATATGTCGCGCGCGAGATTTATGCGCTCACGGCTGTGCACAAGCGCAAACGGCCGCAATTATTAATCAAGCTTACCGTCCCAAACTTGCCGCGATGTTATTAGCTAAAGGCTAATTCCCGCGTTTCGCAAGTCCAAGCATTACTGCATATCGATATTCACTCGTTAATCAGACTCCAATCCGCAATCTAACCTTCGCCCGTGCAGACTAATATTGCAAAAGATGACAGAAAGTTTTGTTTTGCTTATCGAGCGACCCGAATAAAATTGTAGAAATAAATCAAAATCTCGTACACACGCCGTGCGCGAAAGTTGTGATTGCATGTCGCATGAAATGACGTTTAATTTCTCGTTTACAATTATATCGATTCATTACTTCGGAATTGTTAATCCTTACAGAATGCTCGTCATTAATTGGCATCGGCGAACAATTCGAAACGTTGCAAAGTGATTCTGCCACGCCATTGGTCGGCGTAATCTGATATTGATATAATTGTATTCGCTTTGATATCGTATCGCATTATTATTCGCAGCTGAAAATAAGAATTATACCTCGCTTTCCCTTTCGCACTTCTATAATTAGAAATTTAGATTTGCGCGGCACGATCTTGTCCATTTAATCAATACGAATTTCTCACACAAGTGCAATACTGTTGAAAAATAAAAGTCTGTATCCTACGATTATTTGAAGACGCTCATGTTTTGATTAGAATTCATATCAGGCATCCCCGAGTTCATCGAGCAGATGTTCACACCGTCGTAAATCCTCTTAATGATAACTAACTGACCGCAGAGCATACATACAATGAACACACATGTACGACAAACTATGGATGGGATCTTAACGTTTATATCTCTTTGTATCCTCTGCCACTCCTTCAATAGAGGATAAAGTGAAGGAAACGTTTTATTTACGAGTAAAGAATTTGGGTAGGCACGATCTGTAAACAATTGTAAGGTTACATAATTATGAATAAAATATTTATTTCTGTAATATAACCTGACTGTTTTAGTCATTCTTTTTTGAAATTATACTTTTGTTTTAGTTCTTTTTTTTCTTCTAATATGCCTGTAATAAAAAAGTTTCTTAGTCAATTTATATTTTAACTAAATCGAAAGTGCAACCCCTGCAAATATCATATAAAGTTCAATGTGAAAAGATAGTTTCCAATTATATTCGAGTGCTTTTAGCGTTAAATGTGTATTAACATGAATTATCGATAACATTATATTCCGCGTGATTCTACAAATTATCACGCCCTGAGTATATTATCCGGTGCAAATTCGAGAGGTGCTTATGGTCAATGACTCAAATGTAGCATAATTGAAAGATGACAGAATAGCAATATATATAATTGTTGATGATCAAGAGGATAGCGAATTTTTTGTAGCCATCGTTCGAATTCACCTCACGTGAGTGTAAAATTTTATTTCCTATTACGAAATTAAATAGCAACGTACGCAAAAAATTGATAATTAATTAATTAAAAATATCTAGTAATATATAAAATGCATTAATTTATCTCACTAAAGAAGTAAAATACTGTCGCAATATGGTGAAGGAGCTTGTACATCCTTCACCGGAACTTTGGATATAAACGCGAATTAGGGATAATTACTGCTGAAATTGTGACGTTGCCGGTTGAGTGGTCCTACAGGGCGGTGTTACGGGAAAGCACCGCTGCAGTTCAACAAAATTTTGGATGCACACGGCAATTAAGGATAATTGCTTGCGAAACGTTAACAGGATCTACGAAGCATCCGACACACTGTGCCGGACAGCTGCAGGGCGTTTCTACGAAATTTTGGATGTGAGATATCAGAAACGATGGAAAACAACATTCTATAACTCATTTAAGCACATAAGATCGAAATAAGAGATATAATATTAAACCGCTGTGGTTTTCGATGCACAACGGTGAATCTTGTTTTAATATTTTACGTCTTGCATATTAATATTATACGCGATTGATGTAAATTAATTCTTTGAGTGTACAAATTTTCATACTCCGTAGTATTGATCGAAACACTGAAACACTTGCCATTATCCTCGCTATCGTTGTAACAAGGAAATAAAATCAAAGGAAATATTCAACTTCATTCAATTATGGGTAGTGGAAGAACAAAAAGGAGCTCGCGTGAAATGCGGTGCACGCGCCAATCGAGCACGTCGCAAGAGAGAAAGAAAAGAGAAAAGGCAATTCCCCTAATATAATATTAAATAACTTGCAAGCGAGCAGGCGACGATATCGCAATTGTTTACTGCGAACGATACGACGTCGGCTGCTTATTTGCATACCGATGAAATTGCGAATGCACTGACGAAGGACAAACGAGTGAGAGAGAAAGGGTGAAGCGGAGAAGGGGAAGAATCGGGTAGAGTTTGCATTCGAGCTTTTCTCAAGCGACCCAAACTCTCGTCTAACTCTCGTAACGAAGGATTTCCGTGCATGAAAATGGCGCGTGGTAATTGGCGACTTTAAGTTAAATCTGCAGAATAACTTTCCCGATACTTTCGTATAGAGCAATACATCCAATAGAGTTATACATTGTGGCCCACCGATCGAATTTATTCCGTTATTATTGCATTTCAACACGCTCGAGATAGTGGAACGCCATTCACTAGGTAAATATTTTTACTTAATTAGCGCGTGTCTTGGGGCGTTCACGACGTCGTACGTTTATTCAGCTCAAATAATTAATTCCGCCATAAATCGCATCTGCAAGAACGGACGGTTTAATTTCGACGAACTTTACGTTCCGTGAATTCGCGATTCATTTAATCGGAAGCGTTATCCCAAACAAAGTGCAAAGATATTGTAAAATAAAAACATTAAATTCTATTTGTAGGAATAAGGAATAAATGCGGATAAAATCTCTCAAAAAAATGTCTTGACTAATCAATTAGAGCTTTGCTTTATAATAAGAGTAAACGCGAGTAAACGTTCGTAGCACATTTTCTCATTATTTCGTTATATCGACAGTGAGACATGTAGTAACGATGCTTTCGCCAAATTGATGAATTAATTAAATTCTGAACGGTGCAGTTGTCTCCTGCAGATAATTCATTCTCCACGAGCAAATCGAATAGTTTAGGAACAATTTCAGAAATTGATTGAGCATAGCAAATTCTTTCTGGAGAAAATTATCAGAATTTATCGACAATGTGAGCGATTTTTAATTTATACTTATTGTTAGAGAGACATAAATGTGTAACTAACTTTAAACTCAAATCACAAAGTTGTACGTACTCGTAAACAAGTGTAATAAGTAGCTTACAAATGCTTAACTGCAATTCGTATCACTGGATTTAAAAAAAGAATATAAATACAAGTCGTAAAAGTAAATGAGACGGTCGGAAATTGCAAACCCGTTCGTTCGTGTATCGCATTCTTGATTTCATCGAGGATGCAATTGCGCGCCCGTGCTTCAACAGATGCATCAAAGTGCAACTACAATCTCGGGAAGCCATCGCTAAGTGCGGAGAAACTTTCGGGAAATATAATACGTAGCACGTTTATGTACGAGGCACTAATCTGCAAGTGGAGCTTTCATCGGCGTGTCTGGAGAGATACGGAGAAGAGTTCACTGTATATGGCAGCTTTCATGTCGAACTTCTTGGGAACATCGGACACAAACTCGGCGTTCTCTTCCGCTTGTCAAACTCCGTCCCGAATTTTTATACGAGCGGACTCGAGATTGAGCTCTTTGTTAAAAATGTCATTGTTATGCATACTATTTGTTTTTTGGATGTCCGTTCTCGATTTTCTTACAAATTGTATCACCCTTTCGCGATCTGTCTCTTTCACAATGTGCCGTCAGGTTCGCTAACGTATGGATAATAATTTTCAGTTCGTAGGACAAACATACCGCGTGCATGCAAATGCAGTCATGCGCGAGACGTGATGCGCTCCAATTTTTTACATGGCACGCGGCTCCTTTTAACCTTTCGCGATGAAATGGATCACAAAAGCTATTTCGCTGAAAATGCCATATTTCATCCCAGTAAATTCCGTCGTTGTAAGTTTTAAAATAAAATTTAATATATCTAACACAAAATGGAAAATGTATATGCATAATTAATAAATGTTATAATATAAATAAGTTTTTACAAATATAGTATATATAATATTATTTATATATATCATATCATTTATACATATGATCATTTATGTCTGTATTTGTATGTGATTAAATTTTGCATAAGAAACGTTATTTCAATATTTGTATGCAATTTTAAATGTTATTTCAAATTAAAGTTTGAATTAATAAAATTGTATAAAATTATATAAAGTTCAAAAAATATAAAATTCTGAAAAGGATATTACATATATATAAATTATTCTAAAATTGTTAATAGCATCGAGAAAATACTCATCTGATTTTAATCGCCCCAAATAATTGTTCCCTTCGTTCTTAATATCGTAATTAATATCGCGTTAAATCTCCAAGTCGTGAAAGCACTATCCTACAGTTGGCAAATTCGAAGTAAAAGTTATAATTTTAAAGATATCCCGAGTCTTCCTCTGTCTAGAAAAGAGACATACTGTCGTCAAAATATATGTCGCTCTCTGATAATCTGCAGCGACAATCATACAATAAGATTCATCCACGTGGAAAAATGACGGAACTATTCGCAAAGCGAACTCGACAAAAGTTTCTCGCGCAGAAATAAAGATGGTAAAAGTCTCTCTGTCGTAGATTGTACAAAAGATGTCTACTGCGAGTTCGTACTTGATAGTTTTGTGAAACTCGAGGCGATGTAGTCTTGTATAATACTGCGGATATCTTGGATCCGCGCTTTCTTTTCACTGCGAATTCGATGACCAACTTTGTGGATCGATTGTATCTTAGCACATTTTTTACATTTCGCAAAATATCATCTTCCTCTTTTTATTGTTAGTTTTCAATGATCCTTACTTCATATTTTATAAAATTAAAGAATTTTTAAAGTAAATAATTTACTAAAATTTGAAAAATAAAATATGTGGATGAATCATTGATTTTATTATTCATTTTGTTACTAAAAGCGCTGAAATTTACAATTAGTTTTTGAAAATTCTTTCATCTTCTATCATCCATAGTTGAAAAAAATATTAAAGCTATTTTCGCAAAGAAAAAAAAAAATTTGCAATTAAAAGAAGACATATAATTAATCTAAAACATTCTACGTAAAGTCGTCTACATACATCTAGTGTTTTTATGTACGGTGTGTTGGTGCTAATTACTGTTTGATCCAAACACGTGCACAGTAAATGTAACATACATGTTTTCTCGGCTGATGTTTAATATCAAAATCAATAAAAAAAATTGAAAAGTATTATTTTATAAGAACCATATTATGTAAGCAAAAGTTTTTTTTAACTTTACACTCAGCCGTGTCTAAGCGTCTTATCTCAGCGTAGCTTTATGCTTTCAACCGCATTGCTTTAAAGGAAGCAAAAATGCATTTTTTAAAAAGTGAACATTATGCGTGTTACATGTGCATGCACATTAAAATTATACATTACATTACAGAATATACAATAATGACGTGTTCTAGAATCTGATAAAATTTAAGTTGAACATGAAAGATTTAAATACACACAATCGAATTAATACGGTATGTATGTCAATTGTATCTCATTGTCGTTGTAATCATATGCTTTATTATATCGGATGATACATATCAATGATCTGTAATCAGCATCGGATTTCCGTCTTCCATGCCTCGATAATAACGCGAATTACAGGAATCAAGTGGCGCCTATCATTCTCTACGCATCGTGTCTCACAGGTGAATCTATGCTAATGCCCACTATGGGTGGACGAAAGGGAGGTTATGATGGATGATACACGTGTATATACATATCTACATGTGCGTTGAGGTGTGTATCGAGATACGCATTTCCAAGGATCGAGCGAGGTTGGTCGATGTTAGGCATGATAGAGTCAGGTCGAGGGCTGCAGAATTAATGCGAGTGAGCAAATGCACTTTATGAAGATTAGACAGATAGGAAGAACGCGATCCTGGGTAAATGTCAAGCATTCAAAGTTATTCTGTGTGTATATCCTAGTATATGTATTACATTTCTGGGCAGAACGATTACGTTAAATATCTTTCATCTAATGAACAATCATCATTGAACATTCTCAAGCTCAAGTTTGCATTTATCGCCGCGGGATTCGTAAACGCGATATTCATCGTGATGAATGATATCGTTTACGTGTTTTCCGTAAATTAAAATTGCTTTTGTAAAAATACGCACGGACACGTAGCAAATTCATCATTTTACGGTATATCGCGTTGTAATGAGTGGTTTTGTCGCGACTCTATGTCGATACTGATGCGAGGGGGCTTGAAAAAAATTAAGTGGTTGAAAAGATATTTTATCAGGAAATATAACGCTATAAATTTTTTATTACTTTTCGATTTCTCGCACTGTTTTCGAGCGTATAAGATTGCATAAGCAGAATAAAAAGCTATTGTTACATGTGATGACTTTTATGTAGAATAACATATGTAATGGCGCGAGATTTGAACGTTCAATTTTTTTCAACGACGAACACCAATCGTGCCGTCGATATCAGGGAATAGATTCGATTAACCGAAATTGCCATACGTTTTCGTTTCCGTCGAAGTTCCCGTCGAACCTCTCGGGACATTGTTTAGAAACACATAAATCAGCCTATCGCGTTAGTCCTTCGAAATCCCGTGTGTACAACGGGATCATTTATTGTGGCGTCTACAAAAAAATAGGTTAAACCCCCTTTTTCTTTCCTCCCTTTTTAAGGAAATATTTATGCCTGACTATTTATTCAATTGTCGATTAACGGTTTCAAATTCCTATTAGTGGAAATACAATGTTAGTTGGATACTATTAAATAAAAAAAAGTAAGTAATTTTGAGATTATACTCGTGATAGTAATTAAATAATTTGGAATATTATACGATAGAATATCTATTAAAAAATATTTTTATAGTTGAAAAAAAAATCGAGTAGAATATTGAGAGAGAGAGAGAGAGAGAGAGAGAGAGAGAGAGAGAGAGAGAGAGAGAGAGAGAGAAGAGAGAGATTGTTTAGATGTCTTAAATATTTTGTCAAATATATCCTCATCTTGTTAAAAATGAATGTCGAAAAGCATATCAGCTTCTTGTGTAAAGATTTATCCCATTGTCAAATTGATCAGAGAAATGCCTCCTGTAATCAACTGCAAAAAAAATACGTGAGATTCATATAGATACATGGTCTATTCTTCGAAGATGCACGTTTAATGCGTCTCTGCCAAGCTATAAACGTAATTCACCGGCGTTAGCGGACGTTACAAAGAATCAAACGGAGTTATCTCTTGGTAAGCGAGTGATAAACGCATCCTTCCTGGTTGGCCGTGTATTATCGGTGTCCTCCGGGGATGCTGAACAACGTCGTCGATCGTTAACCGATACTCGGATAAATAGGCTTGTGTCGACATAAACATGTGCTCGCCGATCGGCTTTTCGCTCTTTATCAGGCTTGTGTTGTGGCTAATATGTACACGGTTCTTTTTAGAATCAGCGTGGAAATGTGCAGCGTTCTGCTTAACATGAAATTAAACTTTACAGTTTTCCAAATATTTTGCAGATTATTTTTACTTTATTAAATTTTTACTATTATTCTTATTATTATTTGATTCTTAATTAAAAATCAAATTATCATCGAGTACTCTCAACGCTTTACTCTCTATGGCACATATCTCTATGGCAGGTGAAAATAAGTGGCTGATTTAATCCTTTGTGTTTGGAATTGCTTTAATTAAAATTCCCATCAAGCGAGGAATAACATTAGTTTAAAAAAAAATAGAGGACAATTTTATCAACAAGTAATCGTGCATTCTATGGCAATTATTCCATATGTTCGCTCATCGTCGTTTATTTATTTAACAAATAGTTCTAAACAATCTGACGAGAAACATATGACAATAGCTTAACTGTTTATCATGCTGTTCATTCTCTGCGCGAGTTACCACACACATCACATCGCCGTAGTGATGGAAATGCCCTAAAAATTTTCAGTTTGCTCATTCGCAAATATTTTATTATTCATATATCCCCGGAGAATATAAAACGCATCCTTCCTACCGTATGACTTGCTTGTGCGTTGCATGCGCACCACGCACACAATGTTACAACTCTAGTTCGACACATTGCGCTGACCGTAGTGCGTCTCGTGATATAAAAACTTTCAACCGTGCTATGATAAATCTAGGAAGTATGCAAATATTTGTTTCAACGTAAAAAACTTGCCAGCGCATATGTCATTTTCGCGTCGGAAAAAAGGATGATGTTCGATAGATCAGAGAGGGGGAGAAAGAGAGAGAGAGAGAGAGAGAGAGAGAGAGAGAACTAAAAAGAGAGAGAAAAAGAGAGAAGATTTATATATTTTGTTAATTTGTAATTGTAAATATTTTTCAAATATATGGAACACTTTATTGACAGTCGTGCCTCTTACGCTTACTTGTGCCATGAAATATAAGGATATAATGAGGAATTATGTTGTATTATAAATTGAATGCGAAGAGAATAAAATTCTCAACAACAGATATCGGCTGTCGAGAAGAATTAGACGATAAGGAAAGTCGAAGACGCGTTATGAACTGTAGTGAAAATTCTAAGAATAATTATAAATGAAATTATATCGCGAGTAGATTTTTCGCTGCTTACCGTCCAAATGAGGAAGATTAGTCTCAGGAAACTGGAGTAAACTAAATAAATATTCGCCATGTTACTTAAACTTGTTTCCGGAGTAACAGATTTGCATATCTGTTGAATTTGTATAGCTCTTTCTCCGTATGAATATGTATGAATGTCCCCGGTTTTTATATTTCCTTGTGTACATCGAATGTGTTCTGCAATCTGCTCTATTTCGCATATTATCGCAAATAGCTGAAATTTCCCTAATTTTACCGCTTTTTCTTAATATTCTTTTTTTTTCTAAACGTTCTATTCTTTTTATATACTTCTCTTTTTTTATATTTCAATGGCAAAATGTAATTATCGGAACATATATATGTTTGTGTATACATGTGTATGTGTGTGTGTGTGTGTGTGTGTGTGTGTGTGTGTGTGTACGTGTGAGTGGATGTGTAGGTAATCCTTTATTATATATATATATATATATATATATATATATATTTATCTTGAAAATACTACAACTAATTGAGAAAGTCTTATCACCGTTTTCCATCGCCTCGCGCTCTGCTTCAAGAGAAAAGAACTCTATGTCTCGAAATGTACGAGCACGTCCCAGGAATGAAACTTGACCTGCCTTAACAAAGATTACGGTGTCGTTTAATCTTTCTCGACTTTCTCCTCCACTAATTGGAATCCGGGCCCGTTGGAATTTACGAAGCGACAGCCAATCAAAAGTCCATCAAACCGACTTCCGACCTAATCGTTTACGGAATGAGTTTATTCGTCGAAGAAAGGATTGTCCCATGTTTGGATCCCCGTCGAATGTCGTCCCGAGCTGAGGCAATCGGATACAATTGGACGATACAGCAGTCGAAACGTTGTAATTGTACGGTGTCGCGGGCGGAAATTTACGATAACTACGCGAATAAGAATTTCTGTTAAAACCTGTTGCTGCGTTTCATCCGGTAACATAATCGCGACCGGTCTATCGTCCTTGACACATTTTTCTCACCGGATAATTTTGGAAATAAATTTAAATACTTATTCACCTACTTAACTGCCGTCTGATTTATATCCCGGAACACCGGATATTTATACTTATATACTTATGTATTTTGGATGCTACGACGCCTACATCAAAACGCATCATCGCGAAATATGGGAGAGGAAATGAATTTCCTTCCCGGCCTTTTGAATTATTTTATACATGTAATTCGAAACTCCTTTATTCAAATGAGTTATACAAACTGTAAAATTTTGTTCAGAAGGATATCACGTGTGAGACTTTGACATTTTAGAATCAAATGATCCAACAATCATTCATATTTCATGCGATATTTCCACAGGAAAATGAAACAGTAAGACTCGCGGGCGTAGGTGTATTATTATAAAAGCTCGTCATAAAAACGTTTGATATCGCGACGCTTTTACTTTGGCGAGTCGCCATCACGTAACGATACTTGGTTCCGTCGTCGAGGACGTGGAAAACTTCGCGACTGCTCGGCGAGGGTATAAATTGACGCACAGTTATGACTTAACAGTTTTCTCGCGGTTAGAGAAAGTGGATAAAGCAATTTTTCTTTTCTTTTTTTTTTCTAGTGGATTAAAGTCGGAACGATACTAAAAGATTTTATCGTTACTGGTTTCACAGCTATACAGTTAACTTCTTTACATCAAGTAATTACATACATCGTACATAAAAACTTATTAAAGTGACTAAGTGTTTGTACGATTACCTTAATATGTATAAATTTTGTCATTAATGTCATTAAAAAAAAAAGAAGAAATAAAAAGTAATTTTATATGCAAACGTTATCTCATCGAATCAATTTCTAGTAAATCTTATTGATAGAAATGTTGCCATTGACAAGAAAAAAATATACTTTTGTATGTACATGCTTTTTATCAACGAGTTTATCGGAAAGAATGTATTGAGGCGAGTGAATGCTAGACAAAATGCTGAACTATCGTCTATAACAGTGATTAATTATTTGCGATTACGCGTAATATTACGTGGGCGACGCGGGCTTAACGGTAAACCATAACAGTGCAATTTCGCCACACCCACGGCAGGCGTACTTGATAATGCGGCAACAGGACGATGCCGTTAACATGACATTAAAATTTATCGCCGGTTAGGCGGAAATTGGCCAAGGGTATCGTTAAAGGGATTAATGTATCATCGCAGTGACACTCGGCGATTCAAATGCGACGAAAACCATTAAACACGCGTGGATTATTTCATTTCGCAATAAGCTACGAATGTGTAAATGTGTAATTATATGACGGCAATATCTGTCTCCGCAAATACACATCGCGTAAATGAGTATCGTATCTGCTTATATGGGGTATTCCTCCTTTTCAAACGATCTTTCATTCATTGATTTTTTTGACCATGTTGAACATAATTATACAAACAATTTTTTAACGACAGTAACTATTTAATATTCAAACGTCTTGTATAAAGTTATATAACATTGGCGAAACAGAAATAAATAAATTCATTTAAAAGAGAGTTAAAAAAAAAGCGTCATATATTAATAGAGTTCAAAGAAGTGTTTGACATTTATATCTGCACAAAGAATAGCCTTCTAGGATATATCGGTATGGTTCTTATTTCAATTTTATTCGTTGCATTCTAACGCCATTCTTTTAAGTTCGTGTTTGATCTGTTTATCGTGACTGTCCTTTATGACTTGTAAATCGAGAAAGATTCACTAAGACAAAGGCAAGACAAGAATTATTAAGAACTTATAAAATGTAGCGGCAAATCCTTTTCTCTTTTATCGTGTTTAAAGAATTACCTCTCTTATTGTGGCTTTCGTCCCGTAGTACATGTACAAGAAAAAAAATATATATATATATATCTGTCAAGCCGTACAAGAATTCTAAGATATAATCTGATTTACTATGATAAATGGATCCGAGATTTTTACCAACCTTCTCACGTCTTTTGTTCAGAGAATCCGCATAATGAGATCGACGTCGCGTCTCTATTCCGAGATTAAAAAGCTAAAATTACTATGCCGTGCGTTAATAGTACCTGGATATTTCATTAATTTTTCTTTGCTTTTATATTCTCTCACGGCGATAAAAGTCAAACACTTCAGCGCAGAGAGGATAATATCGCGTATTATTTATCTAATTTTTATCTCATAAGATTGTAGGAAAATTCGATTTCAAAGCGGACGCGACTGCTTTCTTTTCCGAAAATATTCCTCAACAATTGCATCTTTCCGGCGCAATCCGACGTGAAGTGTGAGTGCGCAACAAGAGACTCAGTGAACCTAAATTATTAATTCTCGACGTTGAATATCAAACGAGAGAAAAAAAACGTCGAGTGTTACCGCGGTATGGGGTACGATTGAAAAAGCTGAATAGAAAAGGAGATAATTATCGGTACTCTAGCATGGTTCTCTTGAGGGTCACATTCAGGATTCTCTCTTTCTCTTTTTTCTGCACCATGAGTCGTTTTCACGAAAGCATTTATCAAGATAAACTTTGATGCCGACCTACTGACAGTTGATTTACCGACTCCAAAATTGGATCTCGGAATGGACTCGAATCGGTCCATTCCGAGATCACGATAGAGAGACGTATGATAGGAGCAACGCAGGCAGAATGAATTTAAACGATCGACAGAATAATATATGAATAACGATTAAAGCATCTATTTTACCAAAATATAATAATCTAATTGGCGGTATTATTGATATTATTTATTTCGCGGGTATTGTCATTATTCGTAATTGCATCGCCATCATATAATTTTAATAATTATATATCTCTTTAAATAACAAGTGCTTGACAGCACTTTTGGAAATAAGCAGTATTGAAGAAAAAAAAATCGATCGATATAAAATAAAATAAAAGTAAACTATCTTCAAAAGACAAAGATTCTTTAATTATAACTCAATTTTTTAAGTTAATCCTACGAGCAACTTATTTTCTTTTCTTTCTTGTCTGCTCTAATGTATTACCTAGGAATTTCGCTTCAAAAATTATTAGTTTAATTTTCTAAATATATTATATTCTGAATAATAGCCTGACTATAAAAATAAAAAAATGTAATTATTTTTTTGCAGACTTATTCAAAACTTGCCGCTTTCACAATACGCGTAGTCGATATAAATTATTCGTATGCGCAAAGCTAGCATTTCACTTCGTGGAAATTCATTAATTGTTAAGAGTTCTAGAGTTCTTTTTTTTAATAAATATCCTAATAATTTTTACGCCTAGAACTCTCACTAGAAATTAAAAATGATTGCGAAATAATACGAAATCTTAATTAAAATCGATAGAATTATCGAAATATCCAATGTTTTATTTGGCAAATTAATTTATTTAATTAATATATATTCTAATAATTTTTACGCATAGAACTTTTTGTAGAACTATTGTATAACGCTCAAGGATTTAAATCTAGTAGGAAATGCTAAAAAAATCATCGACGGTTAAAGTGAGACGCAGCATTAACTTGGCATTTCAGTTTGTTCTGAGTCATTTTTTTTTAATGGCTAGAATTATTTATTTTATCTATCAAAAACTTTAAAACTGTATTTAAAAGTCAGAACTCTCAACAGTTAATTTAAACAATTAAATTTCTACGAAGTCAGACGCCAATTTTACACATACAAATTATTCATATTATTAATATAGGATCAGTAAAGTGATTATTGATTGCATATATATAATATAATATATAGAATTAAAGTCTAACGTGTTAAACATTTGGCGTAATTGTGGCTATTATATTATATATATTTTTAAGACTCAATTTTTTTTAGCAATAAATATACTACTTTCTGGTTTGTGTGTCACACGTAATAAGAATCATCCTGTACATAATAAATGTTAATGTCTATTGTCAATTGATTTGATTTCGTTCTTCCTCAGATACAAAGAGACAAACTAGCACTTCTAGTCGGTCGCTCGCAGCGAAACGGTTGATCTAAAATGCGGGTGAAACGAGAGACACGATGTAACGACGTTTCTCCTCGCGTTGAAACGTGAATGTCACGACAACGTTCTCGACTCCGTATATTTTAGCGCTGTTACATCATGCCAACACACGAGCGACATGTTCGCACGTGATGATGTTACGTGGCCTCCTCCTTCTCTTTCTCTCCTGCTTGCTTCTCTCATCGAGCCTTCGTCGGCCCTTTGTATGTTCGCAAGCGTTCAAAAGCGACTGATATCATCGCTGATCCTCGTTTCCGGCGAATCGAGAATGCGCATGTGCAATTATTTGGACACTTTGTCATCGTGTCGCAACTACGTTATTCTCGGTCGCATTTGCAGGCGCCCCATGAAATCCCGATTCCTATAACACCTTCAGTTTGCCAAGCTGTGCTTTACCGCGAAGTGTTAGCTGATGCTTCTCTAGCTATTTATCCGCAAATTATATGAGCAACATTCATATGTTATATTCCAGAATTATTGCCACTTGTTCTTTCTTACAATGTATATATGTATATATATATATATATATATATATATATATATATACTTAACAATATATCAGAAAAATTGATGAGACTTGTTACATTATCGACAAAAACAGAGAAGCAATATGATGAAATTGATCTCTAGTTGACTTTAAGCACGCATGCTTGTTTATAAAAATTTTCAATTTAATAATAATTTAATTGTGAAATTGATACGTGCCGGTAATAAAACTTTATTAAACAAACAATTTTAATTTGTTCAAAGATTTTATAGAAAAAGGATAACAATATTTCTGGAAAATAACATACAACTGTATAATAATCTAAATATTCTTGAAATGATTAAAATTAATTCTGGACAAATGGATACTGGCTGATGTTCATAATTCGAAATATTAAATGACTTGATAATGAAATTCGGAATTAAATTGAACTAATAGACAGTTAATTCGATAAATCGATATAAAAATCTTATTTAAAGCGAACATTATGTTAAAAGACATCTACTATAGGCATGTTCGTTTGTCACGTAGACTTGGAGCGTCGATTAATATTACCATGAACCACATAGTACTCTGATATGAATTCACATGAGTAAAGTGCATTATATTATTAACCTATCCTGGAAACCGCAGCTGCGTATCGGCTATCTATCAATGAATTATTCATCGAACTGAAAGAGTCGGTCTGGTAAATAATAAATTTTATAAGAGTCCTACTTATAACATTACGTTTTCTTTTGAACAAAATAATGAAGTAGTTGCACGATTTTGAAAATTATAGTACGTGCATGTATGCATATTTAAATTATTTTTTTTTAAATATATGAGATGCTTATTCATGTTCATTAGCAGAATAATAACAAACGCAATAGTCATAAATACATTAATGTGTCGTCATAATAAACATGATATTGTTTCCACTGTTTTAAAATTCCATTTAGCTTAGCAAATTTCAAAGAAAATTTTTTCAACTATCTTAAAGAGGCAATTTATAATACGTTAAATAATGACTCTATCCTAACTAATGAGAATAATAATATTCTATTTTAAACTAAGTTTCAATAATATTATTTATATCTATTATTTGGAATATATACTATTTTCTACTAAACAATAAATATCTCATATATGGCCTCATTCGAAGATAATTAAGATTCTGGCTAGAATTAATATTTCTCGATAATTTATTCTGTACATAAATATATATCTATGTACTTCTAAATTAAGAAAGTTGAGATTCAATATAAGAATTTCGTGCTAATGAATTAATAACGAAAAGTTCTTTACTGGCTCCTTCTCTTCTTCGGCTCGATATTATCAAGAAAAATCTACAGCTGTCCATGACTTTTTATTACAACTGGTACAACGATTCGAGCGAAAAGGACAACGTAGTAAAAAAGATATAGTCCAAGTATACGAATAAAAGAAACAAGAAGGAAGAAGTAGTTGACAAGGAAGATGAAAGATTCGTCAAAGTGGAAGTAAGAGGCGAAAGAGAGAGGTTTCTCTTTACCGATCAGAAATCGATTCTTTCAAGACAATAAAGTAGCTATAAACTCAGAAGATCAATATTGCGTCATATACGAACGAGATAAGAATTATAGCGACGAGGAGACATTGCGCTTTCCGGATGAAATCCCAAATTAATTACAGCCAGAATGTGTACTGACCTTTTTTCAGGAACCATGAACGAACTTGTGAAAAGCTCGAGATGAAAAAGTCCAGCCGGATTATCTTGCAACCGCGTAAACATTGAAGGTAAACAGAGCAAATAAACAGAGTAATTAATCACCATGTGCTAATCGCGTAAAAGATAAGACTTACTTACAACCTATGATATATCAGTACAAATAAATGTTGCGATACGATAATTAAAAAAACACGCATTTTTACGCATATTTTACATACGGGATTCATCAAACTTTTTAAAATACATGTCTAAATGATAATATACTAAATTATTTTATTATCTTACTCTGATTGATGATGTCAAGATAAAGAGTAACATTCAACGTTCTTTCCAATTCGTTGCCGAGGAAAATGAAAATATGACAAAAGCAGGGGATGAAAGAAAGAGAAAAGACGAGGAAGATAGTGACAAAAAGATATCGCGCACTCGGACTGCATCGTTCTGCTCTCTCGATTTTCTCGAACTCACCTCTATCGTATCCTACCTACTTACAGTCTCTTCCTTTTACCCGTCTATTCTCACATTCTTACTCCCGTACAGTGCTTTTATCTTTTTTTTTTTTTTTTTTTTTTTTTTCTTTTACACCCGAGGGAAACACGGAGCATCTTCTTAGAAAGGTTGAAGAGAAGAAGTGGTTGGCGCGGATGTTCGTCTACAATGCAATCGATGCACAGATGAAACGACAATAGCAGTCACCGTACTCTCGCGTTTCTGATCTACTGATTGCTTGCTCATGCGATACGATCGGTAATATAGCGAAAAAATCCGTAATAGATCTGTCGTAAACGGGTTGTTTGTAAGTAAAAGTGACGTAAGTCAAATTTTCAACCTTCATGAATTTAATCTTATAACATTAATACAAATTTTTTCATTTGCATATTGTTGTATTTACCATAAAAAATTAAATTAGCTATTATAATGGATTATACATATATACATATGTATATTTGTTTTTTTATATTGTATAAATAAAATTATGTTAATATGTGTGCATTGTCTATTTTCTTCTTCCTCTATATCTCTATCTCATTTAATATTAATATTTTAGAATTAAAACTACGAGGCTGTGAAATTTGCAGAGAGAGAGAAAGAGAGAGAGAGAGAGAGAGAGATGCTAAAGATTTTAATAAACTATTTCCAAAATTTGGCTTACACACACACACACACACACAAGAATTACAAATACAAACAGCGTAAAATGAAACATTTTTACACAAATACATAGTAGAATTGTTTAATTAAATTCGCGAGATCTCTGGAAAGATTTTGTGAAAATTGAATAAAAAACTTTTGCTAATTTTTCATGTAAATTGCACATTTTAAATGTAATTATTGACCGTAACCACATACATCCATCCAAATTTTTGCTGCATTTTTTTCTCTAACACTGCTTTTGCTTCATCATGTCGCGCCACACGACGGCAGATGTATTTTTTATCAGCGATATTACAACGCATCCTCGTAAATGGAAAGACCGCAGGCGGTGGAAAAGTAACCGGTACAGTTATTGATTTTCTGTTAACTGGCTATTTCGCCGAGAGAATTACCACGAACGCATTTTGAACGTGTCGTTTACTCCAACGCGGTATGGCTGTACGAGAAACTGAATAGAGGAATCTATGCATATAACTACGAATTTACCATTTACTGCATATACATGCGTTTATTGGAAATTAAGAAAACATATAATCATTAAGAGTTGAATCTTTATCTGTAAAAACTTAATTTATTTCTTGTAAATATTTATTTTACTCTTTCAATAATTATTAAAATAATAGAAGCATAAACTTTAATAATGGATGTCATTCATTAGCGCATGATTTTTTTATATGGAACATATAAAATTCTGCTTAGAATTAATAAAAATCTTAATTAGAATTCTCAATAAAAATTATGCAACCAAATTTAATGTTTCATAAAAATGGTTAAAATTTCTCTCTCTCTCTCTCTCTCTCTCTCTCTCTCTCTTTCAAATCTAATTGTTATTATTATAAAAATTAAAAAATTTTAAAACCTTAGAAACCAATAACAGGCAAAGCTTATTCTCTTATATAGTAATAAAATTTTAATATTAAAACATTTCTTCTTAAGAATCGACTGCAATAAAACAATTACAGAAAGAGAAAGAAAAAAGGGGAAAAAATTTATTTTACTTACCAATTTCAACCATGCGTTGGTCGTAAGTATTTGGTTCTTTTCATCCTGTAAAGAAAAAAACAGTATTATTTCATATAAACATAATAGAAATTACGATACATGTTGTAATATATATATATATATATACACTGTAATTATAAGGTATACATTATATAATTGCTAGAATAAATTTAAAATATAATTTTTTCATTACTTCATATTGTATTAAAAATTCAATCTCTTTCATTTTAATTGCAGCATAAAAATAATGAAAGATGCATAATTACTT
Source organism: Anoplolepis gracilipes (assembly GCF_047496725.1). Lineage (NCBI taxonomy): Eukaryota > Metazoa > Arthropoda > Insecta > Hymenoptera > Formicidae > Anoplolepis > Anoplolepis gracilipes. The sequence continues at coordinate 11,822,631 of NC_132975.1, forward strand.
TGCTTTAAATTAGCATGATTATTTACATCAAATATCAGATTTATTTGATAATTTTTATCAAAAAAACACAATTATATAATAAAAGTTAATGGGCTCTCAATTCAGAAATAAATTAATTGATAAAAAGAGGCTTTAAGAGTCGAACGCAAGATAAAGGCATAAATAAAAATGTTTAAAGAAAATAAATGCAAATTTATTCAGACATTTCGGTCCTTCTTCGGACCATCTTCATTGATACAGAAATAATAAACAATATGGTCTCTTACAATTGCTTGATTGCTCGATATAATGAGTCATCTAGCAACCTTCGACTATACGCAGTTTAAAATGTAGAAGGACATACTCAAATATAACGCTATAGCGAGATTAAAAAATACAAAAAAGCCGAAAGAAGAGCCATCACAAGCACAAGTATGCGAGACAATGCGCAAACAACCGTCTCGCACCGAGTCAAACGTACAAGTGAAAACCACAAGGTCAGAAACTGTCTATCAGGCCAATAAACAGTTTCTGACCTTGTGGTGTTCACGTGTGCGTTTGACTCGGTGCGAGATGATTATGTGCGCATTGTTTCGCATACTTGTGCTTGTGATGGGTCTCCTTTCGATTTCTTTGTATTTTTTAATCTCGCCAAAATGGCGTTACATTTAAGAGTGTATTTAAGTATACATTTCTACATTTTAAATTGCGTAGTGGGCGACCGCTAGGTGACTCATTGTATCGAATGTAATCAAGCAATTGTAAGTGACCACACTGTTTATTTATTATTTCTGCATCACTGAGGATGATCCAAAGAAGGCCCGAAACGTCTGAATAAATTTGAATTCATTTTCTTTAAACATTGTTTTTATTTACGCCCCTACATCTTGCGTTCGGCTCTTAAAGCCCCCTTTTATCGATTAATTTATTACATAATTATATAACACGAAGTTTGAATCATTTCAGTTAAAATTATACCTTTCTATCACATTGCTTAAATTCTTCATTTATTCATAGAATTCTATACTTTTCTAATACAAGCCATTTGTTTGAAAATGATGCTATTGATAATATGCATTCAAGAGCATAACTTCGCATGTATATCTCTTTCCATGTTTACGCATAAACTCACTATGTTTCGCTCGATACGAGCAAATAGCACACGCATGCAGCAAATATTTATTCACAACATGAGTTGAAAGTGCGATTAACTTTACTAGTATACTCGATAACGCATATTGTGTCCGTATAAGATTTCAAAATATTTTAAAAACTCGATCGACATGCATAATGATTCCGTTCACGCAACGCAAAATTTTATAATACAATAATAAAATACATTAAACAATTATTTCACATGTAATGTAAATATCTTGCATAATTAAAAATAATGCAATCGAGTGTCGAAAATTATTAATTATTAATTAAGAAAGAAAGAATTAAAGTCAGATTCCTGTCATCTCATTTATCGATTGCGCGTTAAAGATTTCTTTATATCGCAAGAAAGCTATTAACTACTTTTTACTTGACCGGTGATTGCGCATATGTACAAAATCTGCATTCGCGGTACTAATAAAAAAATTTGAAGAATAATTACAAAGGCAAAAGCAACGATAAGAAAAGCCGAGTAATCCAATCGTAAGAACATCTGTCAAAGAGATAACCAATAACCGCAAATTGCCAGTTGCAAACGTGACTTCGACCGAATCGACCGAAAAGAATCGTTCTCTCTCATGCAGTGTTATCGAGAGCTTCAAAGTGATTTATAAAACGAATGTATTTTCTCGGGCATTGTTGTCGAGATAAATCTCATAGACAGTGTTATTAATTGAATTTGTTACTCGACGGGCGCATTCCACATAAAACAAAAACAAATTGACAGATAATTTCCGAAAAGATTGAAAAATATGAGTAAGTAAATAAAAGTAATATTTATTTAATAGTATGTACTCGCAACAATGTAATATTAAATGAAATATGGAATGTGACTACACGATATGATGTATTTTTTTTGCGTTGTTTATAATTTACTAATTAAAATTTGTGCATTCAATCATAGTGATATTGCATATAAGCGTTTATATTACAACATAGAACAATCACGTACGGTATCGGACAATATTGAATAAAAAAGATCAAATAAAAAAATTTGAAAAATTGCGAATTGCGTGAAAAAGTGCAATTTTAAATCGCAATCTCTCCATCAAACAAAAATCAAAATATTGTTTCAATCTTCGAGATATACATTATAAGAACGTATTTAAAAATATATATTTGTAGTTGAAAAAGGAAATCTTGAAACCTTGCAAACAAAATTATTCCGCGCAGAATAAACAAATTTTAATTAATAAATTTTAATTAATAAATGCATATAATACAATACAGTTTATTTTTATAAAAAAAAAACATCAAAAAGTGTATACAAGATGATTCAATAAAATTTGAGTACGTAAAACTTAACGGAAAATAATCCTATAATTTTTACTGCTCAAATCTCTTTTTGCTTTTTAGAATCTAATGACGAAGGTTTTTGCGTGACAAAGGTTGTGCACCGGTTGTGCGCAGCCCACGCATTTCTCTCACATCTTCTCTCAGCGTACTTCCGCTTTCGTTACGTCAGCTCTCTTTATGTATGTGTCACACGGATGCGTTTTGTCATGGCTGACTCATTGGCGCAACGTAATTGCACCTTGCGACAAAGACTAAAAACTTACAGTATATATAGTACAATCACTTTCTGCGCTCATCACGGACAGACAGTGTCAGCCTGAGTAAAAGTGAACAAAATTACGAGTGATGCTATGAATTAATTTTTGTTGCATCAAGAATTGGTAAATTTGCATAAAAGGTTACATCAATTTTATCGCCACTTACAATGTCATAGAGAAGATTGTTCCGATAGTACGGCGTATACAAACTTTCCTGTTAAATTTTAATTCGTTATATCTCCAACGCCGTCCTCCACTTGATTTTTGCGGGAAATTACTCAAAATAACTTTTCCTACAATATATCTAACAAAAAGTACCGATAAAATCGGTAACCTTTTATGCATATTTACCCAAGAATCTAAGATATCACAATTGATATTATAAAGTTACTGTAAATTTTTTGCAATTTTTTATCGAGCAGATACTGTAATAAATGAACAAAAATTAATTTCTTTTTTTTTTATAAATAGAGGAAAACGAGATTTTCAATTTTTTCTCAGTCTACCATAATTTTTCTGGAATTCTTCCGTTTCTACTAATGGACAGATATGTGATGATATTATATTAACTTGAATGTGCTTTATGTAATATATTTTGTGTTATACACTCTGTCGGCGTATAACAATCGATCAGACATGCTGAGCTCAGCTCAAAACGGAACCCGGGATGAATAAAAAAGTGCAAATTTCACGGTTCGCTTTCCCACCTAAAATGACGCGAAATTGGCATATGGATTCCCCATGACTTCGACATTATTCGACGGACTTTGCAGAGATACATAAAATACGTGATTTCTGATCGATGAAAGGTAAGGGTTTCATTTCGTGGCCGACAATGGCGGCAACAATGAATGCTGCATTTCTTTCGTTTCACGATGAATGAAATGTATCAGATTGAATTTCTATGGATTTGATATTTCGGATCGAATCTACGAAGAAAGCTGCTGAAGTCATGTGAATATCTGCGTGTCGTTGCACAATTTACACAGAGAACTGAGAAGTCTTAATTAAGGACGAGCAATTAATCAAGATAATTAACGTCATCAGACGCTGACAAAGTGCATAAACATTCGTCAAGTGGAAAGGCACGGCCGTTTCGAAACAAGAGTTTCTGCAATATACGCTATGATTAATCGATGCAACGTGTCGCGACATAAAAAGTTCACGACGCATATATCGGCCACGTAATGCACAAGTTGCATATATGCAGTACATAAACAAAACCTCATGCCTCATCGCTGATATCCGCTTTCGTTATAATGTTTGCAATTTTTGTTGTTTTTAAAAAAGAAAGTATAAAAACCGTGTTAAATGTTTTCAATATAATTTTATTCCCTTCTTCATTATTTTGATTTATGCGAAGCATATATGTATGTTTACGTACATTTTTTGAAAAATATTCTATCGTACATATCTGGACGTAGTAAGCAAGAAAACAATGAGAATGTTTTCTTTTGTAAGATATGGATGTCTTGTTCGATAGCAGTAGCGGTGAATCAGACAGTAGTGCGAGTCGACATTTCGTCGACCACAGGAAGCAAAAGAGAAAAAGCCGCAACTGAGCGGCCAAATATTTACGATCGTGTAAAGTATAAAAAGTTTATAGTGCGCTGAAAAACTTGGAAATGAAATTAAGGGGAAGGAGGGCGTGATCGCGTCGCTTTCGATATTATCTCCCACTACTTTATCGAACAGATAAAAATCGCGCGCGGGATGTATGATATATAACGTAGAAAGTATTACAAAGGTCACGTATGGAGGAAATTCATTTTTTATATACGATGCACAACTTCGAAAGTCAAATACTCCCCAGATAAAAAATATCAATACTGTTTCGCGTGACTTTTCCACTACACAAAAATGTGATTAGTTTCGGTTTACTGCAAAATGTAGAAAGTTTTGTTGATCTTGTTTCGTGTTTTCTGTTAACATCAGAGTCGAGTTTCTGCCATTATGAACTTTTTCACTTTTTTATTTCGTGACCAATTAAAGAGACTTTGCTTTTACTAAAAAGAGAGAGAAATCTTGTACATCTCAATTCCGAGATTAAATAAAAGAAGTTTAAATTTAAAGCTAAATGTATCAACTGAAAATTTTTTTCGGCTAATATTCTCGTATTTATGGAATCAATATAAAGTATCGTTTGAAAATCTGAAATGAAATTGAACTATGTTAAAACTAATTTTAAATGGAAACTGAGAGAGAGATCGTTCACTATATCCGTATTTGTTTTTACTTATCGTTATTATTACAGCACACTAATTAAATTGAAATATTAATACAGTTCCGAATACAATTTACTAATGAGATCATACACTCGTACGATGTTATTTATAAGTTGAATATGTTTCTCGTAAAAAGTAAATTGAAACATAATGCTATAAAATACAATCATAATTGTTTGGATATTAAAAGTTTCTCTAATCTTTATATAGTTTTTAAACAATCGTGCATTAATCTGTTTTCGTTCGATTTACCTACTTTAACTAACAACTGCAATATAATAATAATATAAAATAAATTTTTATGATATTATTAAATTCTTTCTACGTGAGAATTAACCGAAATTTAAGCAACTTGAATTTAAAAGAATATTATTATTCGCTCATCAAGAATATTTATAATAGAATTTTAATAAAATATCAAATAATGAATATACTGTGTTAACTATATAGAAAAAAATAGCTCAAGAATCTTATTCAACATCAAAAGAAATTTGAGATGCAGTGAATATTTTGATATTGTGTGATTTATGAATTAATTCATTAAGAGATTGCTGAGTTTCTTGTAGCAGCTTGCGCCGGATAAGAAAGAGATGCCCGTCGTTTCCAGAGGCAACGATACTTTGAAAAGGGCAACGGCAAAAACCTGAGTCAGTTTGAGCTATGCGACTTAGTGAAACGACGACGCGGATACAAGGGTGGCAAGCGGGAGATGTAATGGAATATGTTTTGCCAGAAAGAGAGAAAGAGAATCTGTCTCGGAAACATCCGCACTCTTAACGTCCAGAACACATAGGAGCTTTTTGTTTTTACACACACACACACTGAAAATATATATCAGATTATATGAACTTTTAAAAGGAAAATTATGGCGTGTAGTAATGACAGTCACAACAATGGAAAACAATACATGAGACTAAATAAAAAAAAAAAAAAAAAGATTAACTGTTGTATATCTAGATAATCATATCCTTTACAAATAAATTTAAAAAAAACCTAACCCAGCGCATGTATGTTCTATAATCGTTTGTTGTTGCATATTAAAGTACATTATATTTGTTGTGTATTGTAGCCAGAGGGAATCTGTGAAATGAGCAAAATATTTAAATAAACTTTAAATGCGCAAACGAAACATTTGAAAAATACTCGAAATAAAATTTCACAATCTTCGTGCAAGTAAAACATTAGAAGCCTGCAGCGGAAGGATGGAGGTTCAATGTGATGGATATATTCCCTCGACAGTTAACGCCGACCATAAGACTGTTTTGACAGCAAATACATCTGACAGATTTCTTTAATCCGGGTTATATATTATTTCTATTCCCTTACCCCCAAACTGACAAGATCGAAGTAGATTACGAGTACCTCGATGTACTTCCTTCGACCAATTTATAATTGTGATCGGAGAGCGGAAAAGCTTTCTCATCATAAATTCTTAATGCGAGCGCTTGAATGCCGTTCATTCGTTACGTTTATCAAATATTGATCAATCGAGATTTTATTTATACGGGTCATGATAACGTTTGCGACTAGAATACTATCGATAATTTTCTAACTGGAGATCATTCGATGTACTTATAATTTTAAACTTACTCCCTGTAATATACAAAATGCATTAAAAATTTAATTCAAAAAATATATATCAATAGTATCAATAAAAAAAAATTAAAAAATCATATTATAATTTATATACGATTATTATAAAACAAAAAGATAAATTTAATAACGTTCGACACATGAAAAATATTATTCTATTTTTCTTGTCAAGAAGTGATATCCGGTGCTTCTCACGAAATGTTTGTCGAGGTCAAGTAGGTATTTCGAGTTAAATTGTAATTCATGTTTCGTTAATAAATTCATTTCTATAATAATTTTTATTTCTCAAACAAGATTAGATTACTGCACGTAATTTCGTTTATTTTCTTGAAATTTGAGAAATAATTCGCGGAAAAATTTAGTATAAACTTTTTCTCGAAACATCTTGCAGACCAAGAATTTCCTTAAATACAGAATTAATGACGTTCCATGTTGGATTCTTTTTGTTTTGCGAGCGCGTTTTACCACGGACGCGTTTTTATATTTTTCCTTCAGTAGTATTTTAATGTTTGCGCTGTATGTATATTGCATATATACGGAAAATACGCTGTACATAATGACGGTAGAAGTAAATAGTCGCAGTAAGAGGGAGCGAAGATGGAGAACATAATGCAATCTTGCTTCATTCGTCCCCCGTTAACCGCGCACTCATTTAGATAAGCCCGATATTTTGGTGTGCAAAAACTTGCGCGGCTAATCTTGGCGCTTCTTATCTCGAGGGTTCACGCAAAGGCAGCAGAATAGCCATCTTATAATGGATATTCACCTTTAAGATTTAGAATATATCCGCAATCGTGCTAATCTTAACTATACTTCAGATAATCGACTTTGTTAGTGGTTGCTATCCACTGTTACGCATGTAATTAGTTACTATCTTTATGTCCTGACTATATAATCATTTAATATTTCAGTTGTTAAAAGAATAATCGGATTAAAGAAGCGTTTAGAAGTCATATATTACACTGTACGCTCATTTATTTATAGTACAGTATCTAAAAAAATTAATTTGTAGTATATTAATTACATCTCATGTTATTTCTATATTGCTATTATTCTAATAAAAGTATTAACTATAATGAATTACACGTAGCCAGATATAAGTTTCTTTCATGAATTTGTTAATATATTATAAATAAATATATGTTTTATGGTGCGCATAAGGTATAAGGAGTTCAAAATATGCGATATAAAGAAAAAGGAAGAGTTCAATGACTCACCACGTCGATGATTTGCTGCAGAGTGATGCCAAACTTCACCTCCAGCGGTTCGCTCTCATTCGCGACCGGCCGCTCCAAGGTGTTGTAATTTGCCAGCAGGTGATTTAATAAGCGTTTCTCGTGACGCCCGCAAAGGCTCTCTGCAACAAAGAAAGAAAAAATCAAATGTCAGCCAGAGCTCTCTCTGCGTTATTCCGCAGGACGTCAGCTACAAATAATAGCGACCCTTGTCAAAGCGTATTTACGAAGAGATACAGGGGAAAAGATTCTCGCTGTGCATCAACAACAGGATTTTTTTCTCGAGAAAAAAAATATAACGGGAGGCGATTTAATTATTCCTAGTACAACAGACAGAATAAACAATGCCGAAAACATTTTTTTGCTCTTTGTGTCCGTTCAAGTAGTCGGCAGTTTGCGTCGAAAAACAATTATTCAGTCTCTTGATATAGATAAAAACTATTATACATATGTGCACTTTCTTGTTCGTTTTAATAAACAGATGGGTAATGTAATGCCGATCTCAGATTACTGATATAGTTGTCCATTGGATTAAAATTAATTCATTACGATGATAAATATTCTATGATTAATCCATTTTCTAATAAATAATATTTCTAATACTATTATAATTAATCAACTCATCTTACATCAATTTACATCAAGTGACTTTTAATATTTCGCCACAAAAAAGATTCTGTACATTTTCTCGTTAATGAATATATCAAATGTATTCCGAATAACAATCGCTAAAAATACATAATTATTCTCTTGCATTTAAAATATTTATATATATATTGTATAATACGTTGCATATTATGCATGCATGTAATTATGTGGAATATGAAACACAATAAGCCATTGTCAAATACTGCGCGGTATAAACGCGAGATAGCCGCGCATATAGAGGTACGTACAATATGCACCACGATGCACCCTATTCTTATATTGATATTTGAAAACCCTATATACGGATACATAGATTTCCCCCTCTTTTATATTGGAATATGAAACACAACCGGTTGTAGTTAAACACTGCGCGGCATAAACACGAGATAGTCGCTCATATAGATACAATATTCCAACGATACATCTACATTGCTTTAAGGGATAATCTCTCCTTCACTGAAAAGCACGATAATTTACTTGTGATCTTGTCTTTGTGCTCATTCACCGATGACTGATTCGTATGTTGTAATAATATCTGAATATCCTATATATCTATGTGTATTGTATTTCTTGCCGTACAAAGATCGAAGTAAATAAAGAAAATGTTTAAATTATCGTATACGGATTTCTCCTTCTTTTCGAAAGAACTATGCTTTATTTTGAACAAAAACATTTCAACTATTTCACGTAAAAGTAAAACATAAAATATAAAGCAATATATAAAATATAAAAATAATATATGCAAAAAAGAAATATTTACCCTTTATCGAATATCTTTTATTTGTTAAAGAGATAAGTATTCGGAGTATTTAACTTGAGAACTTAATAATTATTTTCGTTCAATTACTTGCAAATTATGCTCACTAACCGCTTGCAATCAATCATTCATTTGGTAACCTTAATGCACTGGGCGCGCGGATTAATGCATTCTGACGATTATAAAGTTGGCGAACTCGCAACTTGCATAAACGATGGAGAGTTCGGTACAAACTCGGAAGCCGTCCAGAGTTGCACTTGATCTACTTCGGTTCCGATCTATCGTGGCTGAACGACAACCGAGTAAACTACTTTAATCCTTCGACAAATCCCGGCGTGAGAGTGCATTCTCTATCCGACTCGGACCAAATTGTATTCCAGCACGTGCTGCTGCGGGATCAAGTTTGGATTTCAGGGCGATGTACGTCGCCGCCGCTGCCGCCGAATACGAAATGCAACAGGATTGTGTCAGTATAGGGAGAATAATGGCCGTCGGCCGAATTCGGCGCACGTGCGCCCATTGAGAACATGGTCGAGGTATCGTGAAGTAGCGACAAATACACTCGTATGCCGTGAAATATCTACCATCGCGTGGGACACACACTAAGTCTTTCGCCCGGTCCAAATATTTCGCGATCATCCCGACTCCCTCTCTTCGTCTTCTCCCTGAGGACATTAATATTCTGTGTTCGAACGGTACCGAGATATGAGGGTCGAAACTTCCTTGCAAAATTCATCGCTTTACGATATCAATCATGTTGCGAATCCGTTGGTCGATGATTACGTACTCGGTTTGTCTAAAATTCTGGATCATTCAAGTTGACAAGATAATAATGTGTCCAAATAATATTAATGCGATGCACTGTATTACCTGGAGTTAAGTTTTATGGCATCCATAAATTATTTTTATACTGATCAAGTTGCCATTAGATGTTTAATGATTACATATTTAATGATTACATAAAATAGGTTTCCACCTTATTTTCTTTTGAAATAAATAATAACCAGAAAAAGACACAAAAGATTAAATTTTAATATATAAATCATAGAAAAATTGCGTGCTTTAACACAGAAATTTAAGTCATTAATATGTGTACTTTATGGTTAGAATATGGTAGCAACTGTTGATATTGTGTTATTACGCCCACTTTTACACCTACGAGTTAATAATTTTCAAGCAAGCGTTATATAGATGGAGTATTCCCGGATCACAAAAATTATTGAAATTGATGAAATTAATGTTATCAGATTAGTCAAATAACGCACATATCAATCCAATGTTCCTAGTTTATACATTACAAGCATATCGCGCGGGCGTTGATTAATCACAAATTTTGCAACGTAGGACGCATGACGCACATTTAACTACATACACCGTGTAAACAAGTCGAATTATTAGGACAATTAATTATGCGGCTTAAAAAGTAATTTACCGTCGCATTCCCCAATGGTACAGTCTGATGAACGATTTATCGGATACCCACTAGGACATCCGATAAACAGAAAAATAAATCAAAACTCCGTTTAATTAGCCACTTTGACAGCAACGAGAAGAAATTTGTGATCGCAAAATGCCATCGCGTAAAATATGATAAAATACTCAGCAATGCGTTATCGGCCAATTTTCGCTTCGAAAGACAACGCCGCCGTGCGCTCAGGGATATTAATGAATTGAAAAAATCGATAACATCGCCAAAGGATGGATAAGCGTGAATCCCTTTTAGCGATCCCTCGCACGGAAATAATACGGTTCGAGACTTGAACTTCTTGAATGAGCGACGGCGGAACGTAGCAGCAATAAGCGACTCCGTCGAATCGTGCAACGGCCATTTAGCCGAGTGCTGAAAGACGATGACAGTAATTAATGAGGCATTCGTAAAACCGAAGTGGAACTTAAGGAAAACTAACAAACGAGGCACGTGCGTCGCAACTCTCGCGTGTACCGCAACTTGTATTAATGGCTTTTCCAAGGAAGAAGAAGCTAGAACCGTAGAATGTCTTGTAACTAATAAATTACATATGTATTTACTCCAACGTGGCGAAAAGTAATCGATCGAGATGCCCTTAATTGATATTTAATAAAGAAAGCTATATTTCACAGTAAAAAAGTAAATTAAATCGAAAATTGTGTTGAAGAATTATTAATCTGATGGAATTGAAAATAATATAATATATAGCAATTTTTTTATTCGTTCTAATACACGTACCTAGAAAAAAACCACATCAGCTATCATATGAGTAAATGAGTGAGCTGTTATAATGTTATGTGCTATTTCTCACTTGCTGTTATACTTATATCTCCCAAGTTTATGAAGCACTTTATTCTTCTTCTATCTTATTCTGTCTTACGTACATCCACGTAAGGTCTATTTGCATATAATTTAATGGATCGCATATATATCCTGCGAATGTAATGTGCATGAAGCTCACATTTCAAATGATAGTCCCACAACTTTCAATATATTTTCGCGTTACTTCCAATAAAGCTCCGTTATAGCTTACAATAGTTCATTCGGTAGATATTAAACTGTTTTATCGCTCGAATTAAACTGCTACAGCGGTCAAATTGTTAACGGTGAGAAATGTGTCGAGAACGGCCAAAGAGCACGAAGTACGAACCATATAAGCAGGATTATCTCTTGTACCTGCTAATAAATTTAACATTAACCTGGGAAAATGCGCTTCGCAAATGAACAGAACAGAATCAATCTCTCGATGTACATGCCATCAATTAATTTCCGAAAACTAGCGAATCGGATTAACGAAAACATTTTCGATGAGAAGTTACAAATTATATATATAGAACAAAATAATTGTTATTTGATGCGTGATATTTTCGAGTTTCTCTCTATGTGCCTTTCGCATAAATTATTAGAGCTTATCTTCACCTTTTTCTTTTTCTATCCAAAATGGAGAAACAAATTTACATATGTAATTATATTCTAATCTAAATTATAATTCGAATTAGCGGTCTGTATGAGAGATTATATGTACAATTTATGTAACATGCATAAACAAGATTAAATAAACTTAACACAAATAAAAAAAAGAGAACAAGGATATTTGCCAAAAGCGTAGAATAAAATATTCCAATTGTTCAGCAATGATGGTATGACATATTTCTCAGACATGAAATGCAAAAAAGAAGGAAAAAAGAGAAAAAAGAAAGAAAAAGAGACAACAATGTTACTTTGTAAGAAAGTTTTTCACTATCGCTGACTTAACTATTAAAAAGTACTATCGTAGATGTCGAGTTCAACAAGGAAGTATCTGAAGGTTAAATTTGACAGTTCAAGTCGCAACAAAAGAAAACGGAATATGACTCCCGAATATACATAGGCAATAATAATCAGTTATTAAAGAAGTTACGCCCACATACTACTGCCGTTCTTGCAAACTTTCTTTATGTGCGAAATTAGTTTTTTATATTTCAAAAGGCACGAAAAATTTCGTCACAAGTGGCTAGTACAGGGCTTTGTGTCACTGCGGAAGATGCCATTACCAGGGTTACTCTTGAGTGGCCTTTTAATGGAACCTCACAAAAGATTTACAAAGAAAGGTAGTCGATTTAGATTAATGAGACCGAATTGCGTCAAAAATTAAAGGGGAAACAAGAATAGAGAAAGAAGTGTAACCTAGGTATTGTATATATAATTAAAATATAACTTATATGAACTGTAGAATCATTTAGCTATTTCGTCAAAATATGCGCCGATATGAATGAATAGTGGGATTCTTTTCATCGTTCCAACATCACTGTCGCCGTTGACGAAGTCTTGTGGAAAGTATCACCGTAGACGACAGTCTTTATAAGAACTGATCATATGCCTATCTACGCGTGTGTATAATCGACACGTGGGGCTGCGATATTTTCCTTCCTACGTCACTGCTGACGACATGCGACAATGTAAAAATACCGATTGCAATAAAGAATGAACGACTGCTATGCAATATCTAGTACACAGAAAATTGCGCGAGTGTTATTATTTAAAAAATAATCGTGAAATATGATCAAATTTTTATGTTAATTATTTAATCGAGTATCATCTTTCTTATTTAATCAGTCCAATTTATATATTAATAAATAATATTAATAATTTATATAAATTTGCACAAATTATTTGTACAATCATTTAAAATAATCCATAGTTATATCTTTACGGGAGAATATTTAATATTTTTGAGAAAAGTTTCAGAATAAATAAATATTCTCGTGAGAAATAACAAAACCTTAGTATATTCCATAAATTTGTAATTGCATTGTAATTATCGTTGAGATTCTTTATAATCCTTTACTTATCTTCTTGCTCAACCTCGAAGGGAGCAACTTTCAATAAACTTATACACCGGATAAATAGGATTACTTTTATAGAACACGCGCGCGCGGCGTCAGGGGCGGTTTTTACAGCCCCGACGTCATCCTCATCGTCTCGACCGTTTAAGTCTTACAGGCACCGGCAGAATCCACGCTATGAATGGCAGCCCTCTTGAATACCGGCGTAAATTCGCCCACCCGAGTATTCACGCGTGGGTATCATCGCACACACACTGCAAGCCCTTATGCATATATATAATGTATACCTAGTCACGGAAACCCACATCACTATAACTGTGGATCACGTGTGGACGACAGCTCGATTAACTCTCGCAATCCTAAAGCTTCCAAAAGCTTTTCGACATGTTCCTCATACTAAACGGGATAGTTCAGGTCTCATAAAGATCTTTCTGCTAGTGGCAGTTGATTGTGTGCACCGATAAAGAGAAGGATTCAGAACACAAGTATGATAACTCTAGAATTTATGTGTAAAAAAAAATATATATTATTTTATTTATCTAGTATATGTATATAGTTTTTTGAAAATTTTACTGCACTTATTTAATAAATTATTAGAATTTACACAATTCGATATATTCAATTCAATATATATCGATTTCAAAATAAGCGCGGTTTATTTATATATATATATATATATATAAATAAATTGAAAAATACAAATTGCAAACTAACTTTTGTGTCTTATTAAATTATATTCTGTCATTAGGAAAAATAAGATTCGAGAGACGTTATTTAGTTTTTGAAAATGCCAGAAATGTCTTACGATGTGTACACAAATAAGCAGTTGTCGTTACGCAATCGCATTACGATTGCGAACATACTGTCTTTATCGTCGCCACGAGGCAAGTCAACGTGTCGCGATACGTGCGGCAGTTTCCATAAAGACAAATATTACTGTGTCCATCTGGTGTCGTGGCACATACCATGACATGCTCGCGGAATGTGCATTTGCTCGCGTATAGCATACAGTCGCATTCTCTTGCGTGATGACTCTCTGCTCGGCAAGGTTGCCATGCACGTGCATTATCGTTTACATTGCGAGCACCTACGTTTCATCGCGCGGTTAACGACATTAACGCGTTTGTGATAACGATAACTACGGTAGATGCAACGCAATGATTGCAGTTAAGAATGCTAGTTACACAATATCTTTCGCATCTCGCAACACACATTTTTTTACTGTATAAAAAATTACAAAAATATTAAACCCATCATGAATTAATTTGTAAGAGCGAGAAATTGAAATATGTTAAAAAATACATTCTCTTGAAAATCTCTCAAAGATATATCTCGGATTCTTTCTTATTGCTCCAAGATCATTTACTTAGCGTTCCTTGGTCGCACCTTTTCGTAGAAGAGAAAAGATAGAAAGAGAATAAATAAGCGTTCCAATAAATAAGCGTCATTCAGTAAATACCATGACATTCTTTACGAAAAACACGTACAAAAGACGAAATCACGAGGAATAATATTCTCATTCGACGGAGAACTTCTATTTCCTTCGAGTGCATTCATCTCGTAACGTAATGGCAAAGTTAAAGCAGTGCTGTTGCTCAACGGCATTTTTCATTTTCGTCGTTACACTCGGAAGAAGTCTAAACTAGCCCACGCCATACTACCGCCATAAAACTGTCTCTGCCAAGCAGAGACTCCTCCTATCGCTTCCTTTGCTTACACGATAAATTTTCCGTAAAGTCAGCCAAGTCTATCAGTCAGTGCCCACGATCGACAGCCTGCTGGTGATTTTTCTCCACTGGTCAAGACGCTCACGAGGAGCGTCGAAAATTATTATCACGCTATTGTCTTAGAGCCCGGTTTCGTATAAGAAGGAGAAAGAAAAAGAGATGTCTACGTATAAAAATTGCTGAGATTTTTGGCAAATGTCAAAATGACATCTCGCTTTATACCTATTAAATTTTGATTGATCTACACAACAAAAATCGTGAAAAATAATCAAATGTTTCACTATTTCACTATTTAAAATCATCCAAGTAATATTGATTAAAGTTGCAGAGAATACTCACATACATATGTTTTTATATATGTGTATTCTATGTGTTTGTGTGTGTGTATGTGTGTGTTGGATGAAAAGAAAAAGAGAATAAAACTTGCTGAAATACTGATTTAACTAAATCTATTTTAAAATACATACGTATATAAATTTTGTTTCCTATTTTTCTCTTACTTTTCAAGAATGTAATGAGTGCTTCACTTGCGTAGGACAGGTTATTGTCGCCATCGAGTGTACGAAATTTGCATCGCCGATCGAACCTGCCTCAGTAACAAGCGTGGGTGTGCATCAATGCGTTGCTGCGAGAAAAGCTCGGCGAAGCGTCCGCGAGAGAAGCTCTGGACCGAAGATCGCACGTGTGTTTGCTCTGTGTGTGTGTGTGTGTATGTGTGTGTGTGTGTGTGTGTGTGTGTGTGTGTGTGTGTGTGTGTGTGTGTGTGTGTGTGTGTGTGTGTGTGTGTGTGTGTGTGTGTGTGTGTGTTAAGCAGAGGCGAGAGAAGGAGAGCAAAACAGAGGGCTCGGCGGTAGACGGAAGGGAGGATGCCGAAGAGCGGAGGCGTGCCGAGGCTCTCTCGAAGCTCCATTGATCCACGAAGAATATATACACCGCCTACGACGTAACTTTGATCACGCTGTAAACAGGATACCCCGTCGTGCAGCGACGACGTTGCTTTCGTCTTGAGAAAAGACTTCTCTCGCGGAGACCAACGCGCCTCTACATGTTTCTACGGGGGTTGCGAGAGGGACGCTTGATCCCTGCCACCTGCTTGACTCAAGTTGCTGCGCTCGATAGTGACAACGCCGGTGGATTGTAACACGAGTGGTGTTGCCGTTTCCGACGTTTGGCTTGAAAGTGTAATAATGCGCTCCAGTTGAACACAAAGCTATCCACGCAACTCGCGATTTCATTTAAAGAAAGATCAATAGACTTGCAATAACTTTCTGCACATTTATAAAGTTATACATTTAATTAGTAATTTTTTTTAATATTATAAGGTTATTCTAATTTTATATCATTTTCTGTTAGTACTTTCATCGATATATATATATAAAACTGATATCGAAAACCATTAATTTGTGTGACGTAATATGGTAGGACTAAATTTATATCTCACATGAGAAAGAGAGATGAGAGGTGACCATGCGTTACACGAACAAAGCTATAATCCAATTTTTAAAAACGATATTTATATCTTGTAGTTTTTTGTGAAATAAATTAATGTAAAATAAAATTCATGTTTGCTACATTTTTGTATTGTAATATATATTTTGCTATTTACCAGATAATGACAGGCAGATACATTACATGTGCGCGAATATTCTTTTGACATATTTACCTCTCTACAACGAAGTGTACTTAATTCACGTAAAAGATCGCGACCCCTTCGTGAAGCATGTTGAAAGGCGATGCAGCTCTTATCTGGTAAAAAAAGTTTGAAGCTTCATTGACCCGGAAAGGGTTTACGGCGACTACCAGGTAACTTTGATCACATCGCGCACCGCAACCAAAGTACTCTATCGATCCTCGTTTCCTCCTATACCGATCTCGCCGAATAATAAATTTAAAGAAGTTCTTAGTCGACGATTTCACTTTAAATACCTGATAGAAATAGGCGTTTTTTATCAATTTCTAATCTCCTTGTGTTTCCATAAAACTTCGCTCTTAATAGATCATTGCGCGATTCATTTACGATATTACTCGAAATTTTGCCATTTCTCAGAATTATGTGCGCTATCTAGGATAGAATCGACTGAATCCCTGCTTCGTGGAATAATAACGTATAGTATAAATCAATAACCAATTGAATACAAAGGTATTTCAATTGGATTACCCGTGTGCTATCCTACACAATTATATACATATATATGCAATATACAATTATATATATATATATATATATATATATATATATATATATATATATTCCCATCGTGTATCGAGAATCCCATGTTATCGATAATAACATACGGATAGATGTAATAACACGAAATACCAAAATGTAAAAGTTTTAATGGTTAGTAACTTCAAAAATATTTATAGATATAGATTGTACTTTATGCCGAATGTCATATACTATCCATTAAATTGCGTAGTTTTAAAATTTAATTTAAACAGAAACGTGTGCGCTATTATAAGTTTTCACTGTAAATTTTATATCTGTTGAAAATGGAAAAGCCATGTTGCGTGTTTCGCAATCATCAACCATCCTACCGTGCATCGCATCAATCCGATAAGTAAACGATAAAGTCTATAAAGGCTTGTGCATTTTTGAACGTAAACTGAAAGAGCTCTCTCTCTCTCTCTCTCTTTCTCTTCGACAGTGCAACGTTCGAGATCGAGGAAGTTATAGTTTAAAATATGCAAAAATCTCAGTGTACAAGAATGCAACTGTGCGGGCGCGGACATAGTTTCGTACAAATATAGCAACGAAACTCGGTAACGATGTAAACGATGAAAACTTAAGCGTTTCCAAATTTGTGGAAACTAACGTGACCGAGACTGGCATTTCTGCCTCGGTTGCACGTTTACTGATACTACATACGGTAACATATATGGTGATTGTACGCAATAGTTGTGTAGTCTAACGGGGGAGAAACTACTCCGCCGGAAGGTCGCACGGAAGCCCAAGTTCAAGTTTCGGTACGGTCTAATCAAAAGCCTTAATTGGCTTTCGGCCAACAGAGGCGCGACACCGGTGCTCCATTTCACGCGGGTACGAGCCTTCCATAGTTTATGCGAATTCCCATCGGATTTGGTGCCCGAGATGCATAGAGAGCTCCTAATGTAGTTATCTAGAGGGTAACGCAAAGAGGGTAATACAAAGATTCATAATTTTATCATACATTTTTATCAAATTAATTTTACAACATTGATATTAAATATGAAATATGTAAGTAAGCAATAACATCTAGTTATTCAAAAAATTTTTTTGAAAAATTGTAATAAAATATTAAAATGTAAAAATGTAGAATGATATGGAACGTATTGTAAAAATTTCTAACAACCGCGCATGTCGTGCATAAGTTGAAAAATGTATGGAATTCATTACTATCTGAATAGACCGTCGATGCCTATTGTTCGAGTTTTCCACGGGATGCAAAATCAAAAGTGGCGTAAATCTATGCACGAAGAACTTAAATTAGATTTTCCCGTTAGGAAAACCTTTCTACGTCGCGGCAAGACTCCTGAGGAAAGAACAGAAACCTAGAGGAAATGATGAAAACCATACCACCGATTGTTCTTTCGAATAATCAAATATAACCGGAATATCGGAGATCCACTGGGATCGCTAAACGAGATCTCCGATGTAGCATTTCAAGAGCACTCTTTACTTTTCAATACCTTTCTCTTATTATTATTCTTATATATAATATTCTTGTTCATTACTTTTTTTACGATATGATTATACATAGTGCGTTTTACACGTACGGACAAAACGTACTTAATTTTTAAACAAAACTCTTCAACAAATTTGGAATAAATTTTTAGAGAGATCTAAACTAAATAGTAATTCCGAACTAAACATAAATTTATATCATTAAAATTAAATTTTGAGAATTAAAATGTTGTATGATATAAACATATCTCTTCCTGTAAGATGATTTTATAATGTAAAAAGTTCTTTTTATATATTTTTTAAATTTAATATTTATTATAGGAATCTCTAATTTAATATTTTAAATATTTTAAGATCCTAATTTAGTTAGATACATACAATTGTGAAAGTTGATATAAAATTAAGTTTAGGAAAGAAGCCCTTGATCGCCGAAAACATAAAATGTCTTTCAGTCTAACAATAAGATAAGTCTTTTTCAACTATGTTGCTTTAGCGAGCATAAAAAGTACTTCGCGGATTTTCCGCTGTGTGATATTTTTAGTATTATATCCGCTTTATAAAGCAATGCGAGGAAGCCAGCGGAGCGAATTGTCGTCGCGGCGTGCACCGAACTGTGAATGCACAGAAACTAAAGTAAAATAACACCACAAACTCGGGCAAAGTGCGCGATGTCAGAAATCAGCTATGCAGTTATTCTCATGCGGAAAGTGCACATGTTATATGTAATGATTCTGTCCGTCGACGTCAGTGTCTCTTCAAAAAAACAGCTCTAAATTTTTTCAACAATCCTTCCAATACGAGACACTTGATTGACAAACGAGTCAGGAGAAAAACACGTGTCATATTTTGCGCGATTATTTTTTTCTAAAAAAAGAAAAAAAGGAGGCTATCTTAAAATAAATTTTAATATTATATCGATAAAAGAGAGAACGGCGGAAGGTGAGCGGCACGTCATTGTAAAGTTACACAGGTTCAAACAATTCGCCTACGTGATACAGGCATAACGTATGGTTATTTTTTTTTTTTTGATTTCGTCCCTCTTTTCGCCGAGTTAGCAACCGAGAGTGTAAAATATGTATGTTATATTTTCAAACGGAATAATGCGTATTGACCGATGCGTCAGTGATGCGTTCTGTAAATGATAGCGACGCCGTCTATCAATTTAGCTCCCTTGCCATGTACTTAAAAGCACAGCGACACGAGTTGAGCCCCGCCTAGGACTCGTAGGCCTTAATTAGTTTCGTTGCAAATAAAAGGTCATCCCTCAAAAGAGACGCTGTGAAAAGCCAAGAGGAGAACGGGAGGAGGAAAAACATACCGCGAATATACACTCAACATTTCAGACTCGTTCGGATAATTCGATCGAAAGACAATTTAATTGCAGTTCTCGCGTATTACATACGTTTCGTTAATAAAATCGTTAAGCATACATACCACGCTTTTATATCAATTCCGTAAAATCATTTACACATAAAATTGTTGGTCGAATTAACCCAGCAAGATAAAGCTATTGTCAAATTACAATGTCCCAGTTTTTTTGTTGTTTGCAACGCGTTTTGAATTCAAACGGGACAAATTTGTAAATCCGCATCATCGTCGCGTGGTTATTCGAGCTAATGAGTTTTATTTCGAAAAGTTTTATTAACCATACGCATAACCTACTTATTATGTGACGAGTGTATATATTTGTGTGTGTGTGTGTATGTGTATATATATATATATATATATATGTGTGCATACTTATATTTCCGAGCCCACGCGAGCTATATTTGCATATTACGATTCCTCTCCTTATTACTATTCCACTTTTGGAACCCGTCGAATGTCTCTAATGAAAGAACTTCGCGAGAACGATGCCGGTAGTTTCTGGAATTTCATTAACGCGGGCTGCGCCGAATTTTCCCGTTGACCTCGTGCAAACGCGAGCTGGCTCACGCTGTCAGATTTTCGACGGTATTTCAACCGACATCGTTGAGCTTTCGTGTTTCCCGCGCGCGCGCGCACACGTTTGCTTTCTATTTTTCTATTTCCACGTGTCTTGCAGTTAGCGAAAGTCGGCGCTGTGTTGTAAAAGGACCGTCGGGAGTTAATTAGTTGGTCGTACGTTAATAAACTTACGAAACAAGTGGCGACCGAGCGAGCGTGATGACTTCTCTTTAGCCCACCGTTCTCCTGTTCTCGCATTATCGCTAATAAGAGCGCGAAAAGCTCTTCATTTCTTGGTATTTCCCCGGAGTAAAAGACAATTCAAGGGACTCGGAGTGTGAGAACCCGAGAATACGCGTAATTACCAAATTCACATTGAAAGGGACATAATACAATAATACAATAAAATCTTATATAAAACCTAATTATAATAAAAATATGCAATCTTGTGTTGCAAATAAAATCAAAAGAAAATATGTGTGTGTGTGTGTGTGTGTGTGTGTGTGTTTGTTGCAAACTCTGAAAAATCAATCTTTTCACGAAAAGATTTAGCTTCTTTATAAAGCATCGAATTTTTATAGACTGGATTTCTATAAAAAGTTTAAACTTTTCATTAAAAAAACTGAATTTACAAAGTGTGTGATATACATATATAAAAACATAATATTGTATGTAAAACGTGATCTGTAGCAAATTAAATTGTGAGAGGCAATAACTGAGAAATAAATATGTACAATTAACAGATTTCAGATTTTTTTTATACGCCTTTTATGCAAACTTTTCGATTGTATGTGTTTCAATGGTTTTTAACTTTTTTATCAGCATTTATATATGCAATTACGAGAAAGAGCTCATGAATAAGAATTCAAAGGAAGTTTATTGAATTGTTGGTTGGAGATTTTATCGGCCAATTTCAGGATTTTACCGTTCATATTCAGTTGTTTGAATATTGTTATAATTTACAAGTTTTTAATTAACTAAATTAATATTTATAAAGTATGTAAATATTTATGTTTTGCGAATTAATGAGAAGATCTAACAAACGGGATATCGCTATGGTAGAATAGCACAAGAAATCAGCGCTTTGTTACGTGAACTTGTTACACAGGAATTTCAATTAAGCGAAAATCTTGTTAATGTAATATAATTTAATATATAAAGTAATATGACTTAATTATAATAAATTATATATATATATATATATATATATATATATATATATATATATAAAAATATCTATATCGTAAAAAATTAACAGTTACTCATTAGAAGATGCATGAGGCAAGAAACAAATCGGGTAAACATTTATAAAAAAATGATGGTCAAATATTATGAATAATTGTAGATTTATTGAAAGATTTCTTCGTATTACGGTTTTTCACAAAAGTACTTAAGGAAACATTTTGTCGTTCCTCCAGTCGGTCGGCATTTACTTTGCGCGAAACAAGACACGATAATTCTCTTTAGAAGCTGCGCTACTCTTCCGTTTACGGCTGTTTCTCGTCTCACATAAGAAATAAGCCATTAGTGAGATACGGCGGGACGATGGAAAGACATCAGTCGAGAAGCAGAAAAGGCAACGCGTATAAATAGAACGACCGTGGGCATCGAGTATACGGATAATGTTTTCACGACGAGAGGGAAATTTCTGCGACGAGTTATTACCTGCAGTGTAGTGAGAATAAAGGCTCACACGGTACGAGGCATTCTTCTGCAGCCTTTTTTATTGGATCTCCGTCCTTGCGGGAATCTTTGTGGAGGAAATTATTTTTTGCCTGGCGCGCGCGATGGACGCCTTGTTTTAAAACTGCAAGGGTGAGGCGAACTCTGTGTGCGCGTCTTTTCCCTTATTCAATAAGCCCGCAATCGTTGCACATTCTATAAGATTCACCGTCATTTTTATATAAAATCGAATTACTTGTTAAAATTATGCTTATAAAATCACCCATTTGGAAACTTATTCGCGAAATTAAACACAAATTTTTATTAAGGTCATATGTAAATTTTCGCAATCGTTTAAATTTTTTTATTAATTTATCTCCATATTAAATAAACTTAAAAGATGATAAGTCTTATTAATAATTTTTAATTTTTTAAATCACCTTGAGCACGTGTGTGGAGCACTTGATTTAAATACTTCAGTCATTTCATCATTATATATTCAATTATATATCTCAATTATTGGTTATTAACAAGTTATTGAATGTTGAAAATTGAACTAAATAGCAAAACAAATCGTTCGTTGTATTATGCAGTATGCGACGAAATCGTTATGCAGCGTGCAGGGCTCGCGATTACGTAGCACGTGAGTGTTCACCACCAGACGTGCTCCTTCGGGAATCAAACGAGCGATAATGGTTGAATTGATATCCGGCGCGTGGAAATGGAGCCGGGTGGCCCGCAGCCATCACGTCATATCGGTATACAAGGGTTTATGGTCCTCACGTGTGCTGGCACGTTGCCCGTAAATTGCGTCCATCGCGGCAGTGCGACGTTTCGGCGTTGGACGCGTGTGTTCCGTGCACCGTGTATCTACCGAATCGCTGTACCTTTCCGACCTGTATAGTCAGAAACATTAGTAATGTACTCTAAACCGATAAGAACATGTGTGCGTGTATGTATGTGTATTTCCACAAGTCATTGGTTTATCGGAACTTTGCCGCGCGCATTTGAATGATTTCTATTATATTTCTTTTATTTTTACCTTGGCAATGTAATGAGATTTTTAAAAATACATTTCTCATTTTACACTTGCTACCAAAAAAGTCATATTGGAACAGTTCTCTCGAAAATTCTTTCTGACTTTCACCAGAGACATTGTTGAATTCGGAACATATGTAAATAGAGAGAATAACAATCCTATTCTTAACACGTCAGCAACCTCCGAGCAAACAACGTTCTACGATCAAATTGTAAAAAAACTTTTGTGCAGATCGTTCCCTTTGGCAAAAACAATATTTAATAAAAATATAACAAAAAGTTGAACAAAAATGTGATCAAATTTTTTTAGATTTAATTATTATATATACAATATTTTTAGATTTAATTATTATATATACAATATTTTTAGATTTAATTATTATATATTTTTATAAAAAAAAAAACCACGCAATTCTTTTTATTATAAATGGACTTCGATGAGTGATGTTGTAGTTATGTAATTGATCGAGAGCGTGGAAAAATTATTTGACATCTAATCAATTGCAAATAGGATTATGAGTTCCAAACGTTTTCGCTGGAATCGTTGGTCTTCGAACAGACAAGCGGAGAAGTTTGCGTACGAAGCAAAATCGCGCAGAAGTGCAAACGACGCGGCAATTTATTCGCTCGTGACCAACTGGTTCGCGAAGTTTGCAGACGAGCTCTAGTATATACCTCGCAAATTTCTGGTCTTTGTCGAACGTTCTCCAAGTTTCGGCTCTTCCCTTCAATCGAAAGGCTTGTATATATGTAGCGATTAACAACTCGTCGTTCGAGTGTCGTCTTGCAAATTAATTTTATCAAGCTTAACATTGTATAACGTTTATAAAACACGAGTGCAAATAGAAACTAGATATTACTTATAAATATATAAATCGTAATAATATGCGTAAACAATAAATGAGGATAATATAATTTGCTAAATATATCGAACAATTTTAATTTTGATCGAGGTATCGGGAATTACTTTTGTTGAACGACGGACCATCATTCGATTAAAATTAGTTTCTTTATTTTTCTGTGCAAAAACTATTTCATCATTATATTTTTCCTCGTTTTTCCTAGTATTATTGTCGACTTTCGAAGTTGAAGTGAAATTTTACGTCGCTTAAAACGGTAGGACTAACGAAGGATCACTAGTTTCGAGAGGCACGTAACGACGGTACTTGCAAAAGTTAGCCGGAAGAAAATAACTCGGGCAGAAGTGAGTTATGCCAGATTCCGGTTGTGCGGTTTCATAACCATGCGCGGGATATTAATTCGGCCATTACTGGACGAGTGATTTTCAAAGCTAGCGGTCGGCATACGTTTGCATGCAGAACACTCGCGCGAGGGTACGAATCACAGGGTAGTTTCAACCTGCGCGCGTAATACATCACCGCGGATCTGCCATTAACCTGAATATCTTTCAAATGTACCAATGTAAAAAAATCTAATATCCGGCAAACGCTATCAATCCTGGATCGATCTTGTATGCGTGCATTACATATCGAATAGACAATCTCACGTTAATTGCAATTCAGCGCACAGTGAATGTTCTTCTAAATTCACTCCAAGCGTTACGGCCAGAATATGAGATGAGATGAATTTAATAAAAGTAAAAAGTTATTCTTATTCATAATTTCTTATCTCGGCAATCTGGAACACGTTTCGCTTATTCTCAAATCAATTTTAATTATTTCTTCACTTCTTATAACGTATTTTGCTCCGAAACTTGTGCATTGTGGAACTGAATATGCAATTAATGGAATATGTTAACTCATTATTTCGCAGCGAGTTCGAGAGCGATCAAGACGTAGAATATCTGCATTCGCATATATCCGCACGTAGATGGATTCAGTTGGAAGACGAACTTTCATGACATAGTTAGGAGTCTAAATTTGTACTCGCGTGATGAGTTTTGCCATTAACCCAAATATATTTCGCATTTATTTCAAAATTCGTAATGGATCCAGGTATTACGATAATGTTCTAAGTTTTCATAACATAAGTTTTATATATATATATATATATATATACATAGAGAAATTATCGGGATTTACAATAAATTGACACTCATAAAGATTTATAATAATTATCGAGACAAAAATACTCTAATAAGAATGAAGAAGAATAGATAGTTTAACAAATGTGTTGTTATATGTTACATTTAATATAAGACATTTAATATGTTACATTAAAATTGTGATAATTGGAAGATGATGCAATGAGAATATAAATATAAAAATAATAAGAGCACATCTGACATATAAATGTGCGAGACGTATGAACTGTTTTTATTTTAATATAAATGTCACAAAAGTAATCAAATTGACACATTGAATTAATTATACGAGATAGCATTGATCTCTTATAATTTTGACTGTGATATACGTTGTTTGAATACAATAAAATTATGTCCTTCAAAAAAATATTTTCTCTCAATTCTACAAATCTTACATAATAATTTATTAATATTGAAAAGTACATTTCCATCTCAGTTTAATGTTATCTGCACATGTATGTGAAATTAAAAGTGGCACATAAGAATAACAATGTTTAAAAATTATTGCTATTTTTCCTTCTTTTCCAAAGTATATTAAACGATTCTATTAGACAAAACGGGCTCCCCGTTTTACTTCTCGTTCAAACTACGCATTCGCGGTAGAAGGAGATGATTTCCATTTGCATAATGAAAATGCCTATTATTTCCGAACAAAAAACGCCGTTTCACCCAGATGGAATTCAACTGCGACGGAGAATGACCTCCAAGAAGTCACATCCGGAATCACTTTACGATGACGTCGATAAAATGTCCTGATGTGTAATTTCACAACGAAATCCACTTACGTGCGACAGGAACAATAGGATTAACGGGAATTTTAAGCAACTTCGCTGAGGCTGAGTTTAAAAAGAGCGTTTTTAACCGATAGGTTGGCCGATAATCACCGAGGCCCGCATCGCGTCGCAGCAGATATTAAGCTTATACGCGTTCAAATAGAGATAGGACGCAGATATTATGCCTCGCGGTTTATGGTATCGCAAACAGGCTCTGTGCCAGTACCGACTCGTGCACCGTCTCGTGCGTTAAATTTGTTAAACAACAAATGGCAGTACGTGCCAGGAAAGGTAGGTGTGCCTTTACAGATCTTGCGTCGCGGAATATATCGCGTCAAGACACACGCTCGCGCTTAAATTAACGCGTAATTTCTCTGCGTAAGCTTGCCGCGTAATAACGCGTAATTTAAGCGCGAGGGTGTATCCTGACATGATATATTCCACGGCGTAGGATATGTATTTTTCGCGAACGTTTGTCTACATAGATTCACGTTCGGAATGATCTATTGTGAATGAACGTTACTTTGTGCAACGTTACGCAACAAGCAATAAAAAAGTAGATCCATAAAAGGGTAAAAGGGTACACTCATTTAAAGACGTTGACGGAGAACATATTCACGTACGCTCTGTATGCGAACAGGGTTGGAGAAATCCGCACGTGTGGGATACTGAAACTGAAACTGAAAACAAATGGATGAAACGTGTAGTTTCAGGGCGGTAGAGGTTTCCATTGGAGCGAGGGAAAAAGCCGGTGGAACGACGCGTTAATTCCAGGTCGAAGAATATCGCTCGAGCGTGCATTTTGCGTAAGGTATGCGCGCTACTCCCGGAATTCTCTCCCTTGCAGCGAGTTTGCAGCGAGTAATTAAGCCTTATGGAAATAATTCGTCCGCGCTGAACATCGCGCGCCACTACGTTGCGCTAATTATATCATGTTATACGTTCTCACCCGGATGACTCGTTCACGCTCGATTCGCTATGCTATAGCGTAGGTAATACGCGAATGAAATTTCGTTCGCCCGGTCGTAACGTACGACGCGCGATCGTGATTCCAAGGGAAACCCGCGACGTAGGGTTCCGAAGTTACGTCGCTGCGCGGAATACCAAGCCCCGGCTATCTGGAAGCGAATCAATGCCCTTCGTCCTACATTATTCAGTTCAATCAAATACCGCTTCAGGCATTCGGGTCAATCGCAGAGCGCCGTCTACGGATACCTATATACAATGCCGCGTATGCATTACATTCCCTTAAAGGCTAGAGTTTTTGAATTTAAAAAAACGCGAAATTTTTTAAATTAATTAATCCACATTTAATCCTACGAGGTTTATACTTCATTCATTCAAGGTAAATTAGATATATGTTGCAGATATGAGTTTAACGTAGTAAAAGTACAATATAATAAATAATAACAGATATATTCTTGATTAAATATAGCAAACATGCGTGAAAAATTTAAATGATTTTGTTCCTACGATTGCATGTGTTTATTATTCTTGTATACATATTTTAGTACATTAACTTGTGTAATATGATACATACGATTTTATCGCTTATTAAATAACAGAACTAATTCTTATGTAGAAATGTTCCCTTTAAATGTCATGACAAGCGTGCTTGTCTGATTAAACAATATTAGCGTGGTGGACTCGTTGTATAATGTATATATGTATATGTATAACCTTGCAATGTAGGAGACTGTCGTACACTTGTCATATATTGATTCTGAAATTCGATACACGTCTGCCGATTGTAAATAACCACGCCGAATGGCGCGCGCGTCGAAGACGCAGAAAACATTGAGTAAATAAAATCATACATAGGAAATAAGTCATTTTTTTTTCGACCGGCAAAAAGGAGCTCTATCGGATATCGACGGTTTTACAAATGACCTACATTTCTTCTTTGTTCACTTCCACGATGCAGAGAGCGCATTGCGATATGCATAGCTATGACTAACGAGCACGAGGAGACAAATTACACCGGACTCGCGATTCGCCGAAATATCCGAATATTGGAACGTCACAGAGCTTCTGCTAATCCAGAATGGAAGCCACTTTGGTCTCTTGGGGAAGAGAGGTGTCTGAGCGACATGTGATCGGTAATCCATATGTGCTTCTATTTTCTGTGTCAAACGAACGCAGATGGAATATCCTAAAAAACCAGCGAATGTTCTTTCAATTATAAATCCTATTGTGAATTTCAAGTTAATTTCTTTTTTACAATTTTTTAACAAAAATTGTATTTGAAAATGTGTGAGTGTGTGTATTTATAAAATTCTGTATTTCATAAATAATTCTGTAACAATAAATATATCTGATAAAATTAAGTTTTATACTAAATTTTTAATAAAAAAGCAAAATTGAATTAAAACTGTTCAAGAAAAGACTATTGTTTCTTTTATTATATTTATTATTTTATTATTTATTTTCCTATATTTATTATTTTATTATATTTCATTATATTACATTTTATTATATTTATTTTATTTATTAGATTTTACGATATTTATTATAAAATATAAAACTTTCAATATTACATTATTTTATAACTGGTAATTTCTCATAGTTACATTTACGTAGATATCACTTTTCTGATTGTTATATATTTTTCCCATGTATACGTTGATAAGAGCGCGATACAGTTATAATGTATTCTGCGAGTATTCTGCATTCGTATAAGAACGTTTTGCGTACAACGATGCATTCGTCACATTATCAAGCTTCCCGACAACAAATAAGTTACAACCCCGTACGCTTTGTGCGCTGTTGATTCTCCTATGGTCGCTACTGCTATTAGACTACCGCTGCGCAGAATACACGGCCTGGTCTCGAGCATACAGAGAGTCTCGTGTGGAGGGTAAACAGGATGTGTGACTTGCGCTGTTCTATAGAACTTAACATGAAACGTGCGGCCTAACTTTCGACTGACTTTATTTGTTGTCTTTGACTTTCCCCAAATAACAGAAAGTTTAATTAATTTCCTTCGCGCAAACATCACCTCAAGACAAGAGTGTTTTTTTTTTTTTTTTTTTCACGCTTAGTCGCGTGAAAATATCTTATTAGTTATTTCAGTAACAAGCAGTTATGTAACAAGCAGTTTTGTTCACGGATTTATTTTCCCTCTCTATCTCTCTCTTTAAGCCTTGAGACAACGTAGTATAAAAAATACAAAAGATTATCGAGGATCAAATTTCCACGCGATGTTTCACCATTGATCCCGGATATCTGTGTTCACGTCAACGCACATTGCCAGTGACGATTTGCTCGTGCACATACGCTCGCACGTCGTTACGCGTACGTCAAATCCCACGAATAATAGGTAAATCGGTATGCCCGTAGATGTACCGGATGCTTTGCCTCCCCAGCCAAAGAGACATTTTTCACGTTGAATCCGGAAATAGTCTGCGCCATTGCATGGGAGTATATATATTTCGAGAAACGATCCATATTTATTAGAAAATAATACGCATTCCTGAAAACCGGAAATTAGGTCAAGATTCCATTCGAATCGCGCCGGTATGTTTCTTCGGAATAGCAATAGTAATTGTCAAAATAAATCCTACGACTTTATTAAAAGATGTAAAATTTGCGTAGTTTATCTTCAGGCAAGTATATTTCAAAAATATATTTGATATATAATTCAAAATTTTAACTTCTTATTCACCTGTAATACTGCACTTTATGTACATATTGCAGCGAATATATATATATATATATATATATATATATATATATATATATAGAGAGAGAGAGAGAGTGACATCAAAGTAAAATCATGAGGAATAAAAAGAAACATAACGAAAACAGAGGGTAACAGGTGCAAAGGATCTTCTCCGGTTTTCGAGAAAAGCGCGAACGGTATCGTTTGTCACTTTAAACGACGTGTACGATAAATCGTAAAAACGGCGAAACTCATCGAGTCGCAGAATCGATTATCTATCGTAGTATTGAGTCGAATAAGTTGCTCGGAAAAAGTATCGATAAATGCATTTAGTCTTCCTCGTGTATTTAATTCTTGTCGGTCCGTTTGCACCTGAGTCTCCATCCATTATGTTGCAGTTTATTGTGACTGAATAAATGATATGCGACAAGCGTACTTTCTATTAATCTACAAAAATGTTCTTAAGAAAAAAATATTATCTGAGCTTGCCATTAAAATTTAGATTCAGACTTTTAAGGAGAAATTAAGATTTAGAAATCTTCGCATAAAAACTTAATATTTAATTAAAACATTTTCGAATTGTCGAGCATGTTTCAATTATTTTATGCAGCTTTTTTATACAAAGATTGATAAAATATATAGTTGTTAATAAATAAATTCAAACAAAATTAACGCATTCTTTTTCTTAATTCATTCTAATATCTACATACGAGGTAGTAAAAAAGAGAAAAAAACAGATATCATAATTTTACAAAAATGCGACTACCTATTTATCAGGATTTATAGTTAATAAACTAATGGAGATTTCCCACGACTATTTTCTCTCTTTCCAGAGCTACAGTTCACATCTGGCATTTATCGCGCTACATTTCGACATACGGTGGTATGTCAAAGTATGTAAGAAACAAAAATATAAGCGACGGCTAAATCGTCGTTGATATTTACAACATAAGAAGAAAAAAGAGAATCGAGATATAAATATCAAAGGTTTTGAAATTAGAAATGTTGCAAAGTCAAAATGTATAGACATGAATTGATTCTTCTTCGTTTTACGATATTTTTTTAATCCTGACCCATTTTTAGTTACACCATTTCGATTTTACAACTAAACGAATAAGAAATTCAGCAATAATAGAGCATCATTTAATCGTATCGGACAATTGCCAAATGGTCGTAATAGTCATAACGAGAATTAAAGGATTCGTTAGTAACCGCGAAAGATCGTTTCCCTGCAGTATTTAAAATGGCAATGCAACTACATACTTTAAATTTAAGGTTGACTTTAACGAAAAATTTATGAGCGATACAAAAGATTTTAAAAACTTTACGTAGAATTGTTCGCGTTTAATATGCAAGTATGTCTTTTTAATAATATTTATTGTCGACAGTTGGATTAAAGTTTAGATTATTAAACAATTATGTAATATTTGTAAAATTTGCAATAAAATTCCTTGACTATTTTCAAGTTAAATTTTTTTGTAAGTTTCACTCTATGTTCTTTGTAATACTGTTCATTTAAAAATAACTTTTAATATATATAGAATTCGTATTTTGTGCAGGCGAGATATATGAATAACTGATATATGAATAAATTTTTGCGTAGAAATTTTAATTGCATTTTTCTCTTTTTCTTTTAGACAATATGAATATTATATATATATATATAAAGAAAATGAACAAAGATAAAGAGACAGAGAGAAGAGAGAAGAGTAAAAACGATTGGTTTTAAAAATGTAAAACCAATCCCTTGCATAACACTTCATTTCTCAATAAAGTCATACATACAAATTGTGACAACTGTGCAGAGTTGACTAAAGCCTTCTTATAGAGAGTCAATCACCACGAACCATTCCCATCTCTATTGCGAAGTTAGAGAAGATTGACGGAAATCGAAATCTCGTTAAGAGAAAAGCTTTAAAGTACACGTTTCACGGAAGGAAACGAAGGAAGGATTTCTATGTCATTCCCCGTGAAATCGCACGAACGCTCGGCTAGATTGAAGAACCCCGTTAGATAGAACTCTTCTTTCATTCTGTCTCGATTTGCCAGTACTCGATTCAGTGGTTTTTATTTCGTAATACTAGGAAATTTTATATTTCTATAGTCTTATGTTTCATTATACAAGTTTTCTCCACGTGTGCTACAAAAGTCGAATATTTTTAAAATTCTTTACATTTTTATCAAATAATGCTTGATTAAAGAATCATTAAAAAAATTTTCAAGATTTGTTAAAAAAAAAAAAAAATAAGCGCTAATGTATTAATGATATTACATAACTTTATGAAGGATTCAAATTCTAAGATTTTTTTTATCGATGTATCACAATTTTTATCTCGATTTTATATCTTCAACGAACATTGATTACATTTTCGTTCAATGTAACGGTCTTCATTTGTGTATAAAGACGGAAAAAATTCACAAAGCGCGTATCGCGCTCTGGCTAGTTGCTTTAAAATTCCTTCCAATACGAATCACGTCATTCAATCAAATCATTCGTTACGCCTTTCAGTCTTTCTTTCTGTTTCGCTGCACCTATCTTCGTGGTGCGTATCTTGCAAAAGTAATACAAACACCACCAGTGCAGTTGAAATTTTACGAGATCAGCTCGATGAACGGAGCAAAGTTTAAGTGCATCTTACTAGAAAGAAGCAGGCGTGTTCTCAAGTTTGCTGATCTGCATAACTATACATTATAATGGTGTTATACTTGAAGTAGCTAAGAAAAAAAAAATAATTCTTGAAAACATTTTTTATGATCTCTTAGAAGAAGATGATGCATGAAAAAAACGTAGAATTTTACTTCAAAATTGTATATATTTACGTATCTTTAAGAAATTTTTTAACTTTCTTTAAGAAATATTTTAAGTCCTTATGAGAACATTAATGTTTGTATATATTTAATGCAAATATCTCTTCATTTCGAATTTTACTCGCGAATAAAATCAGCCGAAAATGGTTGATATTCGATATATCATATACGCAAATCAGTGTCCTTATT
The DNA here is from genome assembly GCF_047496725.1 of Anoplolepis gracilipes. Taxonomy (NCBI): domain Eukaryota; kingdom Metazoa; phylum Arthropoda; class Insecta; order Hymenoptera; family Formicidae; genus Anoplolepis; species Anoplolepis gracilipes. Next base: position 11,855,561 of record NC_132975.1, read on the forward strand.
TGTGAACTCGAAATTCGTCAAAACCACATTCAATTGTGAAATGCGATGTCAACATTTCTATTGATCGAAGTCCAAGCTTTGTCATTGGAGGTTCGTCATCGAATCAATTAAATCCTTTACCGAATCTATTCCGTAAGGATTTCAATCGATAGGAACCTTTCTCTTCTCTCTCTCTCTCTCTCTCTCTCTCTCTCTCTCCCTCTCCGCGCTTTGCTCTCTAAATACTGCCACAAGTTGACGTTATTTGCATTTCAACTGTGATTGTCTTCGTTTAAAGGCTCGTGCGGCACGTGTATATATACAAGTGCACAAATGTCTCTCTGCCAGTGATGTTACAGTGGATTGAATGCCCGAATACCCACGGTCTCCTTCTTCCCCTTTGTACTTACATATCGTGGACAGAAGCACAGTATACCCGATACTGTATATCGGCTGCTTTGTTATCCTTACTCGATATATTACATGCGACGAAACACTATATTTGCTATGTAGTTATTGTCTGATATAATAACTCAAAATAAATATAAATATCACTAACATTATTTTGATAAATTTTTGTAATTATTATTCGATGATGAGGAAAAGAGAAATAAAATAATAGAGAGATAAAATCTCGAAAGAGAGACAAAAAGGAAGAGAAAGGGGGGGGGGAAGAGAGAGAGAGAGAGAAAGAGAGAAAGAGCTCACACCTTATATAAACCCTATGAATCGCGAAGATTAAATCACTCGCGAGCAAAAGATTATCAGCGCTTCTACCATACTAAGGACTTAATTTCGCGCGGGACTCAATTAGCGTTGCTTTACGTTGCTAGTTTTGCAGGCACGCGCGCGTTGGTGTCGCTTCTTTTATCTCCCACAACATTACACGGGAAAAATGCAAGCCGGCATAGTCCCTCCGCGTTTGTCCCGAGGGCAAGCTGAATTTAAACAGCAAACATGTTTGCCGCAAATAACTAGTTTTTCTTCTCGCGATGCAATTTCGCGCAATGTCGCAATTGTCCTGTCAGTTATTTCGAAAAAGCAAATAAATAAGTCGGTGCTGTGTCAAAAAAAAAGGTACAGTTTTATCTGAATATCTTCTAAAATTGTTTCTATGCCGCAAATAGGTTGAAAACTGTCGCCGCGTGTTAGGTTACTTTCGACTGGTATTAAGTAAGTGAGTACGAGATTCGCTTGTAATAACTGCTGATGTATTTGCTTCAAGAGAAACTAGGTTGAAGTATAAACAAGGTTTCCGCGGCTACACGACTTGCTGCAAATTTACACGCGCGATATTGCGATATTATACGCGAGTTATAATAGATCGTATTCCTTTTTTTATAATCCAGCTACGATATATTTTAGCGATAAAAGTTATATAAGAGAAAAAGAGAGAGAGAGAAAGAAGAAGAGAAGCATAACATTACTGTCTTATGCATTAAATAAACATCTAAAGCAATTTAATATAACATGGTTCTTGTGAAAATATTATACATTTGACGTTACACTTACAGTACCGATCAAAAGTATTATATCACTTATAAAAACAAGAAAATCATTATTTTAATAAGCAAAAATATATATAAATATTATCACTTATATTTTATTACTATTATTTTATTCTTTAGTAAAAATTAAAAGTTATAACAAATAATAATAGAAATATTAAATTTTTGATTAAAATAGAATGACTCTTTCACTTCCTGACTCTTTCAATTGCCAGACCTTAATTCGATAAAACTATTGTGGAACAAAACTTGATAAAAGTGAAAAATGAGATCTATTAATCAAAAATAATTGTGACAGTATTTGCTGGAATCAAATATCAGTAACAACTTTAAAAGAACTATTATCAAGAGTATCTGCAGCAGTGATTGTTTTGAAAACAAAGAGAGGCTATTTTGAAGACTCAAAGATTTAATATTTCTGTTATTATGTGTTATAATTTTTAATTTTTACAATATTAAAATATAAAGTAATAGTATTAAAATATAATTTGGTAAAATTTATATATGTTTTTGTTCATAACGATTTTCCTGTTTCTACAAGTGATGCAATACTTTTGACCAATACTGTATCCGTAATGCGAATACTATCTTGAAACATCAAATAAGTAACAATTCATTAAGTAATTCAAAAACTTCATTTTCGTCCTGATTACATATCTACATTATATGTAATTCGTACATATATCGCTATAGTCGGTAACTTTTATTACTTCTGTTACTCTCTCGTCTAATATTACGTAACGAGAATATGGAACCACTTGTATCCAGGAAACTCATATTTGCCGTGTCGAGTCTGCGGTGCATATTGCACTGTGCAACTACAAATATAGAATGCTAAACTGTAACTTGATCGTAATCTGCATTGTTCGTAGGATTTAGTGTTTGCACGCAGTTAAGTTGACAAAAAAAAGAAACTTAATGATTCTTGACAATTATTCATTCGCTTAGAAAAACATATGTATATGTCTCTTGGCGACATACACGTGTATATATAGTTTTTAAATATCCTGTTAAAAAATATATTTCAGAGAAACTACTGAATTACCGGATTATTACCGAATTATTGATACCGACGATCTCGAGGTTAAAAATGTATATTACGGACTCCCTCAGAGGATAGAAAAACGAAATCGTGCTGTCTTATCGATGGAAATTGTTCGTCACATTACCCCATGTCTGTTATATATTACAGCTTTTCCCGCGCTTTTGTTATACTCTGGGCTGATATTGCAGACAGAGAGTATGATATCGCTTTGTACCGTTGCTTGCAAACTTATATCCGCTTATTACTCTCAACCTCGTATACAATACGCGTGACTACAACTTAGACAATATTGTTTGCTTTGCCTTTGTTGCCTGACTGTAGGAAAAGCGAATCTAGGAGATCTGACCTTCCTCGTTATTACGCCTAAGCCACAGTGAAAGGAAGCAAAACTTTTGATCACAAAGTACAACAGAAATGGCTATGTTAAAACAGTCGAAAAGTTTGTGAAATTATTACACTTGCCGTAAAAAATTCAAAATTCAAATATACCTGAAATTTCAGAAAAATATTTAGCGACTAATTAATAATGTGACAAATAGTAATGAGTAAACACAATTAAAAGTTAATCCGCTCTTCGAGACAGTCAACATTATCGTACAAGTGCTACACAGAATTTCATGCATCATTAGAGATCGTTATTAATTTAGAGGAAGCACAAAGTTTCGTAGCTAAATGGCCCGGAACGCGTCTACACTCGAGTTACACTACCAGAGAAACATCGAGCCAAAGAAAGACTACTCGCTATCATTGCGCAAGTAACGATGCACTCTTATAACCATTCTCATTTACTAATTGCTACGGATATAAAAGAATGGTACTCCATGCCAGAGAAAAATTTGCATTAATGAACTACAGACTTTTTCTTGAAATCAGAGGAACGATATAATAACAGAAATTTCAATTTTATATAAAAATATTTATTTTTATATATTTGCAGAATATTCGTAAAATCTGCATGATTTTTTTATTTTCGTCTTTATCGTTAAATTTTACAATCAATGCTTGATAACTTTTATCGATCAGATAGTTTTAAAACAAATCCGAGAGATATGTATGTATTTTGTCAGAGTAGCTGTATACATCACATAAATGATCAAAGGCTTAAATGCCCGTCTATATATATATATATATATATATATATATATATATATATATATATATATAGAGAGAGAGAGAGAGAGAGAGAGAGAGAGAGAGAAAGAGAGCAGGATTAAAAAATCCAGTGACATAGAACTTTTTGTGGCAGCATCTACATGAAATCGGACAAAATTATAGTAAAAGCAACGCATCACCACAAAATGTATCGATATTATCAAATTGCTTAATGGAATTTGATTCGATTGAATTGATTGTCACCGTCGTTTAGAATGCATTAAAAGATTGATTGCAACACGTGAGATCAGCATTTATATAATTCAATATTACATCAACATCATCATGTTCTCGCGACAATGATTTTTTGATATAAAAAACTACGTCTTGCTATCTAAGAGAAATATAGAGTTCATAGACTAATATAAATGTGTATAAATGTTTATGACAATTATCAAGAGACACGGTAGTGTTAGAATTACCTGAAATATTCAAAATCACCTAAAATAACAAGATAAAAATTACTTATGTTTGTTATTTTATGCTATAAAGCATATATGCATATACAGGGCGTCCTGGTAAAGGTGGGCAATCTCTCGTGGGTATGTAGAGCAGGTAAAAATAACTCCATAGGTTCCTATAAAATTATTTTTTTAAATGCATTTCTACCGAGATATTTATCTCTAAAGTTTAATTTTGAGAATCATTTTTCCTAAATAACTTTTATATTACTTTGTAGATCTTAATAATGTATAAACACTTTTTTTATTATTAAATAAAGATCTTTAAAATAAAGTGATAGATTTTTTATATAATCTTGGAAAGCCAGAATCGGATCACCTGTAAGTCTTTCAACTTACGAAACTTTAAAGCCGATGGGCTTTTTTATTTTTAAATTATATTTTTAGATTCTTCACATCTTTCTTTAACAATAAGAAAAAGATATTCTTGTTTCATTTCGTTAAAATTAACTGTTTTGAAAAAAAAACGCATTTGATCGATAGAAAGTAAACCTTTATTCATAATAATTGAATAATGATTTTCAAAATGATACGAAATTACATATTACAAATGAAATGAATTTATAAATGATCCTGGGATATTATGGCGGATGCAACAGTCATTCGTCGTGCATAGAAATGCATTTTAGAAAAAAATTTTATAGGACTTATGGGGTTATATTTACTTATTCTACATGCCTACGAGAAATTGTCCACCTTTACCAAGACACTCTGTATATATATATATATATATATATATATATATATATATATATATATATATATATATATATATACACATTTAATACTATAATCTTGATGAATCAAAATATATAATGCATAGTAAAATAAATGATGCTGAGATTAGAATATGATTGATATTATAATATTATATATCATTAACATGCCTGAAGCATTGTATTAGAATGATTAATATATTGTATACTTAAAAATAAATACTATGGATTTATCACAGCAATTTTTTTCGCATTCAAAATACCCACTATTCCTTTTGCAAATTATTTAAATAAATTTGTCACAAACTGATCGAAATAATTTCTATAATACAAACAACAATTGTAACAATTTATTGATACAATTGTACGTGTCAAATCTAATAAGAGGTTCGACATGTGCAAAGGCCACGAGTGATTGAGAAGCGGAAGGTGTGGGTAAATCGTGGATCCCATTTCGAGATAATGGAGATGATGATTGAAGCTGCAACATCGTCCTTGCGATAGGGAGATGTAAGGATACACCCTCAGTCCGAGGGTTAACATCGATCTGACGAACTCCCACAAATCCATTTACGTTTCACATGTTTCCGGATACTTGCCCGTCCACGCTAGCCTCGGATTTATTAACCTAAATTACCGGACGGTGCGCTAACCATTAAATAGATGGATTGTATTCAAACAAACATGAATTGAAATTTTGATAAATTGAGGTGTGTAATAAATCTGTTCAGTGTTTAGTTCTAACAAGATTGAGTTACACTTGTAACAAAGAATTCGATGAGAAGAATTCGAATAAGTTTTCTCATTTCTCTCTCTCTCTCTCTCTCTCTCTCTCTATATATATATATATATATATATATATGTATATAAAAGCATAATATGCGCCTAATACAGAAGCGAATGCGTATGACGAGTGAGGCTTTAAAAATCCGAATGACACATATAAAGCTCGTGAATGGGTCTCGAGAATAATCGATAATATGTATGTACAACAGCCTGGATATATCGATTCGCCCTTGGACCCGTTCCCCGGGACAAATGGAATTCGTTTAGAACAAAAACCAGTTGCTCCGGAATAAATTGGAGAGATACGTACTCCTTCGACCGCCGGAACGCGAAATCGACGAACTTTCGTTGGAAATGTGTCGAGGGTCCTCCAAGAGCTGGTCGCTTTTCGAGATGCTGGGCGAAATGCGAGTTGAATAGATGAGTTTCGTCCCACGGTAATTTCGCGCGCTAGAAGGGTGCACTCGCACTAATGCACATGGTCCGAGGTAAAATTGCAAATCGAATTACATGAAACGGTATGAGGACGCGCAGCAAGCTTAGTTGTTCGTTTTACGCCGTGAGGAGGACTCGATTTTATGAGGTGATTCTCAATGAATGTCGCGGCGCATATCGACGAATATATTTCAAGAATTTCGATATTCATTCTGGAGCAATGAGCCAGTAAATATAACTTGTCACTTAAATATTACGTACGTTGTGTCGCTGATTATTTTCAGATGACAGAGAAATCGTGAAAATAAAATATAAAATAAAAAAAAAATTAATAATGCGCCCTATGAAAAGTGATCACTTAATATGTGAAGCGTATTAAGAGAAATCATGCAAAATTTTGAATAGAACAATTTAAATAAGCAGAATTTGATAAACGAGATTTTTCTGAAATCAAGATAAAGCGAGTAATATAACAGCTTAATAAAGTAAATTCCTTGTCATTCAGTATATACGTTTATGTCATAACACGGTATATTATGACATAAATTTTGTCCTCGACTTTCCGCGAAATTTCTTGCTCGACAAACTGTTGTTAACAATGGTGACATATTGGAAAAAATTAGTATGATAAAAATATTCTCCGTATTAGTTTCATTTATATTTCTTTAACTTGATATGAATACATGTGTTTTTAACAATATAAAGATTATTATTAAATAGCAAGCACCACACAATAACAGTAATATGTATCTGTATTATTATATATTAGATATAAATATAAATAAATTCAGTAAAATTTTGTAAAGCACATTGCGTATATTTATTATGTATATAGTATAAAAAATGTTTTTATTTTTTTATTTAAATTTACATACATATAATTATATATATAGTAACACATATACATATATAATATATATATATAATTACACCCCTCCCTACACACACACACACACACACACACACATATATATATATATATGTATATATACATGCATATATGTATATGTAGTGAAAATGTATTACTATTATCATATAATATGTATGATATTTTATGAATATTTTTCATACTATATTTTTACTCCCGACTGCTTCCAACCTATAGTTGGCAGAAAAACGGGAGGAATATGCATTTTTATATCAAATATTACACAGCTCTTTCTCTGATTGCATGAGAAAAACTAAAATAACATTTTAGCTAACTGTCATGACTTCGCAAAAATATTAAACTGCATAAACAACGTGAATACCATCACTATAACCAACCTTTTCAAAAATATTTGAAAAATATTTTCATATGTTTCAAGTATACTTCAATCAACAGAATGCGTAGGTGCAACTCAAGGCAATCTTTCTACGAGGTGGCAATATATAGATCTGAAAGGTTAGTGCATTTTTTTCTTGTTTGTATGATGGACGCGCGCCCCGAGAGTTTTCTATTAGAATTGCTTATTAGAATCGTTTTAATACCAACTATATATTCGACAATTCTAAAGTAACCCGCAATTTAACAGAATACGAAATATCGCGGCTTTTAATCAAAGAGAAAATTTAAAGGGACGATTACCCGTGCAAGGTTTAAATTGCAAATAACTGGTGCCAATAAAGGAGAAGGTACACGGTAAGATATGCGACTTTCACAAATCAGGTTTGGGTATCCTAAAATTAATGGGTTTACCGTTCCATTTTGTATCATGAAATATATCGTCATGTATGCGTGTGTGTGTGTGTATATGTGTTATGACACTACAATTTCTACGTACGTCGAAAAATTTATGGAAAACGCAACATCGTGATGTATGCTTCTCATAACGCATAGACGGATGTCACAAAAATGCAATGTGCCGTAAAATTTTGTAAATGCTTCATTATATTTGATATATATCGAAAATTTTATTTCTTATTTTGATTAACTAACCAGCATAATTGAAATAATTAATATTATTGTTTTACACGAATAATTATTTATCATATAAATATTTTTTGCTTAACAACATGCTTCTCGCATGTTTTTCTTTAATTTATATTTACTTTTTCAGAAATTAATAATTATAATTATTAGAGAAAATAGATTAAATTTAATTAGTTCAAAGTTGCATTGAAAAAAATCTTATTAAAAATTTGTCCCCTCTTTACATTTTCTACTTTGTAATATGTTAAATATATGTAAATAAGACCAAACGAGTAGAATCATAATGTATTACATTAAATTCACATTATTTAAAACTCCGAGGCGTTCGTTGATTATAATTAAAGTATTGGACTAACGTCATTCGAGTAAACACCTGCGCGCATTAACAATTATCGATTTTCGAGCGAGGCTACAGGATCCCCTATTCTTAACGCAACCTTCGCAGCCATCCATCCAGTAAAAATAATTACATAAAAATATAAGCCACGAGTCTTCGGCTTTATTTTTAATTATGTATCATTTATTCGCGGTTTGTATTTCGGACTGTTTGATCGACTGGGATATACACATGTCCGAAAATAATACGGCTACGCAATATGATAACAAATGTTCGAGTCACATTTGCGATACGTCATCTACATATCGATGTACCCTCTCCCCATAAGACCACCGCCAATCGATCAGAGCGCCGCCCTATAAACGAGGCACCGAGTGGGCGATTAATATTTTATTAGCATCTCGTTAGCACGTTGTCGTTAGGGGAACGAGACGCTTCATAAAATATGCAAGAAGCCGGGGACACGGCATACGCGGATACAACGCGTTAACAACGAGTCATGAACAATACATGCATCCCTTGACCTCCCTTGCATATGAGTTAGGAAAGTATAAATCTATCGCGGCTTTTATTGTTTCGTCGGTGCGCACCGCAAATCGAACGCGCACGCACACGCCAACCGCTGTAACAGCACAAAAGCTGATGCTTAACATAGTTAACGGCTGACATCGCTAAACTTTAATCCGAGAGAATAACATCGACCCATTCGATGGTTTTGATTGTCAGCGCTCAACGGGGCGGCGCCCAGCCGGAGGGTTAATTATTCGCGGAAACTCGGGGGAAATTAGGATAGACTGATACGCGCGAGTAGTCTAACTGTCAGCAAGACAATAGTCTTCTTCGAAAATGATGCGAGATCGAGCTCTACGGTCGAAGGCTATGCACAAAGAGGAGATCGGATAGAATGTGTGTGTGTGTGTGTGAAGCTCGTGTCTCACTTCGTAGAAACTTATTAATTGTTAAGAGTTTTGGCTACATTTTTGAAAGTTCTAGAGTTCTATCAATTTTAAATGAGATCAATTTTGTGTTATTCTGCAATCACTAATACTTTTTAAACATAATTGTACGCGTAAAAATTATTAGAATATTAATTAAACAAATTAGATCGTTGATGTCAAAATATTATTATCGTAAAATTCCCAAACGTTTAAAATCTGATAAGAAATGCTAAAAAAAAAAATCGTTGGTAGACAAAGTGTAAATTTGGCGTCCCACTTTTGTCCTAAGTTATTTTTTTTTTGTTTAATAATCAGAATTATTTGTTTAATCTATCAAAAACTTTAGAACTACTAAAAATAAAACCAGAGCTCTCAACAATTAATGAGTTTCGACAAAGTGAGACGCGTTTTTTCATACACATTCGGATAAGTTCATTAAAAAATACAATATTTTATTATTGTTATTATGTCTAATATTTTTATACTAGTTTCTTATCATTTTTGATATTCATATCTAAATTTCAAGTAAAAGATGTTTATATTCATAATTGCATGTTCTAGCAAATATCTATAATCATTTATACAATTATTAAAGATACTATAGACAGAGAAACTATAGAATATAACGCGTTAAATTCATGTCAGTTTCGAAAAAATTTACAAAATTTCTTTCAGACTTATTGACACTCGATACAAGTGTCAGTCTGAAAGTAAGGATCGTTGAAGACAAATCAGGTTTGCACCGGATTTCACAGTGCGCAGTGCTTGTGACCGAATATCGACGTTTCGATAGATCATTCTATGTCGAATGTAGACGCACATTGAATATTTATGAATTCCAAATACGTTATTGATAGCAGGGCTACGTAAAGCGGAAGTTAAAACCAGCAGAAAGAGCTATTCTCAGCAAAAAGATTAACAATACAAGTAAAATTTGAAATGAGAAAATATGTATTATATTTCGCGAGATGTAAAGTACATTAACAAAATGTTTATTTCTTATTGCGTGCAGAAATATAAAGTGTCTTGACAAATAAGAATAATTATTGTTATTATATGAAATTATTTTTATTAAAACTAGTATTATGCAAATTTAGCGAATCGTGATAAAACAAAAATTATATTTATTAGCATTTTGCACTATAAAAATTTGAATATCTGTAAATAATCAATTGAAATAGGAAGCTTAAAAGTACTAAATGTTATTGCAAGTTGAACATTAAACAGATATAATTATTGCTCTATCTTCTTTTTTCGGAATAAATTTGACTTTTTTGTTTCAGAAAAATAAATAAGAAAACTAATTAAATTTATTGATAACAATTCTCTGACCTCGAGAATGACGAAGAGTTAATTCGCAAAAAGATAATGCTTAGCTTGTTTTACGCACGAGATATCGCATGCATTTTTGCATTTTAAACTTACCTTTCGTCCTTACGAATCAAAAATCTTTTATAGCGCAGAATATTTTATATCGAAGATGTCACGTGTTCAATATCCACATCCTCTCTCGTGAACTTTGCATTTACAAGCAGGTCGCACGTGTGAGGCATATTGTCGGCCGAACTCGCTGCATCCTCATTTTGGATTCCACTCCTGCTTTCGATTAGCATCGGTTTTCAAATGTCAAAAATTCAAGATGCTGCATTTATCCGTCAACATAACGACAACTAGTTTAGTGGCTCAATTTGTGCTCACGCATAAGAATTTTCGTCTAAAATACCTCTTTATTCACAATATATTATGTATTTTACAATAATAAAAAATAGAATAGTAGAATGACAGAAGAATACGTGAGGTCTTTCAATAAAATATATTTACAAATTTCATTTTTTATACGCTATTCAGCAATCGGTAATGTCACTTTTATTTGTTTCATTATATAATTAATATTTTTTTCAAGGAGTAAATTAAAAGAATATTTCAGGGTTTGGATAAAGCATCGATAAAGCTATTCTATCCCACTTTGTTAATGTAAATTGATCTCTATTCCCTGAATATCATTCAAGTATACTGGGTTACCTATTTAGCCAATGAACTGAATTATGTTCGTTAAGACAATGCTTAAAGAAAATCGCTATTTTAGTACATCTCTTTGCCTGTACGCGACTTTTATACAACAATCTTTAGCAGATTAAATCCATGCCACAAGTGTCACCACTAACGCTGACCAACTGGTACACAAGGGTCGCATTTGGATACGAGCCATAATTCCGGCGAGAACACAAGGCTATATAGGTATGCGAAGAACAAGCCAGCGAGCGACACGCGAATTCGATGTCGCGGAGAAATACGCGTAATACAGCTAATCACTTAAACCGAGAGGATTTTATATGATTGCCGCAGACAGCAGGCTCAGCATACATAGACACGAAATATCATTGCAAAGGATTATGAATTATTTTTATTATAATGTAAAACCACTTAAAATAGACGCTCTAATACGGAGATTTGGCATATTAATAACATGCACATATAAATAAAATTTAATTTAAGTTATATTTATTTTGCATTTTATAGTTTATAATTTTAAAACAAAGCTATTTATCAATTAATATGTAAAAAATTATTATAAACTTTTTAAAATTCAATACTACATTGTATAACATATATCTTTTTGTTAAATTAAATCCCAAATTTACTTTGAATAATATTATCTAATATACATACAATTGTCGAAAAATTTGTTAAATATATATTTATGGAAACTAAAAGCTTTTTGTTTAGTTATTAAAAAAGCAATTTATATTATTTTCTAATTATAAATATATTTGTAACTGATTAATTTAACCGATTAATTTCTAAACATGTAATTACAAAATGTTTTACAATGTGTACAAACGGCAGAAATATAAATATAATTATATAATTTTTGTTTAAACTACAAAGTAAACTCTCTTAAAAATTTTGAAAATAAAATAATGCGAATTTCTTTAATTTCTTACAAATTCTCGTAATAAAACTTGTGCAAAACTGACAAGTTTTCTTTGTTGAAGACGGTAATTAATTGCGAAAGGTATCCTGGTAGAATATTTTACTCGTGAATCTTTTGTTTAAGTTATTTGATTGTAACTCAAAAATATAAATACGATAAAATACGATAAAACTTATCTTCAATTGAGTCTCGTCCTCGTTTATTTATTCTCGATTGTTTACAAAATTGATCACGTTTCCTTTTCTCTATTGCATCAAGATAATTCTTAAACTTTTTTATTTTCTGTTACTTTATAATTATTAAAATTCGTTTTAATATTTTCATTTGAATGCAATCACATGGAGCATTAGAAGGACCTCGTTCCCCGTATATATACTTGAATCTACAACAAATATCATGAGTGTTATCTTGTCTTTAACCACGAGCGAGGTGGTGGACAATCCTGGCAAGTTCCCTAATCCATGAGTGGACGACGCCGAGAGGAGAGGAGAGAATCGCGAGGCTCTTCCTGGCATGCAAGATGGTCGAATTTGATTTTCCAAATACACGGTCTGTACATATGTTCTGTATAACGGTATCGCGAATCATGGCCGGGTACCCCTATCGCCCAGCGTTTAGTCCCGGATGGTCGCCATAGCAACAGGCACCCCCGAAAATCGCCCTTCTGTCTCTCTTCCTCTCCTCCTTTCTCTCCCTCTCCTTCTCCACCGTCTGTATGCCTTCACTTCTCTACAACTTCTCTGCGAGTCTATTAAAATCGGTTTGCGAAGGTAAAAGAGACGATAAAAAGAAAAAGATAAAGTGTGACGAAGTTAAGAGAAAGACCAAAGTCCAGAAAGAAAGAGATCGTTTAGAGGCAAGGAAAATGATGCTGAGAGAGAAAGAAAAAAAAAAGGAGAGAAATATATTGAACAGATGAGAAACCTACCAACCTACAACATTCCTCTCGATCTCGCAACAACTCAGCCAAAGGTACTTTCATTTTGTTCCTTTTTCCCTTCACCTACATTTTCGCTCCGTCTCGTTCGCTTTGTCCTCTCGCACATTATTCTCTCTGTCATGCACACTCAAGCTCATTTAGTCACACTCTTGTTCGTTCGATCTTACCCTCGGCTCGACCTCATCCAGTCCATTGATCATTAAAGACGAAGACGTTAATCCTTCTTTATTAAAATCGAACCGCATTACTCGATAATTTCAAAAAATCGTGCAACTATCCTAAACAATGACCTAATTAGTACTGAAAATGACAGATAAGATGTCAAACAGTGCGAATAAGATTATTACCGATTAGATGCAATATCTTAATGTATTATTGTAGAATTTAAAATAGAATAAATAATATGAATAATATGAATAATTAGAAGAAGAACATCAATCGCATGTTGTTATTATTCTATTTAGATACGCGAATAAAGACATTCCCATCATTATCAATAAATATTAATTTTTACTTCATAAATTCTTGTCACTTTTCCAAAAATAAGATTTTATAAAAAGGCTGCAGTTAAAATAAATTTATGTATTATTTTAATTAAAAACTATGTATACATACATACGTGCTTTTCTCTCGCTTAAGAAGATAGAAAATTCGAGCTACCCTCGTTCTCTGATTCGATTATTTCCTTACCGTTGCCGTGCGACTCTAGATCTCGTTGCCAACGAGCGAAACGTTATTTCTCTCGTCGGATGTATTTACCCAAGCGATTTTGCGAAAGATAAACAAGATGTTCTACTTATTTTAGTGAAAAATATTCTCAAGTAGGCCGTTAAATACGATCGACGAAGAACCTTAGCCCTCTTTTCGCCCTTGACAGCCGCCGTTGTTATGGTAACTATAAGGGACGCAGTGTCTTATAGAAAGAAAAATTCGTATCACCAGTTGATAGCCAGCTTGTCATCGTAGATTCCCATGTAAAACGCATTCTGCGAAATTTGATCTTCCGGCAGGATGATCCTTCGAGCTTTACTGCCTCCCTCAATGTCAGAGGAAGCTAACAATGTTATCTTGTGTATATCCCGAGAAAGCGGGACCACGCAGAGAAATGATTGGACACTTCGAAAATTAGTGATGACATTAGTGTCGTGTCGTGTCACTTTCCTAACACGATCAGGCAGTCTCACGCGCGAGGAACAACATAAATCATTTATCCGAATAAACTTCGTGCTTTCATAGCAAAGTGCGATCCATTAGTCGATTATTATTATCTCAAGCGTGAGAGAAAATACACACTTAGCGAATTGTTGATTATATAATAGGTAAATTAATTACTGCACGTTTTAATCATCTAGAAAATTTTAGAAAAGATATCGTCTGAATAATTGTCGAAAACGAACAAAGGCTATTAATAAATGAGCGTACCTATATCGTTGCATTATTTTCATCGATGCAGTGCGCGGATTATTTATCAACGCGATGTTATGCTGCAGCTCGCGCGATTATAATCGATAAAAGTTTGATGTGGATTTTCGCGCGGCTTAATCTTTACCACGCAGTCGTGATTTTGCTTGATTGACAGAGCAATTATTTTGTCTCGCTATCCTGACATTCAAATAATTTTCGCGCTGACAAAGCCAACTTGTGAACGATGGGTGAAATCGAAAAACTATCGTCTGAATGACGTTTTAATTTCTTAACGATATGAATTCGGTCGAAAAAAAACTTGTCATTTGAATGAGTGATTCAATTTATTCTTTCCCGGCTCAAATATCATCGATATTATTGTCCGAACTGATCACGAACGTACATTATGTGTCGACATTGGAATTAAAAGGAGAAACTGGCTACCGCTAGCGTAATTAGTTACGTGAGCTTGGTCACCGGATCTAGCTCACAGAAGAAAAATATTTACTTAGAGGCGCTTGTCAAGTATTCCTTTACGTAAGAGGAAAGTTTTCGATTGGCGTTAATAAGGCACGAACTTTAAAAGTCCACATTCAGTAAAATTACATAAGACGAACGAGCGCTCTTAAAACATTATTATACGTTCCACCAAACTTCCCAATTATATACGTAATAATGTTTTTCTCAATATACTATATCTATATACTCGCTATATTATATCTATATCACATGCTGTTAATTAATTAAAATGTCGTCCATGTTTATTCGATCCTCATCATCTTATCGCTATATGAGATTAAGTCTTCTGCAAATATTATTTTGACGTCCAAGTGTGCGCATATACAAGCAACATAAAAATGTTTTTATTTTCTTTTTTACAGTGTTTCATACCGCTATTGATATTATTTTATTTTATTTGTTTATTGTATACCATGCGCGATATTGTTCAAAAACAACGGTTCTTTGAGCACCAGTCTATGCACGTATCAGGATGAAGAGTACAGGCTCGTCACGTGTAGCGTGGATGCACGATATTGTTCGCCTCGCAGGATAGATAGGTTACGCCAGCGTGTATCCGATCCGAGCATATTTTCCCTGTAATCTTACCACAAGGGGGGCGTAAATGATCCGGAGAATCTTTTTCCTACCTCCATCTGATAGAGTATCCGCTCGTTTCTCTCGTGACTCTCTTCAACCCTGTCTACATTCCGTGACTTTATAGTCTTCATCTACTCCCGTCGCATAGGCGCCGCCAACTTTGCATTCGTCAACCACTAAAACTTCGTTTCGATATATTTATATATTACACTATGGTGTGTTTTCCATAAAAAATTACATTAATGATATTATATGCGTGCATCTGTTGTAAAAATTTCATTGTTTGATGAAAAAATTAACTCTCCATGCGAGGGGATCACCGTGTAGCAATTTTAATTCGTCAGATATAAATTTCATTATAATATGATTATTATTAAAATAAAATTGCATTTCAAGTCTCTAAGATTTGATATAGAAATAATTAAAATAATCTTTTCAGATATTCATCAAAATATTAAACTTAGTTACTGACGTTAAACAAGAATGTTAAAAAAAAAGTTATTAATTTATTGTTATATTTAGCTTAAATAATAGTTGTTCAAATATTAAAAGCTAATAAAAAGAATTATATGTCAAAATCTGTTTTAAAATTTTTAAATTGCAAATCTCTCAAAGAGAAAATAAAAACATGTAGTATCTTTTAAGATTATGTAAAAGTCTATAAAATTTAGTGTAATATTCATTTTTTGTTCAACTTTTAATAACACTTTTGAATCATTTTAAAGATTCTTAAATATTTTTAACTTCTATTTAGATATTTTTAATATATTTTCTCGTTATTTAGAATTCAGAATAATCATTTACAACGACTAAAAAGCTAGATTTTGAGAAATCTAAATAAAGAAATTGAAAATATAATGTACATTCCAAGAGTTAATCTTATATCGAATATTTCTATTTGTTGTCTTAAATAAAACGAACAAGGATTTTAAAAAGATACAACTTATATAGACGTCTTATGATATTCGTTACAACATATCTCGTGCCATTATATGTCATGAGACTTGCACGCTTTAAAGCGTCGCCTCAAGAAATAGCAAGCTTTCAAAGGGAGCTTTTCTGCCGTGTGGGATTCTTATGACTCATAGGAGAACCGTAACAAACTTTTCTCGTGGGCTGTACTCCCGGATGACACTCTCTCAATACAGATTCCTTTCGTAACACCATCGACCATTTTCCTCCCTTCCAAGCTCCTTTTACTAACCGAGGAAGGGAGAGAGAAAGAGAGAGAGAGAGAGAGAGAAGAAATCGATAAGGGCAACTCTTTCCAAGAGAAAAAGTGTGTGTATGTGTGTGTGTGTGTGTGTGTGTGTGTGTGTGTGTGTGTGTGTGTATACATATATATATATGTATATATAGATATGTATACATATAGCTAACATAATTTTCATAATCCTACTCGTTGGCAATCATCGCGAAACTTTCTCCAATAATTAAATTCACTTTTGTAAGCTCGCGGGAACTTGTCGCGCAAGTCTATGCGCGAATGTTATCCTTCGGGAAACATAAAGCTTCCCGTACCGGCGTGCGTACACATTAAAGTAACAGAAGTATACTGGTATCGTCGTGTAATATTTTCTAGGAGTGGACTTTTGCGAACGGAGCAGCGAGAAGGGAAATGAGCTGCCGCTACCGAGTGAGATCGCAAGAAAACTCGCGCGATGCATCTCCGATGTCGGAAAAATTATCGCGCTCGAGGGAGAACGGAAGGATGGAAGGAAGGATGAAAGTCCGAAAAGAGCGCAAAGAATTTCCGGAATTGTGAAAGCTTCGTAACGCTCTCAGAAGTTCGTACAACGTTAAAGAAATCCCGCCTCGATGTAATATCGTCTTTAATTATAAAGAAAAAAAAAAAAAAGATCGACTACATCAATGTGAGAATCGAATTTCTTTCTCTCGTTGTTCCAGTGTTCTCGTCGCTAAAATTACAACCGGAAAATTATTTACGCGCGGATGCGCCCCCTGGCACAATGCAAGACGATATCGATAACGAGGAAAAAAGGGCCGAGAGATTAAACGCCATGTAATTACGCGACAAGGCTCACCGTCTGTAGAGATAGCAATTACCCTGCGGAGACGAGGGAGGCGTTTTCTTTGGACGAGATGCGCGCACGAGGGGAGATATATACGAAGCAGCTGCAGTTGTAGCCGGAACGAAATTGCCCTCGATTGCTTTCCCGTCAAGCAACCACCGTCGACGAAATATTTTTTTTATGTATCGCGTTTCTCCTCCGTGCGTATTTCGTTGTCAAGATACTCCACTATCCGCAGATGAGAACACGTAACAAATATGCGAGCGTGAAATGGATGCCGCAAATTCGGTATAGTGGAAAATTAGAGACGAATGCGAATAAGAGAGGCAAAGAATTTTATGTATTCTCACATACATATTTCTACGACATATTTCTGAAATATTTTACAGCTTGAAAAAAAATACAAAATAGAGTAACGCGATCAATAATTACCGGTGACATAATTAATGACTATCATCGTTTACGTGAGAATATTATCGATAGCGTGAATAATAGCGTAAATAAATTTATGACATATTATAACGGTATTGATGATGACAATCGCGCGCGAAGCTTCATAAATAATCATCTAATCGATTTGACTTGGAAAAATAACAGTGCGATCGTTAATCGATGAAACGTATAAAGAGAGAAATATGCGAAGCGCAGCAAAATATATTATGCAAACAGCACGCGTGGCTGTAAGCAACATGGAAACGGTGCTACTGCTTTTCGAGCTTTCGCGAAAAACTCGCATTTTTTAAACGCTCTATCCCTCTCCTTCCTTCTCATTTTCCTTCTCGAATGCATGCGGTTGCATGCGAGTGTCGGTTTAAGCGTCATTTATTCCTTCCTCAGCGCTCGGATGTTCCAGTAGAAAAACCCATTTACCGATGCGCGTCCCGGCGGAAATGCATTGGCGTCCACGGACTGCTGAAATCGGATTTTATGGACTTTTGATACGTGTTTGTTCGCTGAGTAAGAGAATATGCACGAGAATTTGTGTCGACGAAAACAACTCAGTTATACATACATATATATATACATACACACATACACACATAATTTTTATATATATATATATATACGTTCGTATAAATTGTGTATATATGTGTGTGTGTATGCAGTTAAAGATATACATGTCAACTTGTGAAAAACGAAAAATAACACTAGTCTCACCTTTATCTATAAAAAGACAAAGATTCTACGATTTGTTTACCCACGTAAAATTGGGCTTCTTTCCAGAAGAAAGCGCTTCCTATTCATTTATCGCTCTACGAAAGCTCTGTCGATCGTGTGTCTTAATTAACTTTTCCCGCAAACATACTGGTATACGCACTCATGTGTACTTCGTGTGTCGGTATCATCGTTCTCGATTCGATTTTAATTCGACATATTGATGCTGCTTTGTGAGATATTCAATAAGTATTTAGTTAGCGCGTGATGTCAAGAATAAATTCGATATAGTGAATCTCTCGCTTCACGTGATTTTGATTACGCTGTTAAATGATGTAAAACAAGCCTCTCAAATTTTCATAACGTACTTGAGATAATTAGATATAACTAACGACTTTCTTCTTTTCTAAAAAAAATAATTATAAACTCA
Source organism: Anoplolepis gracilipes (assembly GCF_047496725.1). Classification (NCBI taxonomy): domain Eukaryota; kingdom Metazoa; phylum Arthropoda; class Insecta; order Hymenoptera; family Formicidae; genus Anoplolepis; species Anoplolepis gracilipes. The sequence goes on from NC_132975.1 coordinate 11,874,825, forward strand.
TTTAGCCTCTTGCTTAATTTGTTCTATTTATTTTCTTGCAGCTTTCATATACAGTATAAGGATATAAAATATAAGGCAATATAAAGATTGAAAGCATAAGTCGTGTAATATTCATCAAAATATTTTAAACTTTTTTAAAGTATCTATTTAAAAAACATTCTCTGCTTATTACCTTGAATATTGTGCAATATTGCGTATTAATTCGCTTAGTAGCTCCTAATATATTTTTTCTTATTGTACTCATAAAAAGTCAAGCATATAATGATTAAACCATTAATGAATATGATAAGAATCTTGATAAAGCTGTTAACGGCGTGTCGTAAAGTATTTTTACAAAATGCGTATAATTCATTACTTAAGAAATACTGTAATATTTCACATCAAATCTTCAATCGGTTTCTTCAGAAGGTAGAGTCTTATGAACGTTAATATTCACTCGTACTTAAATAGCATGATAATTATAATTATAACAAAACAGAAAAAAGCGCTACGTACTTAATTGCGCCGTTTTAATGAAGATATATGCGACTGGCAAAATTAAGAGAACTGTCAAACTAGATTTTTCCATTTAAAATTAAAAATGGTCGCTAATTAATTCCACTGCCAATCATTGCACGCCTTAGTTATAATAATTTGTTATGGAAATTAATTCTCAGTCACACGCACAAGATGAGTTTGTATGAAATTCTTTTTCTCAACATTGCTTTTCAGTCGAATGCAACTATCGAAAAGTTTAATTTTTATTGAATAGCACGAGACCTTGTCTTTTTTTATGGACACTTAATTTATGAGATGCAAGACGCTACAATATTGCATTAACCTTTATGTTTCAGTTTGCCGACCACTCCCAGAGATAATGAATTTTTATGTAATATAAATTTAATGAATGTTTTACGCGCACGTGTGTATGTGTATGTGTATGTATATATGTATAAAGTATGCGCATATAAGCAAACGCAAATGCTATTTTTTTCCTATACCATAATGCTGATTAAAAAAAATAATGCATAAGAGATAACGTATGATGACACTTATGAAAAACGTATATGAATATAAATGAAGTAGATATAATAACTTATAAAATTATATACTGAAAATTAAATAAATTAGTACAATTGTTTAAAGTTCAAATATATAATTATATATTTCAATTTTTTGAACGTTCAAACATAATTATACTTTCGCACATATAATTGCATTTTTATAAATATCTAAATTTAATATTAATTTTATAAAGAAGTAAGATTCATTATCAGTATTATTTTTGCAAAATTTGTTCTAAATTAAAAAAAAAACACGCATCTACATTCTAGCCTAAATTTGATAATAAATTAAGTACCCCGTTGTATAAGAAATCCATGACAACCGGTAGCTAAATTGTCAGCAGTATCGCTCGCTAAGAGTAGAGCAGAGGTCGGTTAATGGATGGCGTTCGTTCGCGTAAAGTGCAAAACGCGCCCGGCTATGCTGAGTGTTTACCTACTCTAGGAGAGGACTTAGGATATAGACGGTGGGTAGGGTAAAATCAATGCGCGAGTTAGACGACGACAAGCCAGAGGAGAACGACAGGGTGTGAGAGAGCGAAACGAGATGATGTCGATGAGGCCACAAGGGTGAGAGGGTAGACGGCCGGTGAGAGAACGTGCAATGAAGCGAGAGACTTCGAGAGAGAAAGAAGGTACAAGAAAAAAAAGGAAAGAAAGAGAGAAAGAAAAAAACATATGGTGGTAGCGGAGAAGAGGACGGGCAAGAAAGAGGCTGTCAAGTCGGAGGGTGAGAGATGAAAAGAGAGAAATGGAAAGAGTAAGAAGAGCAAGAGGGTGAAGCGAGAAAGTAAGTTGTTGGATAGGCTGCGTGTAGTGGTGTAGGTTGTAGGTTGTACGGCGTGAGGTAGGATGAGGGATTGATAGGCGGGTAGGGTAGGTAGGGTAGGTAGGAAGATAGGTAGATAGGTAGGTAGGTAGGTAGGTAGGTAGGTAGGTAGGTAGGTAGGTAGGTAGGTAGGTAGGTAGGTAGGTAGGTAGGTAGATAGGTAGGTAGGTAGGTAGGTAGGTAGGTAGGTAGGTAGGTAGGTTGGTAGGTTACGGAAAGGGACCGAGGGGTGAGAGGGTGGTGCTAGAGGCGCGGAGTAGAAGGGCGCAGGATCGTCGTCGAGTAGTTCGTCCATCGTAGTCGTTGTCCTCGTCGTCGAAGGGATGGTCTCGACGCTTTATGAAAGAGAACGGAAAGTGTGGAGGGCCAAGCGGTCCTGGAGAGAGCGGTCGCTCTCTCTTTCTCTCTCTCTCTCTCTCTCTCTCTCTCTCTCTGTCGTTCTGACACACTGCTCTATATTCTGTCGACCAACGCACCCCAACATCCGAGCCACCCCATCCTCTTCTCTTTCCCCTTCCTTCGCTTCGCCCTCCATCCTTGCACGAGTTCATCACCGTCGGTGTCGCCGCTGTTGCTGCGATTCAAACACCGTCGCCGTGCGGTGGTAATCGCTGATGCATACGCTCGTAATGCCTCCTGGCGACCTAGGAAACGTTGTTTCTGTTTCGTTAGCATGAGTGGATCGGTACTTTGAGTGACTTTACGGCTGACATGAGTTACGAACCATAGCAATAAGAGTCGCTATCTCACTGAGAAATGTGAGCATTGGCGGTAATTGTAAAATGATTATTGTGTGCATCGATATAATTTTGATAATGAAATATTAAATAGAATAATTTTACTGCTTCACGGTTTCGCAATTTCCTGCTTTGCTTAATACAAAATTTGTATGGAGCATGCGCAAAAACGTAAAGTAGAAAAATCGTTCTATTTATTATTTTTTATATATAGATATATAAAATATGTCTTTTAAATATTTTCCCAAATTATATGCAAGAGAATATCATTTCGCATATATTAACTCAATTCGAGTAGTCAGATAACAACAGATAATGGTACATCTTGCATCTGTCAGAAAGTATTTCTGTAATTACGATACCTTGAAATAATTTTATCATTCAATATAGTTTAATCAAATAGCATTTTGAATAGTTTCTCGAACGTTCCAAAACCTCTTTCAAGATTCGATCAATCTATATATTCCTTTTCGTGTTCTCTATTGACAACTAGAGAAGACCAAATAGAGCGCTATATCGCTTTGGGCACTGGAAATGGATGTTTCTCTCCTTATTGGGTCAACTGGTATATGCACATCGATGCTTAAGAGGCCGCAGATATCGAGGCAGCCTCTGTTGCTCGAATCACAAGGGCTTACGGTTCTCAGATAAACACTTTACCGGTTTTCAGTGTGCTCGTATATCGATTTCAACGTCTTGTCGCCTCCAACAACGTTGTCTAACTAACAGAAACTAACAATGTATAAATTCGATCCTTGAATTACTCGAAGATGTGAATTCGATGGTAGCGAGATAATTGCAATGGCGTCTTGAAATTCATTCCGGAGAATTCATTATTATCACTGCATTAATTATTCAATATCGAGTGTTGGATTAATTAACGCATTGATTGGTGCGTCAAACACAAATAATAACCGTGCTCTACCAAGATCGAAATGAACAATATTAGCTCCATATTTGTGATCCATTCAACAATAGTTGCATAATAATACAATAGTTGCAATATAATTGTTCGATCAAGTTCTATATAATTATATACCTTTTTTTAAAATGTGCAAAAAAATTTCATAGATATAATAGTAGTGATTAAAAATCAATAGAAAAAAATGCATATAGAAAGAGGAAAACAGATTTGTTTTAATGTTATAATAAAAAGATTATATTATCTATAAATTACTTAATTAAATTTATCAAAAAAAAAAGTAAGAAAAATAAATAGAAGTACTACTGAAATCCATAGAAAACTTAATAAAAATAAAAATATTTGCAATAAATGTATATACATATATAAATATATATTTATTTATATATTTTTGTATATATATATATATATATATATATTTTTTTTTTTTTTTGTTTTTGTATTATGTATATATATATATATATATATTTTTTTTTTTATTATCTCTTCTATTTTAGACTGATTTTCATGAATGCAGTATAATTATTCGAAATATTCTCGAGACTTTATAAAGATTTATAAAATATAATATTATTTACTTTTCAATTTCATAAAAATAATGAGCATTATATTAATTAGAAAGATTAAAACTTGTCTTTAGTTTAATATATATATATATATATTTCCTTTTACAAAATAAAATATATATAAACTAAAACAGAGATATCTTTATACGGTTCACTTTAGCATCTTATATTTATTTTCTGTTGATTTATAGCAATATTAAGTTAAATGACTGAAATATAAATTGCTGGCACAGAATAGACAGCAAATAGTTTGCAGTAAAGTCGAAAATGACATCTTCTTCCATCCATTCACCACTAGCGTTTTCTCATCATATAATGCTCCTGCATGTTACAACGATAGCTCGACTAGAGACCACTGTATATAATCTCAGCTATATATCCGGCATCTTCATAAGCTACCCTATATTATCCTCTCTCGTGTATCATATCTATACCATATTAGCCTTTATTTTTCGGATACCCGATTGCAAACTCATGGAGAAAGCCAGGCAACTTCGGTAGTATCACACGACAGCTGTTGCTTTATCCGTAATACTCCGAACAGGGAGGAGGCAATTTACCTTACATGCGCTAGGATCTCTCTCAAGCTATACGAGAGATCGTATCTCTACGTACGGCTGTCTATACCCCGTCTCTTACAGCTGGCCAGATTTAAAGTCTTTTACGAGAAAAAAGATATATATATATATATATATATATATATATATATATACATATATATACATACTTCGTCACTCACAGTGCAGATTCAAAAGATGCATAAATAAAATATCAGGAAACATAATTACGTCTAAAGAAGAAATAAAACTAAAGTTTTATATATAATTGTTATCTAATTTTTAGCACAGCAATGCTTCATTACTTTAGTTTACAATTTTTATTAAAAGTCTCTACTATACAGCGAAACTATGCAATATACTTTTTTAGCACAAATTATATTAACGATGCATCTTAAACAATGCCGGAGGTCTGGGTCGTAGCGTAACGACCTTGTTTCCCATTCGCAAAAAGATGGAGATCGTAACTACTTGTTGGCTCGTCGGCTTGGAGCTTGATTTACACTACTGTATACACTATATGTAACAGTGAATGTAAATATGTGTGTGTATATATATATATATATATATACATATATATATATATATATATATATATATATATATATATATATATAATATATTCTTTGAAAGATAAATAATTTGCATCAAATGTGATCTGCACTCACCTTCTTATTTATCTCTAAAAGTTTGCTTGTAAGTATAAAAGTTTCAGATATATTAATATTTCAGTTGTGAGGTAGCTTGTGAAAGCAAGAAACACTTAAAAATTCGCGCACGGGAAGATTTTTCACAGCAAGTCACGGCAAAACGAGGTCGCCGGCGATAACTTTGATCGCTTAATTATTCACGCAACGGAGATTACGTAGCAATAACGAGAGTAGGCAGACGAGTCAAAGGCCGCCTGTGTGCTAGCGTCATTTACACAAGACTGCACTCGCAAATCAGACTATGGGAAATTTTCGTTCCCAACTACGTAAACAGTTCCGCACAAACAGTCTCGCTTCTGTCGCATCGGGTCGGTAGCAGAGAAATTTAGGGCCGGAAGCTTTGAAAATAAAGCTCGGAGCTTGTCGTTTACCTAGTCGATTAATAATTAATAACTAAAATAGATCTGTTAATATTATAACTTTATACCTTCGAGCAAATTACTTAATCGATTGAAGAATATTTTAGTCAAACTTTAATGCTAAAAGTAAAATTGGATTAAGAGATGTACCACCGAACATGGCTGTCACAGAAATTAGTCAAAATTCTTGCAAAAAATATTAATATCTATTACTATGGCAATAGTTGCTATGATAATCAGTGCGAATTCTATATTGCGTATAGAGTATAGAATAAACAAATATGTTATGTAGATTATTACTTCACAAATACATCAGTTAAACTAAAAAATGACGAGATGCGTGGGGTAGTTGCTTGTAACTAAATAAGCTTTATAACAACGAGAGCGACTAGTCTCGAGGTAAGAGCCCACTCATTCATTTGTCGGAGATTGTTGGACAGGTAATTAGTGGAGCAACACGTCGCCCGTGGGCCTAATTATAAAAGGGATCTCTCTATGTTAGCCCCTGTCGGCTTCGATCTCGCGAGGTCTGCCGTCCTGCTTGTTTTTCTTAAATCTTGCATAAGCTCGCGTCGGAATGAGGAGAAAGTGGGAGATTTATGAATGCTCAAGGGAAATATTTTGCAAGGTCAGACACAAAACACGGTAACGTGAGACCAGAAATCGTTAATAAAGACGATAAAATATTACGGAAGAGTAAATTAGAATAATGATATAATTGCAAATTGCGGAAACTCATAAAAGATTGAAATTGAAATATTAAAGTTGTCAGCTTACATAATGAATAAAAAGTGTTTAAATCTGAAAGCGTGTGTTATATCGAAAAATCAAAAATATAATATATATTTATAGTCATAAAACGCACGATTTTTTGAAAATCGTAAAAGTAAAATTTATGAAAATAAATATTTGAAAATTCGTTTAGCTTCTTATGATTTTTAATCTACTGAATAAAAAAACTGCAGCAATAATATGTATCTTTGCTGGATTTAAAAAATTGTTTTATTAAAAAACTGATCGCCATGTAGTATTCTGTTCATATTTTCTAACTTTGTTTTCAATTCAATGAAAATAAGAAAGAGAGAGAGAGAGAGAGAGGGGGGGGGAGAGGAAAGGGAACAGAGAGATAGACGGAAATTCAACGCGGCAGGTGTATCTGCAGCTGTGAGCGATTATGATATATCGATCGTGATGTATGTATCGTGTGACCAAGCGTGAGATCCAGGCTTTACGTTCATGTCACATCGACCTCTCCTACAAGGAATTCATGTCTGCAGCTACGTTCGTGTGTATGTACGTATTATATATTATCTATACTACCAGCGTCTTGGCTTCAATCACTTTCGCATTTACATGAGATTGGCTACGTCACTTTGATCATTCGGGGCCCAAAGCTCGAGATGTAGGTACGTACATTTCGGCTGCTTGCAGTTGAATAGAAACGCAAGTGACTGATAGCGTGGTTCGCTATATTGAGACTTCAAAGCAACAATTTAGTCACGGGACATCCGCAGCGGGATTGTTTTCGATATACAAGCGAGAGTACTGATTTCTACAACCTGTCATGCTCAGAAAGCTCGTTTTAAACGGTAAATGGAGATTAAGTACAAATAGTTTCTGCAATTCTGGCGTTTGTAGGCGGTGACAAGCGTTTTCTCGTGATGAACGAAATCGGAGAGAGACAATAGAGAATTCTCAATTGTACGTTACAAAGTAAACGTATGCATATGAAAGTCTCAAGTCTAATCATTCTGCATTCCATACAACTTTAATGCGAAAAGGACTGGAGCTTTCAATTTTCGAGACTTCCAGTCAACGATCTTTCAGATAATCCATCCCACAAAATATTTACATTCCTCGCGGGAAATGTCCGCATATCGAGAAACGTAAGAATTTACATCTTTTGAAGATCAACGCCTGACCTATCGAGCCTCCCAGAACACACACAAACACACACTGTTGAGAAATTCAAATTCTAATACCATCTCGCGGATGGAAATTTAAATTCTAATACCATCTCCACTTATGTCGACGAAATGTTTCATTCATCACCATAGCGTGTGGGGTGGCACCACGCCTTGAAAAGTCAAATTTATCTGGGTCATAGGATATTCAGATTTTTGCGCGTCTGAACGCTTTCGCATCGGGCAGCGAGGTCGTCCTTGAAATTTAATGCCTGTGTCAGAGGATTCCTCTCATAAGGGAGAACGTGACTCTCATCTCTATCGTTTCAAATAACTCTTGCGATATCGCGAATAAACTTAAACTTTTACGTGTCCGACGTGTGCAAAAGTTGGGCGTCGATCGCGCGATTCCTACTTTAACCGCTCGTATATTTATTTTGGCGACGATATTTTGATACGCGGAGACTTTCTGGTTCTCGCTGGTCGCCTATATTTATTTCGTACGCTTAGCTCTCGGTAAATACGGTAAACTGAACTACTCGCACAAAGATAGAAAGAGATCTTTGCCAAAAAGTTTCAGGGACTCCGCCGACGCCCATATACTCTACTCTTGACAAAGAAGATACAATCTCTGCTTCGTACTCCACTTACGGCATCGAACCATCATGCCCGCAAACTTCTCACGTCCATAAATAACGTATCTCGTCGTTTCATTATCATTCAAGTGTCCACCAGAGCAATGAATAAACGATTATTTGTGTTAATTAATGATCAATGTATTACCATAAATTTAATTATCAATGTATCTCTGAGAGAGAGAGAAAGAGAGAGAGAAAGATAAACGTCTTATTTATTATTTAAATATCGCTTACGTTGAGGCTCGTACACGACATGGTACACAGAGGTGGCACACACTCGATTATTCTGGCAGACAATCTCTCGCGTGATACCAGACTAAATTGCGAAAAGTGGGCCGGCCAGACGGGCCGAGCATAAATCACCATTAAACGGGCCGAAGTGAATTTCGACGTTATGGATAGCCGTGATTTAAATAAAACGGATCGGTGCACGGGATCGTGGTCTTGTACGGGTTTGTGTAGTTCGAAGTCCCGAAAATCCGAGCCGTGTCCCTCCGCACCGTCACCACCCGACCGAAATGATGAAGATGCTGCGGCGTTCTCTAACCGCGTCTCTCGGGAGTTTCTGCTTTTATGACGGATTATAAATCATTTCGGGGATTCATCGGCGACCAGTCTCTTACCCTCGGGACCATAGTCGCAACTTTCGACGAGCAAATTTACGCGCACTTTCGAGATAATGTATCACCCGCGCAAAGTTAATTCCTAACGAATTGGTGCTACGATATGGTGTCTCCTGGGAAAGCCGTCGTTTTAGGTTTTGCGAGCCTCAGTAATCAGCTGTCTTACGAGAATGGTGGAATTTATTGATCGCACTCTATAATTTTCAAGCATACCTTTAACAAAAATAAATGTACAATTTAAAACTATATATAATATAAAACTGTAGTATAAGAAAATGCGTATAAAGCTTTATATTGATATATACATATATATATATATATATGTATAGTTACATACAATTATTTTTATTATATATAATTTATATTAAAAAAATTTTTTTAATATTTTGATAGAGATATACATGGAAATTAAAAAGTCAAAATTAACATTAATCTTTTATGCACATATATTAGTATTAATATTAATAATATTAGTATTAATAATATTATATGGCCTTGACTTATATTTTAGCTACAAGGGCCAAACGAATGTCGAATTATTAATCCAACGACGGCTTTCATCGAAACACGCGCACAAACATTAACCTTTTACATTCTGTATTAATTTATTATATATATATATATATATATATATATATATATATATATATATATATATATATATGCATACGCTAGTGCACTGTATGAATAAACAAGTATATGTTCAATATTGTGGTCATCATGCGAATCTCTATAGATACGTGACCTAAATTGATTTCCTGTGTTAAAAGACTAGTTAATAATAGAAAACCATTGCTACTAACATTATCTAAATGGTTAACAAGTTATGGCAGATAAAGCAATGTCTCTGAAAATCATTAAAAAATAAAAAGATAAAAGATAGAGTAACTAGTTCTATATTACCAATTTTTCAGAAGTAAAACAATATGCGTATATAAAATATAAAATAGACTAACTATATTATTGTACTTATTTACATTATTGTTTGCACAGTTTACAAAACTGTTACAATAAGCTTTTGTGACTCTCTCTCTCTCTCTGTCTGTCTGTCTGTCTGTCTCTCTCTCTCTCTCTCTCTCTCTCTCTCTCTCTCTCTCTCTCTCTCTCTCTCTCTCTCTCTCTCTCTCTCTCTCTCTCTCTCTCTCTCTCTCGGGTATATGTGTATTTATATTAATAATATAATTAAATAAAATTTTAGAAAAAAATTATCTGATTTTAACAATAATATCGTCTATGTCACAGTTTTTCCAATTACAGTAACAACAACCATCTGTGAAATATTTTTGACAAATCCTTACTTATTCGACATTGTTCACCGAAATTGCTATGTCCAAACCATAATCCTTGATAATATGATTTTTTATCTCCATGTCAAATCACAACGACTAGTTAAGCTCATACAATCGGCTATCATTCAGTAAAATCATGATTTTTCATTCGGTAATAAGGGCATTAGTAATTATACAGCGGAAAACGCGCGTACCTTGTTGAGCACCGAATTACAACCATGATAAAACACAATAGTCGGGATTGTAATTATCAGAGAGGCCAATATTACGATATACGCGAAAATCTTGCATATAGAATGACCAAATTAAATTTTGGTGCGGAATCAATAAAGTTTTATTATCGATTTGTAATGTAATTTCATCCCTCCGTGCCTGATTCCATTCGTGCACACATAAAAAGCGTAATTTCGAGTCGATCCAAAAAATATAAATTTCAAAGAGACAGTAAATCTCACAGCGAAAATGTTTCCTTCAATTAATACTTGTGTATATTCGCGCGTACGAGAAATGGCGCGGTTGCAAGTTCGAGAATCGATATCAACGTTATAGGCGGCGTCTCCGCTCCGTTGCGGCGCAATACGCGCAATGTAAAAATCTCGATATCCGACAGCCGTGGTGCTCAACCGGTGACAGTAAAACGTCGAGCCGACGCGTTAAGCGAACACGTTGCAAGTGTAATCCCCGGCGAAACATTCTGAAATTTTAACAAAGACTGACTTCCGCTCTCTCTTCGACGTTTTTCCGTCCGCGAGGCTTTCTGGGGCATCGATCGCAGATTACTTCGTCGGAACTTTGAAACCGATTACTATACGCGAAGCAAGGGGATTTTTTGTGTGAGTGAACGCGGAATACTCAAAGCTATTTCATTGACAATGATATATTAACTGCTTGGAAAATTTCCTAAGAGAAGTTGCTGCGTATTCGAAATGGCGAAAAATAATTATGTAGAAATTTATATAAATCATGTGTATATATATATATATATATATATATGTGCATGTATTATCAAAAGCGCGAAATATTCATAAATATTGACCAAGAAAAAATATTTTGTTCTATATCTAAATATTTGTTGATATAGTAACTTGATAAATTAATTGATTGTAGTTTCTTTCTTGTTTAGCTCAACAATCTACATTATATCATCCTAGTCATAAAAATATCTATATTTTACTATATTTTTAGCAATAATATCTATTGACAATTTACATTTGAACAATTCATATGCGTCATCTTATTGACAAATGTTTCACTGGCCTAGTCTGACAGTTGATTAATATTAAAATTGAGAGTTATGACTTTAGTATCGATCGGACATTAAGCAATGTTAATGCTTTATTAATCTTTAAAACCATGTGCGTGGCACGTGAAAGGCGCAGTATATTTAATACAGCGTAGTAAAACTATATTTTTCAATCATAAATAATTTCAAATATGACAACAAATCGATAATTATGTTATACAATATATAAATTCCAAATAAAAATGTTCAAATCAAAGTGGCAATTAACATCTGTTTACTCATTCAAACATTCGAAATCCTGGTATGTAAAAAGTCTTGTTATAAATTTAATTGCAACGTTAAAAGTGAGAAAAAAAGTCGTATATACACAAAAGTGATGCGTTGCTCGTTAAAACGAAATATGGGTGCGCTATTTTGAAGAGCAATCTCTCTTGCAAGAATTCTCGGAGAGCCCCTTGCCAGTGCCCCAATAATTGAGGAACAGCCATCGGCTACCGTAATGTAGAAAACGTAACGTAGAAAAATACGCAGTGCCCGCGGCAGTTTCGCAGGGAGGCTTTTTCCCGTTCGTTCGAGAATAACTCACGATCGGTCGGCGATCGGTAAAGAAAGCGAGGTTGAGGGAGAAGTCCAGAAACCTTCTCTGAAATCTAACCCCTCTGAGAAGATATCTTGTACAAGACCGGCGATAAATCGAATGACTTATTACCATGGGCCATGTAATCTCGGACTCACGAAGAAATGTGCGAGCTACACCGTCGAAAATAGATACGTCGCCGGCCGCGGACTGGATTCACCGGGTACCAAAAACACGACGATGAATTTTACATCAGCATCAGGCTGAAACTAACAGATTCTCGATCGAAATTATATCTGGACGTAGAGCAGAAAGAGCTGAGAAGGAAAGAAGAGGCTGCCCATCGTTCTCCACTTACCGCACTCTGATTGATTTACGACTGACACAACGTAACGAGGGTGAGTGAAGCAATGATCGATCAGTACGGATCGCAGTAAACTGATAACGAAAAGATAATGCGAAAGCAATTTTCTGATTAAACTTAATAAAAGTGTGGATCGCTGATAAAAATAGTGGTAAAATGTATGTAGGATTACGAGTTAGTTACATTACACATTACACATTACGATCATATCATAGTTTTATTTTCACTTGATGTGGATATGCAAAAAAGTTATGACATCCAATTGATAGCGTTACTTGGTGATAAAATATTTTATACGTTGGATATATTGCTAGAGAATAATGATCGAGAAGATGTACATATATCTCCCGTAAAAATTTGTCGAAGCGCTTAATGCTTCGGATCGTCTATACCAGAAAGATTTTATCGCTTTGCCGAGCGACCTTTAACACATGAGCGATGATGGCGAAGAGTTATTAATGTTCCGACTCCGTCTCAACGAACCAATAAATTTCAAGTTTAAATTCAGCGGTTCAACTTTACTGTTGCTGGAAAACGATCACACAAGTTCAATCGTCGCATGATATTTCGCACTAGAATGTTTATCGCGAAACTTTGGTATTCCTATTGACTTATGACTCTGCATGCTTTCCTACTCAGATAAAGTCACATTTAAGCTCTTAACCGTGTTCGTTATACGTTTGCGGTATATGTTGATCACACGGCCTGACTATGAGTCAGAAAAGAAATTCTCTAATGTTAACAAATATATTGTTTCATTGAAATATATACCCAACTATCTCTTTTTTCGTTTTTCTTTAAATTTAACTATTATACCAAATAAGTTGTGTACTGTATTGTGCATATATAAATATTTCAAAATTATAAGAATACTCCGTTTGAAAAATATTGAAATCTGGAATTAATTAAAGAAAGAGAAAGAAAGATACATTAAATTTCCAAACATCTTCTGACATATTATTTGATTTTTACTTTACAATTTTAGGTTTGAGATTTATAACGGTAAAATTTTGTTAAGTTTCTCGAAAATCGCGAAAAATTCAATTGCCAATAGTTTAAATCCGTTACCACGGGGATTAACGTGTCGTAGAATCTGAGAGAAAGCCAGCATCGACCACGTCGAAACTTTGCTGTCCGCGACATACACGTCGATGTTTTTCCGAGGGAGTTCCTCAAATCGTGCGATTTAATTCCAGCCGAGTCGTACCGCGCATGGCTGCGAAACTTCGTTGACTGAACGAAATGCAGTTTTGTCGCGGTCGAGCGCCGATGCATCGTGATGGCAGGTCGCGCCCAGTATACCGCAGTTGTGGTGATTCTATTATACGTTGCACTGTTCCCGAACGCGTCGTCCGTAATTATGATTGACGAACCGATTTATTATACGCGTACGCGGCCCCACTTTTAGCGTAATCAGTCATGCGTAAATTATATAAAGGCGAGCACATACCTTCCATATGCCTAAACGTGCGCAACAGACACAGCAAACAAAGCATGGAATGCATTGTTATTATAGAAGAACGTAAAGCTAGATATCTAGGTTGACATATGACAGCAATTAAGAGATCTCACTATTGCTATTATTTCGAAAGTAATTTTTTACCATTATTATTATACATCTGACACGTGCGCGACTAATTTTATCGATGTGAACGATATTGATGGGCTCCTATTTAACGCGCTGGTCGACTAGAAATGTCTGCAGCAAAGATAACAATGGAATATAGTCGTGGGAGCGTCGTTCATTAAATTATGTACTTGTCTAAAGTTATTTTCGGAATTTCTATATCAGGCCACAGCGAGAGAAAAGAAGAGAAAGAAAGGGAGAAGGAGAAAAAGAATAGCCCGACGAAGTGACACAGCTGAATAGAAGTCGTGACATGCAAAAATCGACTTTAATCCTTGATTACTAATAGATAAGAATATATTGGGTTGGTTAAAAAGTAATGTCGCTTTTTTTGCAATAGACGTTTTTATATTTTGCAATACAAAGCACTATTGCTAAGCTATAAAATATATATATATATATATATATATATATATATATATATTCTGAAAGCTCATAGTTTAACGCGTAATTTAAAAAAAAAATATTACGTTTTGTTAAATTTTCTTGAATTGACCTTATTTTGAAAATGAGTACGATAAGAAGATATATTTTCACAAAGAGAAAAACGCATACAAATCGCGGTAGATAATATTTTTCAATGTTTGTACTGTGTTTTTTCTATTGTTTTTTCCAAAAATAAGAAAGCATAATTGCCCGAAAATATATCTTCTTGTAACCTCATTTTCAAAATAAGGTCAATTTATAAAAAAAAAGTAAACCAAACGTAACGATTTTTTAATATCACGCCTCAAAGTGTCAGCTCTCAATATATTATAGCTTAGAAACAGTGCTTTGTATTGCAAAATACAAAAAGTCTATTGTAAAAAAAGGACTTTTTGACCAATCTAATAATATATATTTATATTCACTTTTATTTCACACAATGTGTATATTAATAATATTTAAAGATTTTAACTAAAATTACGATAATTATTTTCTTCGCGCAGATTAAGTAGACTAAGTAGATGGAATTATGTACATATGTATATAAATACTAAAATTATTAAAAATGTATTTCTTAATTAAGTTTCGACCTCGAATTTTATGACTAAAAAATATAATCATTGCTATATTAGTCAAATTGAGATGTTCGACTCAGTGAGTTAAAGTTAAGCACAAGATTACATTAGTGTTTAGAGTTTATCACCGCGTTAAACTAGTTATTTAAAATAATCGATAATCAAATGCATTATAGATAAATCGTGCGCTTTCAAGGATTTTGTACTTTATAACGTAAATGAGAATTATAGCACTTCAAATGTGTTATTTAAAAAACATGCAGATAATAGATGCACCTTGCAAAAATTTCCAGACTGTACAATTATTATTAATTTTGTTTCCATTAACAATCGCCATTAATTAACATTTTGTATGATAATATAATATTTGATATTTGAGTATTTGTAAATAAGTGAAACCATATATTATTCAGTATAACATATCTGTCAACTGACAGATGAAACGTAATTCTTTGTACGTAATTCGAATTAGGAGTTTTACTCGTCAGTATCTTCGTGCAAAATGGTTTGTAAAAATATTATTCGTGCCTTTTCATTCTTGAAACGACTCAGACGAGCGATAAAGAAAATCATAATGAGTAATGTGGCGTAAACACAATGTCTCCGTAAAATATCGGAAATTCGTGTCCCGGCAAACTTACCTTGAGGTAGGACGGTGAGCAAGAGGACTATTTGGAGACCGGCGACGACCGTATTATAAAACTTTATTCGCAACTGCGGTAGATCTCTTGTCTGGTGCGCCATGGCAGATGAATTTTGCAGGCCCAAGTCGAGGCTCGACACCGACTCGCCGATGTTCTTTCACCCGGTCCCGACGTGCCCCGTCGTGACCGTAACGCACTGCACAATTTTGCGTGTTCACTTTTACATGCAGCGGTCACTTCCGCGAATATCGCCCGGGAGCGCTTTGTCGTCCGCTGCGTCACTAATTATTATTATTATCATCGTGCAGATCTCGCGAGTCGAGTTCAATTCCGCGCGAATCATCTGCTAATCGATACTCGATGCCCTCGCTAACGCACCTCCCGACTTGGCCGTCATAACCAAGCGTTCTTCCGCGCTTCTCGGTTGTGCGTATCCGCGAGGTCTCGATCGTTGAAAGGTGGCGGTGGTTTATCGTTCGCAGAGAGAACGCGCTACGTTCGCGCGACAATGCTTCTCAGCGTTTCAAGCATTCTCGCGAGAGATCCTGAAAATAATGATTTCGTGTGTATGTATGTATGTGTGTGTGTGTGTGTGTGTGTGTGCACGTGTGTGCACGTGTGTGTATGTAGAGAGAGAGAGAGAGAGAGAGAGAGGGACAGAGAGAGAGAGAGAGAGAGAGAGAGAGGTGTGTATGTGAATGACCTCTTTCTATCGCGCGCGGCGTCGTTTCGCGGCATGTATTCGCATTATCTCATGTGAATTCAGCGAGATTTGCTTTCCACCATTTTATCTACAGAATCGTGCATAATTTTTAAGATTTATTTAGTTTATTTTAAACTAAAAATTTTGTTTTCTTCGTCACAATAAAATTATTCTACATACTAAATTCATATCTAAAGTTTACATTACCGCTGAAATTTATATGAGAAATAATCGAAGATAAAATATTTTTAAATTTATTATTTCGATTCTGAAACTTATAATTATCTAAGAGAAGTCTAATGAAATTTTTAATTGATCATAAAATCCGATAATTTTAATTTAGAAGCATTATAAGCATTCAAAATCTTTTTTTTTTTTTTTTTAAAAAAAGTTTATATATTGTACATAAATAAAAATAATTCCTGCAGCATTTTTAAGCTATAAATTCAAATTAAAAATTGCGCACAAAATTTATGTTACACAAATTTACACAAATATTATTACTTACAAAATAATAAAGTAAGATACTTAGGTATTTGAAAAATACTGTTATTTATGGTGATATTTTTGCCGGTATGTATACCGATTACAATCGTTACGTGAGCATCAAAGACTTAAGTGATTTACAAGCTGGGAGGTTGATTTACTATTTCTCTCTATCAGCAAGAAAAGATTTCTTGTATTCCCTTTGGAAAAACGTGCCGCGACTGAGCACGATCGGTTTCGCCAAGCCCCGTTATCATAAATTTTCCATCCTCTTGGTGAGACCGAATGAATTACTAATATAATTGAAAAAGTTGCATATATGCAGACTCATAAATCGATCTCTGCGAATTAGACTCGAAATATTATGCGGTCGCAATAATTAATGTTATTACATGAGAAAAGCATAATTAATATTTAATATCACATATTTCATTTAAATAGATACTTCGTATATATAACATTACTCTTATACAGTTTAAAATTTTATAAAACAAAAAATATCAGATATATTATGAAATCTTTTTAGCAAATAAAAAATAGTCGTCTTAAGCAAAGAAAGAAATAGTTAAGAAAAAAAAATAAAAATATTAATAATCTTATTACACTCTCTTGCTTTTTGAAATTACGATACAGGAGAATGTGTTTTTGTTCTCGCGTATTTATCTTTACATACAACGATTTATATTAAATAGAAATGTTTTGTACTTCTTAATGAAAATATACGATTTAATTAGTTGCAACCCTTTCCAACCAACCAGCCATTGATCACGAGTCCAGCATTACGATGACCTATTTATCGGATTCACGGAGGAGTATGCATTAAATGGCACGCCATTACCACGGTTTCTGCCTATATCGACATAGGTAGCAATTTTTTCCATTGTCTCGCACGCCACGAAGAAGCAACAATGGCGTGAGTTTTAATCTCACGGGAAATGCGTCTGCGGAGTTTTGACGCAGTCGATACGAAATACGAACGTACCTATGACTATATCCGGTATTTTTCACGCGGTATCGTTCGTCAATTACGCGCGTACGCGTATGTCACAAAATTGCGTTTCAGCGTGCATTCGTGTGTACGTCAGCGGCTTTCTTTCGCCTCGATACGACAAAAGATTTTGTCTCGAAGGAAAACTACGAGGGCTCGTGTCGTTACAGGTGTCCGTGGCGACTACGCGCCCTCGCTACACCGAATTCTCCTGCTCTCCCCCACGCGGCGGCGTCCATCGTTACGAGTACTCTCACCCCATTCTCGACCGGCACCGGGGCTCACTTTATTACTCGCTCACACCCACCTCGACGATTCGATCGGAATTTCTGGCCGCAAGAACGAAACAACATAGACGATCCAAACGAGCGATACGCTGGATATACTATTTTTCCCTCTTTCTCTCCCTCGCGTGAATTCGTAAAAAAGATTTCACCCGATAGAAAAATTCGCGAAAAAAGAATCCACATCCGCAAACAATGTCGCGCGACACCGGATATGCCTGTTAGATGTACGAGGTACAACTATTCGCCGTATCCGGGGACATCCCCGGACGTTCGACGGCGACGGTTCTAACTGTAGCACCGCAAACGACGCCGCGATACTTTTCGCGATTGGCTTCTCGAGCCGCGAGCCGCGAGCCGCGAGCCGCGAACACGCTGCCGCGATTTTCGACCTACGTGTGCTCTCTTTCTTTCTCTCTCGTGGCTTCGAGAGGGGCGCGGGTGTGCTATCGTGACTCTTGGCAGCACCACGGACCTGCGTTCGCGGCCTGGCCGGCGATCGTCTTCCTCGTCTCACTACAGTCCACCGCGCGTTCCATCCTCCCGCGGAGCAGCACCGCCACCTCCGCCTCCTTCGCTGCCTCCTACTTCACCGGAGCGCAACACGGTGTTGCCCGGTATCTAGGCAACTTTGCGGAGCGTGGCTGCTCCCTCTGCCAGCAGCCCGTTCCACGTAGGCTACGAACTCGCCGCTGTTGCGCGTCTTTTTCTCTTCTTCTTTCCTCGATAGCTGCTCTCTTCTCTCTCTCTCGTTTCGCACCCTCTTGTCGCACTCGTTTCTTCTTTTCTTTTCTCAACAAGGATCACGCGTTCGCGCGAACGTATGCACGCGAGAATGCTCTCGTGTATCCGCGTTCATCATCGTCGCCCTTCCTGTCCTGTTGCAGCTTCTCTCTTCTTTCTCTTCGAAATCCCATTCGTCTCCGTTCTTCTGCGTCGCTCCTATTATATGTGCCGCTTCTTTTATCCGTAATTGCTTTCGTCCTTTGGCGAAGTCGTTCCTCTTGTATGCACGGTTCTATCTCGCATCGCGCGCATAGCCTTCGATACGAACGCGAATAATCCGAACGACGATTAAGACGATTGCAGCGACGAACACGATGACGAAGATGACGAAGAGACGTGTAGCAGCTTCCCGTACAAGCCGCACGCACAGGATGTACGCCGCGAAGTCCGTCCGAACGTGGCAACTCGCGCTAGACTGAGACAACGGCTGGCAAGAGGGAAACGACGGAAGATCAGAGAAATAGGAATGGAGAGAAAGAGGTGGCAAAAGATAAGAGAGATAAAGAGAGAGAGAAAGAAAGAGAAACAGACAGAGAGAAAAAGAGAGAGAGAGAGAGAGAGAGAGAGAGAGAGAGAGAGAAAGAGAGAGAGGGGGATTGGACACGCGGGGATGGAGAGAACCGCCTCTTGTCCCTGCGAACGGGTGCCCGAACCGGAAACCGAAACCCCTGAAAAAGGAAGCGGTCGGGGTCGTGTACGAGCTGCCGGTCGAGCTCTCGCGACTCGCAGCTACCGCCGCGATATAAGCGCGAGGAGCGTTCCCCACGAGATGGGGCATAATCCTCCTCCGCCACCTCCATCACCGGAGCAGCCACCCTCCCCGCTGTCCCTACCTCCCGTGGCCGCCTCCGGTTCCCACCACGATTTCGTGGGAGGCTGCGGACTGGACCAGCACGCAACCAGCGTGACCCCCACCACGTCCCGAGCACCGGGGGAGTAGACTCGGGGGGTGTGATGGCGCGAGGGGGGAGACATCGCGGGGCTCGAGGGGTTGCGAGAAGGCGGGTGAGACAGGCGGCCCGGGGGCGGAGGAGAGAGCCGGAGGACAGCATCCCCGAAGCCCACCCCACAGATCAATATTGTGTGCCCACCACCTTGTACCGGAGAACCTACCCCGTCTCTCTTCTATAACCGTCGCGCGCCGTATGTCTCGTCTCTCTCATCGCCAACCACCCCTTTGCGAACCCCCGTGGCTCACGGCCGTTGCCGTGTATCGCGAGCTCACTCTGCTTCCCTCCTTTCTCTCTCTCTTCCTCTCCTTTTCATCCTCTCTCCCTCACTCTTATTCTCGCTTTCTCTCTCAAGGGTAAGCATGCGCGCGCGCGAGGGTGTGCGTTGATTCCATCGCGACCGTCGCGAACGATGCTGGAGCATGGTCCAAGTCCGCCAAGGGGGATTAGCCTCAGCGGTCGAGATCCCAGGGACGGCATAGTTTCGGTGCACCAAAGGGTACCGATATAACACGGGGAATAAGTAGAGCACGGATAGATATTGAGGTTGGCGGATGAGTCATTTTCAAAGTTGCTGGGAAAATGCTTGTTTAAAACGAGCCTTGCTCGATGGCCAAAATGTTACGTGCACGCTCATTATATATCGATCAAACTTTTTGCGAGACGAGTACACGTAATGTCTTTCTTGAATAAAAAGAATCAAGTCGCAATGTGATGTAAATTACAACAGATTATTTAAAAAATAGATCTTAGTTGACAGTTACATGACAACTTTTTTGTTTTTTTTTTAAATCCGAGGAAATATTTAATAACAATTGTATTTTTCATAAATGATTATTTTGAAATACTGATAAAAAATGAAATTTAATAATATAATATAAATTACAAAAATAAATAATAGATACATTAATACAATGTAAATGAATATGTATGCTTTTAAAAATTGAATAAAAAATGTGATATCTCTCGAAAATAATCGGCATGATATGTTGCTTCATATATTTTTGATTATTCTGATTTATAATACCATACATATGTAAATATATAGTAATATATAGAATTATATTTAATAAATTGATGATTTATATATACAGGCAGTCTCTTTATCAGCAGCTGTTTGTTGAGAAGATTACGGAGAAAATCATACAAGGCGCTTTAGTCAGTCAGAGAACATCATTCCATAGAAACAAAAGGAGAAAGAGAGAAAAAACGCTAAATTTTCAAGAGTTTTTTTGCAAAATATTATTTATACATTATTTGATAAAAATTGCTTAATAAGAAATAAACAAATTCGTATTTTAATTTTTACCTTTTTGGATATCGTTAATACTCTCCCTTCAGAATCGTTCAAACTACATCACCATCCCATGAAAATGTAGCAAGTCCGAGCCGTTTACAGTCGATAACGTTACACCGCTGGTGCTGTTGCGTTCACCATGTGCTGTTATTCGAATTCTTACAAATATTATCTCCCTTTGAAAAGTGTGTGTTCTAATCGAGAAGACAGATTCCTTGCAAATTTTCTGTACGTTTTCTTACAAAAGATATTTCTCGTATATAGTAAAATTCGAAAAGAAATTAATTATGCTTATATATTTCTTTCGTGTCTTTCTCTCTTTTATTTGCATTGTTTCAATCCAAGTATTTTTATAATGTATAAAAATATATTATTTCAATATACATATGTATATTTTAATTTAAACTCACAATGCTTAAAAATCAATTAATTTGAGTGAAATAACTTTGTGATATTCCAAAATTGTAATGGATACCCAAACTATAATCAATGAAACTTATTTATTCATCAAAGTTATTCATTGATTTTACACAATAATAGCATGGTCTGGTCGGATAAATTATTAATAATTAATATTTGCATAACTATATCTAATAACACTGATTAAAGTTCTAATTATACAATGAAACTGCAATTAATAATCAGCCACATAAATAACTACCTTAGACAAGTACACAAATAATCCAATCATTAGATATAGCTTTTCCTAAACAGTAATTATAATTGAAAGATTCCATACAAGTTTTGATATATATATATATATATATATATATATATATATATATATATATATGTATATATATATATATGTATATTATAATGTACTTAGTACAACATTATCGTTATAAGTGTCCACAGCAAAGTCCACGTGCGAATAACGAGCAGATTCAAGAATTCAGCATTTTCCTTTATATATACGAGGTCGTTTACTCATTGTTATAACTTCCTTAGAAGCCATTACAAAGACGCGCGCTCCCCTATTCTAAGATAATTCGGCTGACACAAAGCACACAGCTACCCAAAGTTTACGAAGAGAGAGAAGAGAAAGAGAGAGAGAGAGAGAGAGAGAGGGAGGGAGAAGAGGGGAGGGGGAGAAGCAATTTGCCATACGCTACATTAAATTTCACAAAAGCGAGAAGCCCTTTCCACGGCAGCGTAATCACTAATCAAAACTACGTTTCTAGACCGTGTCAGGCATCGGGTTCGTACCATTTAGAGCAACATCGAATACAATTACCTACCTACTCAGTATGCTAATTACGGCAAGACGCCGGATGAGGTAATATATCGTCATCTTACTCGCGCCGTTTCGAGATGGTCAAGGCTGAGATTTGCCACCTCGCTCCCAAGAAAACAATGCGTTCATAAATTCGCGCCTACTGACAGATTAATCGGCCCGAGAGAGAAAAAATCATTGAGATGCAAATTTTTGCGCGCACTTTAAACGTACCCGCAATCTTAGCCTCTTCATTCTCCGAGAACCAGAAGTGAATTATCGCAACGGCGGATTGAATAGTGGTTAAAATTCTTATAAATATTAATGATAAAAAAAAATTCTATATTTATTAGAGCTGGTAAGAGCATTCATTGAAAACTGGTGAATAATCGTATATATACGATTCGTATATATACGAATAATCTATTCATTCGTTTCGGCGATTATCGCGCGACGACCAGCAAGTGAATTGCTTGCGGGGCTCGGAATGGTCAAGGCTACAAACTGAGACGGATGGACAGACCGGTACGAGAAATGAGCGATGTTTGGTAGGACGCAGGTATACAAGCAGGAAGGGAACAGTTGCACCTGGCAACCCTGAGATGGAACCCAAACTCACGCCTTGCAGGCGCGTCTCTCACCACACGATCCGACCCATCCCACTCTCCACGGTCCATTCTTCACAGCCGGCCGTCCCTCTTTGAGAATCAGCCTGCTGGTCGTACACTCGCCCAAAATAACAGAAATTGTGGAGAAATCAGCGTTCTCCCCAGACTATTCCTTGTGGACCATTGTGGCGCCTCGAAGAGCGACGAGGCTTCTCGACGACTCCGTCGGAACGCTATTGTATGTCGTCGAGTTTTCGCTCCTTTGAATCTTGCATCGTCCAGGAATGGTTTGACTTTTCTGTGCTCTTTTCAATTTCATTGCACTTTAATGCCGATTGCACGAGGCACCAGGTGTCACGGTAGTACCCCTCTGACGTATCGCTTGCTCGCTCACTATCGCCCGTGGACTTTTATTTACGACGTGCGACGAATCCGATGCGAAACGCTCGGTTAAATACGAGAAGAAGGGAGGAAGAGGAGAAAAGGGGGGCGGACAAAGTTCTCTCATGTGTGCTCGAGGGGGTGAAGCAAAACCGCGCGTGATCGACCTGGGGTTCTCTCTCCCCGAACTTTCAGGTCAAACATTCGATGCTGGAAACGTCTATTTAGGTCACTCGGTTCGCGAACAGATCACTCGAAACTTTTGCGCAATTGACGTATCCGGAACGGAATGTGCGCGATCTGTGCAAATATGTGTTTTCGACGCTGTGCTTCGAATGAAACGGAAATGTTAACGCCTTCACCTATCCAACCAGGATAGCGAGTCTGCGTACGATGCAGTCTGTTATTATAAGAGTAAAAACCTCGGAATATTGAATTTATGTTATAATAAAGTGATATAGAGGAAAACAAGTTATATAAATAATTTTTTTTTATTTTAAGCGTATTTCAGTTTTGTCTAACAAATAATATTATTTCAGTTTGAATAAAAATATTTTCGGAGATAAATTATTTAACGAGAATATAAAGAGTATATTTTTTTAACGAAAATATCGAGAAAGATAACCGTTTATCAACATTTTTTCAATTTTCGAAAATTTCATTTCTTGATAAGTAAACTTTAGCTAAAATTTCTGTTAAAGTAAAGTGTTTCTATAATCAACCGAGTAATAAAGTTTTGTTATTTATTTATGTAAAACTTAAATCATGAAAACTTGCCACATAATGTTATATCTTCGTGTGTTTTCGCATTTGCTCTTTTTCTTTTTTACAAATTTTCTTATAAAAACTTATAAAAAAACTTTTCTTATAAAAGAGAAAGAGGACATAATACTACTTATGTCGAGAAAGTGAGAAAGAAAAAGATGAATGATTTAAATAAATCTAGCGCAATGTTACACTATTACTCGTCAAAGTTAAAGTAGGTTATTTTTTCGAGTTAATCAGAGTTACAATCAGCTGACTCTTTACTTATGTGGTGATAAATTATTTCGCGGATACCTCATGAAGCTTGGCCGACTTTGATTATTATAGAAACGGAATGCGATTAACTTTGCACATCGGAGACTTTTACGAACGGTGCAAAAGTGTACGAGGAATGGCGTTAACCGCATTTATTCTTGTCTTACCAACTCCTTTCAGCTGTGGCGTGTCACAACGATAAAGTTTCCTAGGACAGAGTACCCCGCATACATCCAACTCTCTGAAAAATTATGCATTGTGTCGATGCAAATCTATCACGATAAGTGATGATATCGATTACCTCCGGCTTTTGTCACGCGAAAGATGGAATTTCAATAACGGCCAATTTTATCGAGAAGATTTATATCCAATAATTAATCCAATTACTTCAATTAGCTCTATCTTACATTCCACATCGAGTGATATTTTGAAGGCACTTATACTATTTCAATAAAATAGATTTAAAAATATATCGCACGTGTCGATCAGCATCGCTCGCGTTGGCTATATACATACATATTTATTCCTATTATATAATTATAATTAAGTTTAATAACTATATCCACGTCCTTCAATCGTGAATTGAGATATACGCATGGAATCTCAAATTAAAATACGTCGAATACATTTGAACTAACGTAAATGCCTCGTTAATCTCGCTGATTACAAGACTGCCGAGACTACATCTCGCTATGAGCCATCTGTGAGTCTGATGACAAGTGACGAAGAAAAGCATTCGTTAAGGGAGTTTCGCTTTTCTTTTTCGCTGTTCCGTGCAGTGAGTTATGAAGGGGCACGATGGAGAAAGACAGAAGATGCGAAGGAGAGCTCGGTGCAAAAAAAAGTCTGGTGTATAGCAATGCTACGCTAAGTAAAATGAGTAGAGAAACGTGTCTCTGTGCGTGAGGTACTCATTTGGGAGAGAGAATCTCTCTTTCTCTCTCGCCTCTTCTTCTCTCCGTCTCTCGCCTTTCTCCGTCCACGCTCCTTCCATCCTTCTTTGTCTCTCGCCGTCTCTGTATATTCCAGAATACTAATGACGCCGCGAGAGAAAATCCGCCTGGTAGTAACCCAAGAGTACCTACGGTTACCTGCAAAGTTTCCGTTTCACGTGCCAACTCGTGCAGGTTCGTACCTACTTCGAAGGTGCCTTACTAAACGCCGTAACGTCCGCCGCGTTTCATAAATTAGGAGGAACATTCCTCCTGGGAGGACAAACCCTCCAAAACTCGACGCGGAAATAGAAGACGTACTCCGTAACGCGGCACACGGACCGGTTATGGCCGTAGGGGGAATACGATTGTTTCACGGTGGCATACGTAAAAGGGGAAGATACCGCGGCAAACAAAGTAACGAGAATATCTCGCATGACTTGTAATATTATGCCAAATTTCCCCGATGTCGGTCGGCTGATCGCAATACCTACGGACATATAATAAGAACATGTTCTACCAAAATTAATTAATCGCTTGTGTATGAATTGCAAGAAAAGGGAATTTGAATACACGTTTGAATTTATTGTTTTATATTATATAATGCGAGATGTAACATCAAGATGAATATATCGAGTCGGCGAATTAGCCACTAGGATTAGTCTCGGATGAAATAATCGTACCGTTTTTATTGTAGAGCGTTCTCATCCTTTTCTTTTCGAGAACAGGCAGAGAATAAAAGTAATATCAAGTAAAGTTAAATGTTCCGGGAAATTATTAATTTCTACAAAAATAGAAGTTGCCAAGTTCTTTTGATCACCGAATTGGAAACGTCCGTTCTGTGTGATGTAGGGCTAATAAATGAGATGTGTGTGTGTGTGTGTGTGTGTGTGTGTGTTTGTGTGTGCGCGCGTGCTCTTCTAAGAGCCACCTTCTTCTAAGAACTTTGTCGTTAATCAGTATTTATTTTTAAAGAAATTATAACAGATTGTACACGTA
The DNA here is from genome assembly GCF_047496725.1 of Anoplolepis gracilipes. Lineage (NCBI taxonomy): Eukaryota > Metazoa > Arthropoda > Insecta > Hymenoptera > Formicidae > Anoplolepis > Anoplolepis gracilipes. The sequence goes on from NC_132975.1 coordinate 11,901,108, forward strand.
ATTGATTATATAATTTTTCTTCTCACTTAAATACATCACATGCATCACATCAGGAAAACTCGTCGATAAAATTCGATAAAAATTATATAATGTCGCGTGGTTTACTTTGTAAAATGGCAATTTCTTTTATGCATAACAAAACATGAATAATTATGACTTTTTTAAAGTTTTTTAGAAAATAAATAACATATATCTTCAATAAACTAGTCATTATTTATATTAGTCAATTATTTATTAAATTATAACTAAAGAAAAAGCAATTCATTTTAATAACCTCGTATTTTTTAATTGCACTATATTAATAAAGATATATTTTAAATTACGTGTTGTGTGTATATTTAATTTTCGCAAATTAACATGCTTTTACGTACATTAAAAAAATTATATATGATCAAAAATTTGAACAATTTTTAAATTATATAAATATGGAAAATAAATTTTTATATTTAATAATGATTATTATGTCTCTCATTTTTAGTAATAATTGTAAAAAATATTATAATAAAGTCAAATATATAAACAGAATAATAATATCCGCCTGCATTTCTCTGCTACTCACAATCAGTAGTAACCTTCCCTTCCTTGTTAACGTTCTAGGATTAATCATGGACTAACAAGTATCCCCAAAACAAACAAGAGCACCCTCATATGTCGAGAGTTTCATCTCTAGTCTTGGAGAAACTTTTACGGCCGATTTACCGAAACGCATAAATAAGAAATGAGACGCATGACGGCACATTTGTCCGGCGAGTGAAAAAATGTTTTCGTCTCGCTGGCGCGCGCGTGTACGACGAAAATTTATCGAAAACTGTTCTGACGGAACTATTCGTTTCCGGAAGTGGTTGGAAACTAGTTCGACATTCAATTTCTCTCCGCGAGACGATTTGTCCATCATCGCCGTCGACCGAGGTGCGACCTCGGGATTCCATATCGTGCCCAACGACTCGTATCCGTCAGGTAAGTTTCGTTTTCCAATCCCCCTAGCTCTTTCTCTCTCTTTCTCTCTCTCTCTCTCTCCAATGCCCCTTCTTTCTCTCTTCTTTCACCACGTGAAAACTAAGTACGAAGTATAAGCGGGCTTTAAAAGCGGAGAATTGAACTGCGAGAGAGCAGATGAGAAGCTAGCTACTTCTCGTCTAACTATACGAAATCTGATACAGTTCACGCGGGTATCGCAAAAACTTTGTCCTGTATCCGAAGTTCTCCGTTCGTTATATGTGTGTGCGATACTTTCTATCTCATTCCGAAGAGCGTTTTGATCGGCCAAAAAGGAGTCTGTAGATAAGGCCGTTATCTACGTTACTTATTGTCGGAGGACGCTATTATGAAATTGACTGGAAACCGTACTCGGTACTCGCTACGTCATTAAATGACGCAATTTCTTCTTCTTTCCTCTTTATTAATAAGTACATCGAAAAATTTGTTCGTCACCGCGAAGAGATTGTTAGGATGGATCAAAAAAGAAAAAGAAAGAAAGAAAAAAATAGTTGGATTGTTCTGATTAAGGTGCTTTTCGTGAGATTTGCGCGACGAACAATAATTTTTTGTCCGGCCAATTTCAATGAGAATTTCCATTGTAATCGGCGGTTGTGCGATGTTGTTCATAAATCATGGTCAAACAAACGATTTGTAATCCATACCCGCGGCGTACGGATGCGACGGACGCTGCAAATCTATCGATCAATGACGCCGCGATAGCGCGCGCGCGCGATTCACGTTTTAATTCTGACAAGTATACGATATTTGCATAAACTGAATTTATGGAAGAGTATCAAATTTAATAACATCTCACAAATGATTATTCATCAGTGACAATTCAAAAAAGCTACTCTGATATTTTTGTGTGATGAACCATTGTGAGTGAAACATTTCAATTTTCTCAATGAATATCCTTCTTTTCATCGAATACACCGAGTACACATATGCTTGTTTCGGAATATCCAGCACATTTGATATGCACGTTTGTTTATAATATTTATAAAACGTCATCGTATTTCTAACAAGAGCGTATATTTTCATACTCGACACGGATTTACCGTGATGCATACGTCCTGTATACACGCATATTACGCTCTTTCGGCGATGGAGAATCGATTGGACACCGTCGTCTCACCTTCTGCAAGTCACAATAAATAGGGAATAGCAGGGTGAAATTCGAGACTAGAACGATGGAAAATATGCAACGGAAAAACTAAGAATAGGCAGAAAATTTTAATTAAAATCCCGGATCTGGGTTAAAAGAAATTTAATTAAAAACAAGAAAAGAGTAGAGAGAAATCAAATGTTATAAACGACCTCGCGAATCGCAATTTACTCACAGTTATTTATTTATATTTAATTTTCGCGATAAAACGCGACTCGCGATGGTATTAAATTCGCGAGCGTATCCCATGCGCGACAGGTATACGGACGGGAAATACAGCTGCGTCTAGTTTAATGAGCTATCGATTCAAACTAGACATCGTTTTACAATTTTATATGCACGGCGATGCGTCGGCGATCAATCACAATTACGAGATCGCTTGCCGATGCGAGTGCCGCGAAATATCGTCACGCGAGAGTTCATCGAGCGAGATATTACGAGCGCCGGTGGAGTCTTCGCAAGAATGTAACCAGCCGGTATGACAAATCGTCTACATGCCATGCGCAAATCCAATTTTACGAAGCACGATCCCGGCGGATGGAAGTGCATCGGCAACGCCGAGGGACGCCACGCAATACGCCCGCCTGGTCTCAGGCATGACGGCGCCGGTGGTTGAATTCCACTGGGAGTGCAAGCTTTTGGCGACTTAGCCAGGCAACCCTGGCCGTTCTCGGGAAAGGGGGTGTCGGCCGGAGAACTCGGCAGGGTGGCTTCGGATATCCTCTCGAGAACGGAAAACGCATCGAAGTAGCGGCAACAAGACCAGGATGGATACCGAGTTTTTGATGTTTTGACGACGCGAGTCGGAATGTTTTACGCGACGCGCATGAGTTTTATAAACTGACGAATCGGGAATATTTTGCAATTCGGAAAATCGAGCGGGCCATGTTGACAACGCGAAAGAGACGCGATATACATAGTCCGGAATAGTTTTTTGATTTTATCGTTCTTTTCCGATAGCGTCGAAAATTTCGGTAACTCTTTTGAAAAGTTTGAAAATGTTCAACGTTAGGCTAGACTTTGAAGACTTTCGATCGCCAAAGTTGGTTGACATTGGTAGAATTCGCGAAGAGTGCCCGCTGCTATTGAAAACTTTGTAGTTAACGGCGCGGGTGAGAAATCGCGAGTGCACCGTCCGGAATCTCGAATTTGCGCTTGGCAGTCGATGGGATTCCGTCCCATCACTGCTGGTGTTACAATTTCATCCTCGTCCTTCGAGGGCTTCGTAGAAAAGAATCATGTAAAAACCGGAAACGAACGTCGAAAACATGGAGGAACAACTGTATGTGTTGCGCAAAAATGTGTGTTTCTACAAAAATAACTATAAATTTCTATTACAATTCTCTTCGACTTTGCACATTATTGTCTCGACGTTATAAATTACGTCTCGGCGATCTTTCTTTTGTCACGCTCGTTTACCTTACACAAAGCTTAACGGTCCTTACGCAATTTGTAATTAAGAGACTTTTCGAATACAAAGAAAATACATAAATCAGGTAACAATCCCTGCCTTTGTCGATGTAGGAGATTTAGTGAGACGGTATAACATTGTGCCATTCAGGTTTAAATTCAGAGGACGACACTGTTAAATAGATAAAGAACGTCTGCTACTATAATATATAATTGATGTAAAATGAGAAGAAGCGACAAAAAAAAAATACACCGTTTTAGCTTACCCACAATCTCTCAATTGTAAGAACACGTGTCGACGATGAGCTTTGTTACGTTGTTTCGCGCTCCGTTTTCGTACGAGGCGAGGCAAGATTGTATACAGTTAGGGTAATAACTATGAATGCATGCCTTATCCTGGCTGTGAGTACTTAATGTAAATGATTTTGCCAAGTTTCGCGGGACAAAGGGCACGGGTGTAGTTTCCAAACTCGCATGCTGGCAACAACCCCGGAAGTTTCTCTGAATTTTAATGAAAAATGGAGCGGGTATCGCGCACGCCGGTCCTATTTACGTTATATACGAATGCTGGTGGTGATGGTAACGGAGGTGGTAGCGGTGATGCTGGTGGTAGAAGAGGGGGAAAGGAGGGTGCGAAACAAACACGGCTCTAGTTCGGTAAATTGTTTGAGATTATCGCGCATTACTATCAATTAGCATCTGCGCATCGTGTACACGTTACTCGCGTTAATACCACGGAAAAAGGACAGATGATGCTTGCTGCAGAATACAGGGCCGTCGTCGTGTTGGCTGTTGTAGCGTGATACATCTTGCCGAAATTTTATTTCATATATTCACACAGTTACGAGATTCGAGTTTCTGAATTGTATAAAAGGCCTTTTACTTTAGTATAGCGTGTGAAATAAAATCCCGAAAAATATTCAACGCGTATGTTATTTAAGAATTTTTGAGAATAAATTTTATGACGATTTATCTGACAAAGCAGTCACAAGTGCATCGCATTTTACATAGCTTTTACAAAATTTTTATCATTTTCGCATCAGTATGTAGTATATTTGCAATATACAACAGTTTACGGTGTATGGTAATTTCATATTAAGGAAGTTTATTTCAAAATACATTATAAAGAAAAAATACACCAGCTTAATTAAAATTTTCTTAATTTTGATACAAAATTGCTGAGAGAATTATAGAATAACGTGCGAGAATGCGAGAGTAACGATTGAATAATAACACGCACAATCGTAACGAGGATTGTCACTCGGAAATCGGTCAGCGTGCGCGTAAATCCCGTATGCGTAAAAAAGAACGTAAATCGTTTTAAAGCGCGCAATTTAACACTCAGTTTATACTCGCGCGAGGTATGTTTCAGAGACAGACATACGGCCACCCCGTCCGTTCTCGGTTAAATCGCGTTCGCAATCAGTCGCCGCAATCGTCGCGATCGACGACGAATTATGGTCGCGTCGGCCCTGCGACATGAAACCTGGAGGGTGGCGGCAATTACACCCCGCAGGGCCGCATTCGCTCGAGGATACATCTGCCCTTTCTTACCCCTACAAAATTATGTTTGTAATAGACGCATACGCGCTCGCAACTATCGTGGCAAAAACGATGAATTTCGATGAAGGGATTACACGGGCAATCGTATTTAACCCCTTAAATCGAAGAGAAACACAATGGATGTATTGCACGTTTTGCAAATTTGCATATTGATATTGCGTACTGAAATTTACTTACCATACTTTAAAGTAATTTCTGAGAAAAAAATATGCTTTCTTTCCTCTGTTACATGTATTTAATTATTATGTATTTATATAATTTTAGTAAATTAATTTAATATATTTTTATGGTAAAACCATGATTATAATTTTTTAATAATTATTTAGAAATATTTTCTCATGCAATTTTCTTCAGTCAATCAATTTTAAAATATATATACTTAAAGAATAAATTTTTTATCATTAATGAAAGGTAATATATTTTATTATTAAAATTATTAAAATTTTATAAAAAATATTATTATAAAGTATTATATTATTATTATTAATCATATTTTATAAAAAATAAATTTTACTTGGGATAAATGATAGGATAATGTGCTTGCATAAATACTACTTTCATATAAATGTATCAAAAATATCGTATTAAACGTGAGAAAATATTATAGCACGTCACTCCAATCTAATGTTTCACACAATTTATTGGATAATTGAGCATCGTTCATTTAATCGAGACGATAGCAAACTCGCTTCTATCGTGTCGGTTTGAATATAATTATTAAGTTGTACAATTAATCATTGCTCGAGAGAGAGAGAGAGAGAGAGAGAGAGAGAGAGAGAGAGAGAGAGAGAGAGAGAGAGAGAGAGAGACAATACAAGAAATGGTGTGAAGAGAACTTTCGTTACTCTCATTCATCATCACAATTGATTATTGCACTTGCTTCTTTGTTTTCAAAACGTTCTCTTCGCAACGGCTAATTGTCTTTATAATTTACGCTTACCTTTTTGAAGTCAAAACGATACGCTATTATTCGAATATAACGCGTGAAAATAAAAATACACGTATTACGTATAACAAGAAAAAAATACTAATCTGTAAAAATTATGTAACACGATCATTTGATTATATAAGTGAATATAATTTATCACACAAATAAATAATAGAATATCTGTTCTAAAGACTCTTTGACAATGATAATATTCTGTAATTACATGTATAATTAATATAATAAGAGAGACAGTTCAATAATTGATACAACCTAATTACTTATACTATGATAATTAAATATGAATTTCTTTTATATAAATTATTATTAAATTATATATATTTTCCAACCTTTAGTTGTATCGATTATGATATCATAAATTTTAATTTTAATGAAAGTCAAGAAATGTAAAACTCCACACATATACACACACACACACACTCTCTCTCTCTCTCTCTCTCTCTTTCTCTGCAGTGTTGCATTTGCAAGAAACTTGAAAATATTAATATTTAACACTCACCATTTTCTCCTCCGCTGTACATAAAACCGGAAATCCGCAATATGCAGCATTGTCGACGAGCCGAAAACCACAAATAACCGGAAGCCGCTTTCAATCCTCGATCCTTCAGCAGCATCGTTGGTCTCGCTTCGCTCACTCGCGATGTAGAATATTCACTTGGAGCAGTTCTTTCGCGAATTACCGTAGCGTGCAAATTTATCGCGCCGTTTTTACAGAATAACTCGCACGTAACGTAAACGCGCGGAAGGATTCTTCCCGATGCGTTGTTTACGTTACGCGCGATACCGTGGATCGAAATGTTTACGTTACGATAAGCGGCGGCCAATTTTCTAACAACCGTGTATTTGTATATTTACCTCGAGTCGAATAATGTAAACGAACGGTCACAAACGCGTATATACCTTAATTGACACGTTACGGTCTCTCGTCGGCCGACAGTACCATTCAATCACTCTCGTCCGATGTCCGATTATGCACGCGACGCACTTCGTACGTGAAAATAATGGCGGCGGTCATTTGGGCGGAAGTTTTGACGCGACGCGAATACTGTATGTGGTATTAATCACAGTCGCGTTGATTAGCACGCTATGACGGCCGCGCGATGCTTCATTCGACACTCGCGATATTCACACTCACGTTAGTTTGCTCAATTATTAACGCGCCACTCTCTCTTGCGACCATCACCTTTTTCCTTTTTTTCGAAAAAAAAAAAAAAGTGCGACGCTAAATCGCTTTCACTTTGACATGACACGTCGCGAAACGTAGAGTGTCTTACGTATTTTGAAAAAAAAAAAAACAAAAACAAAAAACAAAAAAAATATATGCCATTTATAATATAATAAAAGATCGATTGTATTGCTTAAGTTGGAAGACTAAAATCGCGCACTATTAACACAACGTTTTTGTGTAGTTCTTCCTTCGATGAATATAAAAATGAACCACAAACGCGAATATATAGTTGGAAAGAGTTCACATTAAAGTTGGTTACGAACCCGTGCGAAAAATGAGCCTAGAATGCGCGAAACTGTTAATAGCCACTTATAGCGGATACACAATGCACTACTCGCGAATACTGACGTTAAAAAGCGACCTCTGTAGTCCGATGGTACGTAAAAGAAATTATTCTCGTTACTGCTAGTGAGCGCATCTTTTAGGAACAAATCTGAAGCATGAGAAACATAGATATGAAAACGAGATTTCATCGACGAGCTAAATAATTCGTTCTCTTATAGTTAGACGTCATTATATGTGCACATGTATCTTTTAATTCTATCGCTTCGTCATGTAAACTGATCAAGATTGCATAAACATTGCTTGAACCTCATTTTCTTTTTTTCTTTGTCACATCGCATTAGATAATTATCGTTGTATTTGTGTACATATAATTCTTTACAGAATAGAATTCTCAAGATGGAATCTATAAAATTTTACATCTCTCTCTCTCTCTCTCTCTCTCTCTCTCTCTCTCTCTCTCTCTATTTCTCTTTATTAATGTATATATATGTGTGTTTTATATTATCAGTTACATATCAGAAAATATATGTGTATATTTGCAAAAATATATATGTAAATATATATTTAAAAATATGTATATTAAGTATGTATATTTGTAATATATTTTCTGATATGCAACTGATAATATAAAACACATACAGAGAGAGAGAGAGAGAGAGAGAGAGAGAGAGAGAGAGAGAGAAAGAGACGTAGATATAAAATTGTAAATGGAATTTTATCTGGAGAATTCTATTTTGTAGAAAATTATATATGCACAAACACAAAGATAATTATTTAATACTAAATGTGACTAACAAACACAGTTACGCGAAAAGCGAAGAAAGATATATAAATAAGTATAAATACGAAAGAGAAAATAGTGTAAAACGTGGACAACAAAATCTTTGTATCTCAAACAAAAATAAGAAAGTAAAATAATGTTGTATCTAGATCAGTTTACATGGCAAAGCGATAGAATTAAACAATATATGTGCACATATAATGCGTCCAACCATAATTCATAATAAATAATCCAACTATAATATATAATTTTACAAATTATCTAACTTGCCGTTCAAACCTGATTTTCTTATACGTTTTTCATGTGCCTGGTTTTTTTTCCTGGAAGAGACGCGCTCGTCTCCGGCGAGCAGTTCGGAGAAATGTTTCCTTACTTCCAATCGCCCGACTCATCTGGCTTATCGCTGCTTTCGCTGTAGGCACTAGATCGAACAATCAGAGCGGAGCAAAATTCTCCAGTTACGTTAGAAACAGACTTCTGTAACATTAGAGGGAATGGCACCACTGCCCACAAGTTCAAATTGAAGAAACGTCGTTACTGTTACGAGAGTGATTGTGAATTTGAACGTGCGATACGTATTAGCGTACGCTTTGCTCGCGTAGTGTTAAAAAAATGTCGACCAACCGTATTAATTATGTATCTCGAGACGATCGTCCGTTTGATAATCGTTAGTGATAATCGTGCGACGCGAACAAAGACCGAGTACAAAGTGCGTGAATTCGGGAGTGTACGTTCCGAATCGTTGCCATACTTTATCCTTCTTTCGTGATATATATGTGCGTGTGATATCTATGTTTGTTATTAAATTCGCGAGTCGGACGAAAGTAGCATTATCGCATTGCCTCACGAGAGAAGATCGAGGGTATAAATCAAGCGTCTCTTGTTCTTGGAAATGCGTATGACTTATTGTTAGTTGGCCACATACGGTGCGGCGGAGGTCTACATATAACCGTGCGTTCTATCCTTCGTAGAAAGACGGATCAGTGCGGCCCTGGGATCGCGACACCGCCTATTCGCGTGAGGCACACGGGGTACGCGTGCTCGTATTCGACGCCTTCTTATATACGTATATATCGTAGCGCTATCCACATACGCGTCGCCCGTTCCCTCTCTCTCTCCTTCCATCTCCCTCTCTCTCTCTTCCCCCACTCCCTCGCGGTGTGGCGTAGTACTCCGCGTCGCCATGAGCGGTGAGACGGCGGCGCTGTCAGTCGAGCTTCTGCCGTGGCGCCATCGTGTTGCGTCGTCGTTCGTGCTCCGGAGTCCGTGCAGTGGACCACAGTTCGCTCTTCGCGGCCCATCGTGTCACTGTGAGAGGTAGACGCGCCTTCTCGTCGTGTCGTGTGTATGTATACCAAGCTGTGTTATAACCTCGTCGTGAGAGCCCCGCGCGCGCCAAACATGCCAGACAGTGAGTGAGCATAAAGAGGTAATAAACAGTGACGCCGCCGAAAGTTTCACCTTGGGGGGAGAAGGGACGACGTGAATCGCGGCGCGCGAACTCGAAACGGACGGGCGCGCGCGACACATGAGGAGGAGGCGAACTCGCCGGGCGAGTTCGGACGAAGAGGAAGCAGCCAAGAGCGGCACTACCAGGAGCGGCCTTATAGCGGGGAATGCAGTTTCGGGATCGTCGTCTGCGGCCGTGGCCGGCCGCCACACACTCGGAGATATGACGCGATGATCGTCGAGGCACCCGGTGCATCCGCCTTTGCTACTCCATCACGTCGCTGCCGCCGCCGTCGTCGTCGCCGTCGCCGTCGCCGTTCACGTCCTCCGCCCGTGTTCTCCTCTCTTTGTCTCTCTCTGTCCTCTTCTATCTATCTATCTTTCTCTCTCTCTCTCTCTCTCTTTCTTACCTCGCGTGCTCGTGTGTGTACGTATCCGCCTTGGAGTCGGCACGAAAAGTGTGACGGATAAGTTGTTTCTACTCTGTTCGTGAACGCGCCAGCCAAGAATCATGGGTGATGTGCACGGGATTCGTCTACTTAGTGACCTCGACCAGGAGGATACTGCCAGAGACGACATCGGGACATCGGCAGCTGTCAACATGCCCGTTGAGGTAAGTCTCTTCAGAAATTATTTTAAAATATTATCTCGTGATTTCTTTATATACGTCTAAAAAATTATGTTACGCATAAAGAATTCGAAGGTCTCTTTTGTTCGTCGCGAATGTTTTTTTTTTTTCGTGCATGTCAGTTAATTACACCTCGCTTAATTCCGTGTAAATGTTTACAGTGTAACCCGATACTTTACGTGGAAATCTCGTTAACTAGTTGTCCCGTTTCTATTCATTTTAGATCAATAGAAAACAAAGTCAATAAAGAAAATGCTATTTTACGCGATTATTCCCTTTCTTCGTGATATTTGATTTTATGTTAGGAAACTTCTGTTTGGAAAAATAACACGCGTATAACTCTCTCATTTTGAACGAGCGTTTAGAAAGAATAATGTGTCGATTTGTTAGAACGAATTTCAAGTGAATTCAGTGAAAAAAAAAAAACAATTGCAACATCGATAATAATAATAATGATAATACACAGTGGATTTATTACTTATGCGGCGCTTCGCGTTAATTCATTTGAGATTCGAATTTTGTTGATCGTGCAGAAATACAATGATGTTTTCTGTAAACAAATATGAGCAGTTAATAATAGCGATGCGATGATAACATTTGAAATATTTCCCAATTTCAAATTTCTTTTACATATATGACGTTTTTATTTGATTTAAATATAACTTGTTAAGTTAATTTAATCAATTCTATGCGAATAATAATCAACAGTTAATAAATGGAAATGGAAATTGTTAACAAATATAATATTGTTGATTATTCAGAAAATTATAATGATTGATAATTTCAATTTTATTTACGGACTTTTAGTCGACTTTTAGTGGATTTAAAATATTAAGTATCGATCGTGAGATTTTTTTTATACGAATGACGGATTAGAGGTAGATAACTCATAATGGGAATAATCAGACGAAAAACTTTCTTTGATTTAGTACTTGATGAATATTTTTTTATTCTTTCTTTAGTGATTCAAAATCAGTTTGACTTTAAAATTAGTACTCTTGTTAAACTGAAGCACTGTTATGCAAACGACACAGGAAATCTGATGACGATCATTACAATAATTATATTTCAAAGATAAGTGGTATTTTATGAATGCGAGACTGTGTAAGAGTTTCTTGCGATGAGATGACTACTTCTCAACACTTGGCTTAAGAATCTATCATAAATGACGCAATCGGTGAAGCGTCTGATCGAGACTGAAATGAAGACTAATAATAAATAAGCGAGATTTATCATTATTGGAAAAATATTTTAAAACTTGATCAGATATAAAATTTTAATTTGTAACAATTTTTTAAAATTATTACATTTATAATCGTAATTATATTTCGATAATTTCATATAAAATCAACTATTCGATAATTATGTAGAAATCGTTAACTATATAAATCAGATTGTGTTCTGCATCAAAATTCAGATTACATATAAAATTGATAAAGAGGATGCGTCCGCGTGTGCCAATGTTAACAGAAACGTTTTGCTCTAATATATCATTAGCATTCTCATGTTTAATTTCTATTTGAAGTTTCATGCCCAAAGTTACGAGATTGTAGCAACTACATCATGTAACTAGCAATAATGCATACCGACGCAGGTACACGCGCACAGACTTGCCTGCATTCGCATCCGCATACCGTTAATGCGAATACGAAAGTCCCGAAGTTAGTCCCGAGGAGTTTCAAAACTACGCGCATTTACACTGTCAGACTTTGAACGGCGAGGCGTGAAAAAGCCGCCGTGAAGATTAGACGATGAATAAAAAAAGAGAGCGAGAGAGAGAGAGAGACGATCGCGTTAATGTCTGATATAAAATTCACGACGAGCGAGGTCGGGTGCAACACTTGGCTCGCCGCTGTTAATACTGCTTTAGTAATTAAGCCCGAGCTATCAAGAAGGCGAGTTGGTAACGAAATTAATTGATAATGTGTGACATAAAATATATTAACGGGTCGCATGACATCGGTATCGTAAACTGGAATCTTTTGTGAAGATGCTTTCCTCTCTCTCTCTCTCTCTCTCTCTCTCTCTCTCTCTCTCTCTCTCTCTCTCTCTCTCTCTCTCTCTCTCGCGCTCTCTCTTCCTTCCCGTTCTCTTTTTTTGTCACGTCTCCTATCGTATTCCGATGCATAATACATAAACTCTCGATTACTGTGGAACATTCTAATCTTCGCGATCCTCGCGTGATGCGTGCTTCGCATCTAGACGTATGCAATCTAATGCGTATCGCATGATGCATATACGCATTGCCGCGAGTGCTGACGCGCCGCATTTTCTTCTCCTCTTGGAAATACCCGTTCTTGGATTAACGCATCGGGAGCACTGCACATTCCGTTTATTCGATCAATCGCGTCACTGTCTCGTACCGTGTTCGCAGGATCCTCTCTCTGTGAATCCTGCAACCTAATAATAAACGCTATTCTCTGTCTAGCTCTTTTTTCTCTCTGTCCGGCTGTCTCTCTTTCACTTTGCTCCGTTCGCTATATAGTTCGCTGCAAGCTTGGAAATGGTATCGCGAGCAAAGTCAAAGAAAAAGAATGATGGCAGGGATACGATGGAAGGAGAGAGAGAGAGAGAGAACAGCTATTGTAGATTGTTGCTCTTGTTCTATCTTCCTCAGTTTCCTTTCCTTGCTCGTCCGCTTTTCACCTTTTCTGTATCGAAGTTCTCTCTCTCTCTCTCTCTCTCTCTCTCTCTCTCTCTCTCTCTCTTTCTTTCTCTCTCTTTAAAAGCTTCATCTCAATTTGAATGCTACAATAACTCATTGTATAACTAGTTTCTTCTTAATTTATTTTTTTCTAGTGATACATGTTTTTGAGCAAGAACTTCTTTATATTAATTATTGTTATAGGCCATGTTAACATGTTTATATCTAGTTTTTATTCTCTCGTACTTTACATTTGTTTTTGATAATTTTCTACATCATGTTACGTTACGACGTTTACATTCGTCATTCTTTATTGCATCTTGCGGGCATGCGTTTATTTCTTTTTACCAACAATATAAGTGTACTCATCCTTCTTATTGAGTCAATACAATCTCACACAAAAGGAAATTTTATAGACATCCTAGTAGACTAGTAAATTGTCTGTCGGCGAAACTGGGCATTAGGGGAGACTTGGTTCCGAGATCGTATAATAAATGATTTTCTTTCTTTCTTCCTTACCCTTTGATGCTCGGCAGGTATATTTTCGAGACTGCACGGAGCGTGCTGACCCGTGAAAGTTCCACGAATCGAAATGTGCATGTTCGCGCGTTTAGATTATTACACTCGACAGCGATGAGGCTGCTGCGGCGGCAGCGTTGAATCACGTACGTCGGCGAAAGATTAAAGCGGCTTAAACGCAAACCGTTCGTCGCTGCGTCAAAGGCGTCGGTGTCGCGCATCTAACAGAAAATGAAGCGCGTCTGACGAACGAGGAAGAGAAGCGACGGAAAATGATAAACGCAGCCTGCAAACACAGTATTTCGCGTACATTTAGATTTTCCGTAGCCCCAACTATACGACGCGTCGAGAAATTTACTTTTACATGTCACATTTGTCAAAAAAAAAAAAAAAACAATATGCGCGCACGTCACCGAGATTTTCATACTTATTATCGTATGTTTAATGCTGATCCTTGTTTCGAATTAAAAATTATGCGTCCGACATTACGATAAACTAATGCAATGATAATTATTGTCGTTCAATTTGTTAGAAGCACAAATCCCTCAATATACAGACGTTTTTATTTAAGTTATGATACTAGAGAAATACGTTACAATATCATGTGGCAAACGAATGAGTTTGTTACGTCCTTCAATGTTGTAATTATGAAGCAAGTACCACGTGTTACTTGGGAACGGAGAATTTTGGTAAATATATACTCGTTATGATATTCGCTGCGCCCGCGTTTTTCGTATTAATTTTTCGAATTAACGGAAAGCTCGTGACTCTAAAGAAGCTCGTAACAATTTCCGAGATTGCATAGTATTACGGAAAATATGTAATAGTATCGCGAATGCTCAAAGTTATCCAAGGCTTACGATTGCATTTTCAAATTATCGCGGTCCATTTCCTCTCTAATTTCCGTGAGCTTGTTTCTTAGCTGTGCGTTATAATTATTGTGTAGCGGAGCGCGTTTCTAAAGTTTATCGTGCGGCTTGTGGAAGCGATATGTTTAATATGCCGGTCGAGTTTCTCGCCGAGAGAGCTCTCCATTCGTTCCTCAAACACGATCGTCAAAAATTCGCTCGACCATGAAGAAGCCGTCTGTTCCACACGAGTTTCCGACTCCCTCAACTCTTAACTATTAATACAGATGACACTCCTAATCCCGTAACAATCGCAGAATAGCCTTTGTACGGCATAAATATTTATCATCTCATTAACATATCATCGATTCTCGAGAGAATTCTCTTGTAGCTGTGAATCTCAATGTTGTTAAAAGTTCGATCGATAAAAACTATTAATCATTATTTTTACACAAAAATGGAACATTATTCGCTAGTTGAGAAGAAAAAAAATTTGTACGTAGTCGGCTAATAATTTAATAAGTCTAACCGACTCTCTCTAGTTTTTTTGTATTCAATTTTGACGTACTTTTTACATTCGGATTTATTGCTTCTAATTTTGCCTTTTTAACACGCATTGAATAAACATTATTTTACATTCTTTTTTGAATATAAAATCTAACTATATAATCTAAGGAGATTTGCAAAATTCGGTTCGAATGTCTCGGGCGCGTACGAAATGTCTGAGAAACGTGAGCGTAAATCCTCGTAGCCGTCAGATGTGAATTAGAGATTGGATATCGCGACGCTATTGCCGTTTCTTTGGCACAAGTAGATGGGAGAGTCTGAGTTACGTTAACTCGGTTACGATAAACGTGGGTGCGTCGATGTCTGTGTATATAAATCTCGGTCGCGAGATAACGCCGCAGGAGGGATATCGTATTCTCGTTCGAGTATAACTTTAACGTGATAACGCTAAAGGCCAAAGCCTATTAGGCCCGAAGATTTTTCTTATCCGCGCGCGCGCGCTTCGACTAGACGGCCCAAGACTTAATCGTAAATTAGCTCAAATTGGAACTAATTTCTTTGCCTTTGTACCGGGGTACGTCGCGATAATTTAATTAACGCGAGGCAAAGTAGCGGGGAAGGGTCGGTACCTCGCGGGATGGAAAATTACACCTGAATTAAGTTCCTATGTGCGGGACAAAATAGCGGGCTATTACGTGCATTAACGTCCAATGACGTCCCGCGTCGCGACGCGACGGACGCGAGGGGACGTTTATGCACCCTGCGCATATGTCGCTCTTAAACCCTCGTACGTAAAAGGTTCGATATTTTATCCGACACGTGGTGTTTTCGTCCCGGCAAGATCCGCCACGTAGCTGAAATAAAAGCTTTTGACGATCCTAATATATCCTCCAAGTGTATATGCTATCGTATTCCTGCATTTCCAAGTCACGTTAAACCGCGTCAGCTGGCATTTTTCGACGTAAAAGGTGTTCGAAATTGACCTTTATCAAGCTGGAAACCAATGTGTCAACTTTGCGCCCATCTTTATAAAAAAAAAAAAAAAAATTAAAATTAATAATATCCGTTTGGACCGCATTTTATTTCATTTGTATCACAAAGTGTAAAAAAATATAAAGTGATTTTAATTGCAATGTCAATCGAGTTCATTACTGCTTCTCAATTTCTGCAATTTTTTCTTACACTTACAATTAGTGTCAAAACTTATATAAGTATATTCTCATATCGCTATCTTGTATATTATCTCATTGTATATTATCACATAAGACACCTAATTGCTTAGTTGAGGTTTATAGAAATCTGATTTTAAGATCTTCAATAAACATACACACATTCTCTCCCTCTCTCTCTCTCTCTCCCTCTCTCTCTTTTTCTCTCTCTCTCTCCCTCCCTATCTGTTACAGCTTAGCATAGAACAATAATAAGCGTTTTCTCTCTCCTCGTATCTCGGAGAGCCCTTCTTGATATCATTCTTTTCGTAAAGCTTAAATTACAAAGCCAAAAGAATTATTCTATCGAAGGCTACGTAGTAAATATAGGTACATGTTGGCTTGATCTCAATGGATTGTGCTTCTTAGAAATCAGAGCTGTGAACACAGTACTCTCGAATTCACATGCGCTCTTGACATTTCCGTCGAGATATACACACGCGTGTTACACACTGCGCTACCGCGATATACGTATTGTGCGTGTGTATTGTGTGAATGCGTACCGATCGTGTATCGGGTGGAGTCGTTTGCTCGCTGCTCCACGATAATAATTACCGTACCGGTTCGGTTGCATTGAGACATGCTCGGCTTATGCTCGAGCTCGACGCAGCATGCATCCAAGAGGCAGATGAAACAAACGGAGCACAAAGAGCGAGCGAGAAACAGAGAGAGAGAGAGAGAGAGAGAGAGAGAGAGAGAGAGAGAGAGAGAGAGCTATAAGAAGCCAGAATTGTGAGATAGACAGAGAAAGAGAAGGAGAAAGAGGGAAAGCGGTAGTACCGGTTCAACGTGTCCTCGCCGAGTACTTTGAGGCACGTAGTAGGTAGATAGGTAAGACGCTATCTTAAGCCATGCTGATACTAATGCCACCAGATACTAAGAATATTTTTGGTTTGATATTTTTCATCCATTTTTTGTCTGCCACACAGACGCGCGACGGAAAACTCTGGGTTTTCCCCGACGAAAAATCTCGAGCGAAATTAATCGCGCATCGGTCTGCAGAAAAGTCTCGATCGCTCCCGCTCCGAATGGTCACGCTTCAATAAAAAGAACGCACGGTCATTTGATAGAAATCGACCAATCAGAGAAACGTGTTATCGTGCTCTATATATAAAATCAATCATTTTTAACCACGACGTATATTAAATTTAGAAGCGCTGTAAATTTGAGTGACATGTCACTTTTTAATGACGTCATGTATTTAAGTGAGGAAAGACATTTCTACATCGTTTTTTTTCCAGATGTAATATGTATAGGTATATAATTTATCCGATATTTCTATTTTAATTTTTTTTTCTCCAAGAAATACAATCTTGTCAAAATTAAACAATCGTTAAAACTGGAAAAACACTCGGGACATCATATAAAGTATATTCTTCCTTTGTGAACCCGTTTATATCTCTTTTCATATCATTTTCATACCACAACGTTAAAACATAACGGTAAATCTGTTACTTATTGAGATATCACAAAATTGTGTTCAAAAATTGAAAAATGCCGTACTTTTAAACTCTTTGAGGTACAAGCGAAATGAAAAAAGAGATACAAACGGATTCAAACGATTCTTTATCGAATAGCGTTAGTGAAATTAAAATATCTTAAAGTTGGCCACTAATTATTTTTAAATCAAATTTTGTATTTTTTTACTGTATGGAGTACAGACGAAATAAAGTGCAGTACAAACAGCTATAAACGAAGTACAAACGGATTATATTATTAATTTTTATTTTTTATAAGGTCAAGCGTTAAATTCGTATTGGTTGATTAAAAAATTTATTTTTTTTTACTAGTTTTTTAAAAATCATTTTGATAAGTGTGTGTGTGCATGAATATATAATGTTATCATTAGTTAAGAATGAGCTATATTTCGTTACATTTAAATATTTAAGTTTATATTCACTTTTAAAATAATACACGTAGAACAAAAATTTAGTACTATATATATATATATATTGCGTACGTAAAATTAGTTGTCTATTTCTTGAAAATAATTTGAACAGCTATTCTAGATTATTCCATCTTTTTGTTTTACATTGTTTGACAATTCTTTTTAATGGAACTAGACCATAGTAAAATGAGAAAATCTTTGTCAGGGAACCGAACTTCGCGCAATCGCGACGAAATGCTTCTCGAGAGGCTCTTGGAAAAGCATAGACTATGTCAACGTATATCTTTTATTCATGAATCTTTTTTTTTCTTTGGCACACCGTTAGAATTACATGTTACGGACGTATTGGTGAAGTTCCTAGCGAAAGTATATTTTATCACGGCATTATAAGTTTCGTCCGGTCAGGTAACTTTTAATGACAGTTTTATTTCGCGCGTTTTCTATATATATGTGTGTGTGAGTGTGTGTGTATACATCATGACGTGATTACGAAGTTAATAAGGAAGTTGGCAACCTAATATCGTTGTAGATAATATGTGGTTCGTAGAATCTGTTATCAATAATACATTCATGGATGAATTTGAAATAAATTAAGTCAAAACCAATATTACTTTGACATGTTTATTTTATATTTGAACTACAAGATATATGGGCGTAAATTATTGCAAAGTCACCGCCCATAATTGTTTCGCGTTAAATTCAACCTTAAAAAATCGATTCCAAATTTATCTAGCATCTGTTAACGTACGGTATAAACTGAACGTTTCTCAGATATATGAATGATACACGTCCATTCGTTAACAATCTACGAGTGACAGCGAGTCAATTTTTTACGCTAACGATCGGACTAGGTAAAGCATTACAAATTTTTATATTGACGTTATTAGAGTTCATCAATATCCGATTCATGCACTACCATCGCCGCTGCACGAGAAGTTATTTCCCTCCATTTCTATATCGGTTTCCTTCTGCGCCTCGTTGGGCTGAGAGCTCGCGGCTGGAGCAAGAAGGAACGGTTGAAAAATTTGAATGGCTGAACTCCTGGAGCTCATAAATCTAGAACAATTCCACGGTAAAGGAACTCTTCATCCTCTCCTTTTTTTTTCTCTTTATCGGTCTGCTCTGTCGGTTGCGCTTCGTCGATTTAAGTACGGTTTTGTCGCCGATCACTCGTGCGAATTTCCCAATTCGCAAATCGTTTATTTATTAATGCATCGGTAATCGATAATGTACCGCATATGCCCGTTATAATGCGATCACTGCGTAATTGCGCTGCAGAGACTGTAAAATGTCAAAATTGTGCGAGATATCGCGAGGTTATTAACGTATTTCGAAACTCGTACCCTCTAGTAAATATATTCCACATACAAATCATATATGGAATATATCGTAATAGTATATGTTGCGAAATTATTCGGTATGTAAATAATACGCAACACTTCCCTTTGGATACGAAATATTCTAGTCGTATGCGACTACTTATAATGTTAAATTTTCTTAAATGAAAATTTTCATAGATATTATTGTTATTAGGTCACTTGTAAAGATTCTTTAACAGGATTTTTAACATCTAAAACCGTTTATTTGCTGACGAGAATTGAAAAAAGGAATCAATACACTTTTCTTCGCGACACACTTATCGTTTTCCTTTTGTGAAATATTTTAGTTATGCGATACGCGTATTAGTATACGGAATCATGACGATAATGGTATCAATTTCTTTCAATCTAAATGTTTAACTTCCGCTCTTACGTTATTCGTCGAATAAAAATGGATACGAGCTTCGTGTTCGGGTTGTTAAGGCGAGATTTATCGAAAATATATCATCTCTTCCGCCTTATACCAAAGTTTTCTTGGTTTCTTCTATCGTTTTAGAAGAGGTTCCGCTCGCGCGGAAATCTCCTAACGAGCATTTTTCCGTTTACTCCGCACACTAACCTTCGTCGGACGGTTTAAACACGGCGTATTTATGGCTCTTCTAAATAATCCCTATCCGGTGTGCAACGGCGGTGCGCGCTCGCGCCGGATCATTGTAATCTCGGATAAACTGTATTTTGATAAACGAGTTTCTCCCGACGGGGGAATTCCGCGCTCGCTCGCGTGCCACCGACAGCTTTGCAACGAATCGGCCGGAACTTTCGAAGCGGGTTAAATTGCGCGATAGTCGATAGACTCTGTTAGTCCGCGTACGTGCAACACATGTCGCATGACGTGTATTCCTTCGTCTATTGGATGACGGAGAAATAGCGTTGAAATTTTTGACAATCTTGTCGTAAACGACAGAAAGAATAGAAGAAGCTTCAAATATTATTTAATTAATTAATAAATTATTAAGCGTTTATCACACACACACATACACACACATACATAACTAATACGTTAATGATTCCTATCAACCCCTCAAAATTCCGCAACAATCTTTTTTTTAGACATATTTTATACTCTTATTTCGTATTTTGCTGAAAAACTTGGAGACAAATTGATTATCCTTACCTTTGTAACGATGACATTTTTGGTTTACACGAACCTTTTTTTTAAATTCGTACCGTACACGATAAAAAATTCGGAGGAATTTCTATACTTAACTTCCTGTACGCTTCTCGTCTGTTTCGCCTCGGTGCCGCGCCTTTTCAAGAAAGACGTATGCGTATCCTGGGGCGCACAGCATGTACGTACGTCGTCGTCGGCAGGCAGCTCATTAATGTTTTCAAGATGAGGACGTGGCCCCTTTGACCTTTTAGAGAACGGCCGCGTACGCGCGAACAGGCAAAGGCTCCCGTGGAAAGCCGTGAAGAGAAATAAAAAGCGCGTCTGAAATCTCCAGGAGATCCCGGCTACTGCTGAATTTTTCTGCTTACTCGCGTCGCGAAGGAGTCGCATCTGGCTGCTGAAGATAGTGCGCTCGCGAATAACGATGTTTTTCTTTTTTAAACAGTTAATAAAGACACGCGCCTCGTTAATGCCACTAATTGATATTTAATTAATGGATTCCACGTGCTTCCAATTAATTTATAATTCCATTAGCATATATATTTGTATACGGTACAAGTCGTCTCTTTTTAAAAAATCGGTTTGGTATTTATCTGTAATTAGAATTTTTTCTCTCGCTGGCAAAATATTCGTTATATCAACAAAATTGTTGACACACCGAATGCGATATAAGTGGCATAAATTAATCTTTTTAAGTTTGACTTTTTCCTGATACTTTTCGCTACGCAAAATATTTTTCACGTTAAATAAAAAATTGCAAAATATTGTCTGCTAAATTGATATTCTCTTCATCCGTGACTATGTAAAGTCTTTAGACCTGAATTCATGGCAGTATTGCTATGTGTGAGTTTGTATTATACGTACACACATAAGAGTTTACTATATAGAAGCAAGATTTCCATTATCTCGCGTGCCACGATCGTAAGAGGGAAGAGAGGGAAAGCTGGAATCATACGCGCGCAAGTAGGATCTAAAATCTATCTCGCGATATTATCGGTACCATAAATAATTCGGAAACATTTGAGCGTGAAATACGCTTGCCGAAGTGTATCTCGCTTGGTGCGAAATATTACTTCGACCGAGGAAAAAAGAAAAAAACAATATTGATCGGCTTACGCTCTCTTCTCGAGGTACACTACTTTATACACCTTATAGTATCAGACTCGTGCGCCGCCTTCGAAAAGATGTTTGTTTAGCCTTGCGAACGGATCTATCGGATGTCTAGCCGATGTCGCCGCGTGTATCACGACGTGCCGTGCTTTGTATCCGTGCTTTGTGCACGACGACGAAAGCCCTCATCTCGTATTTCAATCTCCGCCCGACCGCAGATGTCCCGCAGTGTTATTATTCCGTCGTTCGTTTCGTTTTCCGCTCGATTCTTTTTCTTCCGCGTAAAACGTACGACCACGAGAATCCTGAAAGGGCAAGACTCTCTGTGTCCGTCCCTCGTTCGTTAGAATAGAACATACAATAAAAGATAAGAACGGCAAGGAGAGACGGAAGATTTGTGGACTGAGATATCGCGTAATATCTCGTAATAATATCGATGTTTGAAAATGCCGATTAAAATTGAGAAACAATTAGTCTCTAAGCTTCTATCATTGTTTGAAAAATATTGTCGAGATTTCTTCTTTCTACCTTTGCGGGAGAAACTCTAGCCTATTAATTTTCTTATCTTTTTTTTTTTTTTTTTTTTATCTAACAAACATCTATAAAAGTTTCTCGTCCATCTAGCAACGAAGAACTTTTAGTATCATGATGATAGTAACGGAATTGTCTCTGATATACATTTGGCACGCCTATTCCCGATAGATTCGCACATGCCTCGACTGGATGGCGTATCTATCGGGTGCGAGTTCAATAAAGCGGCCTCAGTTCCGCGACCGGTATCTCAGGGCCGCCGACCACCTGTCTCCTCCTCTCTCTCTCACCCGGACGACCGATTGCGAGCACATGCCACCTATAACACGGCTGTCCCCCGGCCGTTAACAATTTTGGCACGATTCCCCCGGGAACGCGCCCCGCTTTCGCCTCTCGAGAGATCTTTTTCCATTCGCATTCGGTCACTATATGTTGCCTCGCTTGTGATAACTCGTGATTTTTCTGTTTTTATATCGCGTGACCTGTAAAATGCAATTGTGAGAAATCGCCTCATGCAAGCTTAATTTTCGTAAAACGTGACATTTAAATTCAAACACCTGGATTGTTTTACTTTTTGTAAGCTTCAAGCAGCAACAACACACATTTTGTTTTCATAAAATTGTTTTAATTATATATGTATAAATAATGTTCTTTTATTTTCTTTGTACCGTGCAAAATAATATTTTTTAAACGATTAGAGTTATGTTTCGAAACTTCCTTTTTCGAGGAAAATTTTATTCGATGGCCGTTTCGGAAACCTTTTCGAGCGTTTCCGATTGGTTCCGATCCATCACTCGAGGGTGTTCCAAAACTGAGAGATAGCGTTCGTGTTTCCTCCAGTCGTGTAAAATTCTCACCTGCATTTTATGCGAGTGAGCGACAAGGAATTAAATGGGGCGGGAAAAAAGGGCAAGTGGAAATGGATAGCATTCCACTATATTTGAATTTAATCTTTTTTCCTTTAATTATATCCAATGTATTTCAAAACTGGATTATTCTCATTTTCTTTGCTTCGACTGCTTTATCCTTACCTTCTGTTTCCCCCAAAAATAGTTTCGAAACGTAACCTATAATCTATTGAATCACTTTATTGAATTATTATTTGATTATTTATAATCTTATTTATAATAAATATATTCATATCATACAAAATAGATTTTGACAATGTTTCAAATTAACTAATTATTTTTCTAATTATAAGAAGTATCATAAGATATATAACGCATTATTGCACATTTCTTTTTTGCGTGCTTTATCGACAGTGAAAATTGTTTTGAAATTTATTTTCAGCATTATATGAATGTTCGCACATATATTTTATGCATTGATATTCTATTATTATCCATTATTATTTTCCATATTATTTTTCATAATTTTTCCACGTTTAATTTAATTTGCGCGCTTTGATAAGAACGCTTACTTTTTGAGTTATATCTGCGAATGATATAATATTTACTATTATGAAAGAGATATTACGATTATCACTTTTAGAAATATGATTGGTATGTTGGCAATCACATACGAATATACATATAATATATTGATATTTTCATGTTTATGAAATTATAAAACAAAAGCTGATAACGTCATTTATTACTGGATATCGCCATTTATTATCACAACTATATTATCACAGCTATTATAAGTCTGGACATTCTTGCGCGATATTCTTTTGTAACATAGTAGATTTAAATACTCTTTGTGGATAGTCTGTTACATGATAAGATATCAACGTGTACGCGTCATGCATATCGCACGGCACGTGCTCTTATTATACATTACACGCAGATTATTCTCTGACGTTTGCATTAAACTTTGGGAACGTATTCAGAGATAATTTTCTAGTCAGAAATTTAATGGAATGCCATTCTTCCCAAAAAGATGAAATTTTCGACATTATATATTTTAATTAAATTTTAGATTATGCTTCTCTCTGTTAAAATCTTGAAATTAATTGAATAATAAGATTACTTTTTACCTCTGAGGCATGTATAATTTGTGAAAATCTAATTTTTCCTATCAAAATCTGCACAATAAAAAAGATTTACTCTAAACTTGTTCAAAAGTTGGATAAAATATTTTTTAGAATATATACTTTATAAAGGTAAAGTATATGAGGTAAAGTATGTGCGCATAATAGATCTATTGCAATGATTTTGAAATTTATTCGACGAATTACTTTGACATCTAATTTAAATTGAAATTATCCATTTTCTGGAGCTTCCGCCAATGAATCAGCGCACGATTACGAAATTGAATAATATGACTAAGCATCTTTCTTCGTAAGCGTGTATATTCGTACACGTTAATGCTCTCGCGCGGATTACTCGCGAATACTTCCGCAGAACTTTTTACTTTCCTCGCGCGCCAGAGTTGAATTTAGTTAAAACTTTCGAAAGCTCTCGGTTAACGGCCGCGAGCCGCCACTAGCGAAGGATAGTCGTACATTTCCAATTTCTAGGAAAATTTCGAATCCGAAGTAATTTTGTTGAACACGACCCTTTTCGCCGACTACCCCCCCCCCCTCTTCCCCCCCCCCCCCGCATATAACCTTAACGTTCGCGGCCGTGGATCAAACGGACCGGGTGGTTCGGTACCGATCGAAATGCTTTCCACCGTCAAGCTTATTTAATTAAAAGTTTTCTCTTTCGAGTGATGCCGTGGAAAATGCATATATCGTCGTGTGTTTAATCCACCGCCCGCGGCAAGATATAAACTCTCCGCGGGTGATTTAACACGCGGGGATGCGATTCGTCGGTGTGTATCCGCGGTGGCCGATGAGCCTTCCCGCAGCGAAAGCCGCTTCCAGCGCGCTCAGAAAATAGCCTCGATGGCTTTGCGTTAAAGAATAATGCGCGCGAATGAAAACCTCTCTCTCTCTCTCTTCCTTTTTTTTCCGTTCGGTAAAATTTAAATCAGAGCTCGATGGGAAGCTCTGGGATCGATGATCCGAAGCAGCGTTTACGGAAATCGCGTCTGAGCCTCAATCACATTTGCCGTGTACACTCGGTGGTTCAGATGCGACGATCGCACGTATACATTCTCGTTTTCCGCGACGACGTGTTCAGTTTCAACCTATCCAAGCTGTCGCGGAGTCCTTCCTCCGCGAGGCGGCGCGAATTAGAGCCTGGCTCCGTTCCAACGTAACGACTTCATCGTTTGCTCCGCGCGGAAGAAAATATTAGTGACATTACTCTTAACAAGGCGCCGGTATCTTGCCGACAATTAAACCGCTTTTTCCCCTCGTAAATTCCATTCATTCGTCGTCTTAGTCGTTCTCATCTTCTTCATTCTCATTTTCGTCGCCGTTGCCGTCGTCGTCGTCGTCGTCGTCGTCGTCGTCGTCGTCGTCGTCGTATAATTTAACGTCGCGTGTTACGTACCGATGAATACGTGTCTTTCCGTGTATTACGTGACGACGCTCTGTTGCGCATTTTACATTGCAAATGCGCAACGATTCGATATTTCCCATATGCAAAGGCCCGGTCGACAGATCAAGTCTGATAATATTTTACACCGAGCGGATAAGCCGCGTCGATATAATCCACTTTATATCCGTGATTGATGCCGATTGTTACGACGATAGCTCCGCTCAATTCCCAGCATAATACAGAAATCCAGCTTTTCAGTTGATATCAGTGCGCCGCGTCCGGAAATTACTCGTTCGTTGACTTTATTCGCGCCGAGTTCCCACATGTCTATTAAAGTCGGTTGAATGCCGCTCGCGATGCGACACCACCAGCTAATTGCGCACACAAGCGATATAAATCATTATTTAATTCATTAAAACTTTCGGCGCGATTAAGCAGAATTATCGGGTATTCTTTGATATTAATAAGTGACTATTTTAATTTTTGCAAAATGTATGCGTTCAATTAATGTAATAATGACTTTATTTATTGGTTTTGTGTAATCATGGATATATGGACAATTATTAGTACTTTGATATGCAATTGTAGAATAGAAGCATTGCAGGAAAAAAATTAAATTTAATAATAAGCAGAACCGAACATGGCTGATTCTAAAAGGAATATATAATAGAAACATAGAAATATAGCATTTTTTAAAATTTGAGTCGGTTATTTATTCAAAGATTTGGTCGACTCTTGTGCAGCTATTTCAGTATTAAATATCCCGAGACTGTAGTACATGCTGTAAACTTGCAACGGTGACCTTCTTATAAATGAATGCTGAATTTTGATAGTTACGAGAATCTTTTCGTCTATGTAAAAAAAATTATAAAAAAAAATTGTCAAAATTTCTTTTCTTTTCAATTGATCAAAAATTCTAAAATCTTGAAAGAACAGTGAGAATTCTAGCAATTATTTCGAGATTTGTTTCTCGAAATAAACTGCTAACTTTACAAAAATCTATATACATATATATGTATACGTATATATGTGCACACAAGTTATTCACAGTGAGAAAGAATCTTGCAAAAGAGGTTGAGCAGACCGACGTCATTCTTCATAGTTGTAAATCACATGCACTACCATAAGGTTAGCTCTAGCTAGCAACGGAAACGCGTCGCTATACGTTAAAAATCCAACAAAATTAGAGCGTACTACGTTGAAAGTTTATACGAACCGAGAGAAAGAGAGAAGGAGAGAAAGAGCGTGACCGCGCGACCGCGCGACCGTTCTATATTTCATTTTTAGTCGCAAAAAGGAAGCGCGAGAAAGAGGTTGCCGAGCATTGTTAGCGAGCGGTCCGCGAACAGAAGTATACCCGACTCTGCATTGTTTCCCATTTACGTACGCCCTCGCGCCTCCGCGAAGGAACTTCTTGTTTCTCTCGAGGTTTATATCTGCGACAGTTTCGCGCCGTGCCCGGGGATCGCCCTGCAACTTGTGTATTGAAACTTCTCCGGCGCAACCCTCGCCTCGTCGCGTCTCGCACCCGTCCTCGTCCTCGTCCTCGTCCCCTCGTAGTCTTCGCGGAAAGGCGACATTAATTATGACCGTCAAGTTTTCCGATGACGAAAGCCGGTTTCAGCGCGCGGTGCGCTGCGCATCGGCAAGTTTGCGATGCCTTTCGCGGCAGCAATTAACTACGCGCGTTCATCGGCGCCCGCCGCCCGCCGTTTGTCGTCCAACCGGCCGAGAAAGCGAGACTCCTCTCTTGGCTTCGCTCTAGAAAACCGTGTTTCTACCGTGTTTCTTTCCCGCGTTTTTTCCCGTTCGCGTTTCTACTTGACTACTAATGCGAAATAACTACTGTCGCGAGTATCGCTTATCCTTCCTTTGATAAGAACAGCGAGGAGTATAAAAGCGACGACGAGGTGACCGGCGTTTTACAATATTTTACGCGAGCGGCGTTAACTTTTTACGAGGTCCGAGTGATATTGCCTCTTTGCTTTTCATATTCAGGAAAATAAAGGATCTTGCGGCTCTTTAGTGAGAGACGCGATCTTGTACAACGCAACATTCGCATTGTACTACATATCTACATTTGATCACAAATATATTAAATCCTTGATTTTAGAGAAAGAAGAGAAAATTGTATTTGTAATATCAAATATATACCTTAATGATTAGATTGTGAATAATTTTTTTACGCAAAACTACGCGCTCAGAGAAAATTTATAGCATGTATAATAATTATGTGGAGAATAATTCTTTCTCAAATTTTAATTTATAATTAAATTGCGTAAGAAATACATCTTACGCATATTCAATGAAAATGTTTTGTTATAAACTATTATAAATTATAGCTATTAGTATCTATAGATCGTAATCTAATTTTCTGCTAACCACATCATAATATTTGATCATTAATCTACTTTCAAACAACGCTCGCGACCGTCGAAGTGAAACGCGCCGAAACTTCTGACAATCCCGCCATCCGCGACGCTGACATTAATTATGACATTATCAAAGGACGCGGCGACAAGCGCCGAAAAGTTTGGGCCTGTTTACATTGCCAATTAACAACTGCGGTACGTTGAAATTAGGCAGATAGATGATATAAATATGTTTTTGTTAAAATAAGTTTTTTATTATTTATCTACGCTACTTTTTTTCTGCTCTTGCTTTCCACGTTGTATCCCTGCAATTTTGTTCTGGCAATGAAATAAACCACGTCTTGACTGTTCTTTCATGGAAAAAATGCGGAATGGATATGGATAAAATGCAAACCGTCCATATAGCGTAAAATTTGTACTAATTGTAAGCTTCGAGAACATGTGCTTTGATCAATTCCAAGCCGATTTTACGTCTGTATAAATTTAAATCGAGCAAAATGATAATTACTTTACATTGAAAATTATTTTGGCGAATTAAATCTCACGGACGAAAGAGACAAATTCTTACTTCTTAATTAACTTTGCTAAGATTTTAATTTGAAGTATATTAGAATGTTTTACACGCGTTGAAAATAGAAAAGTGTAGAAAGCACTCAATAAAGTTTTCTCTTGGAAAAGATTGTCGCCTAAAGTTTTTAAAGAAAAGAAGACACTTCTTAAAGATCAGCTAAGCATCCTGTATATTTTGTGCGGAAAAAGTGCACGCTGGAGAGGGAAACATGCCTTGCGCACGGATGTAATCGACCGGTCATAATGCACTCGTTGCCTCCTCTTTCTCCTACCCCCGAATTCCGCCAAGCGAGATCGTCAGCTTGATGAACATCCCCGGGTCCGGATTTGCAAGAATAAGCGGCAGATTACGGCCGAGCCGTAAAAAGATCCTCCGGAAAAACGGCGTGTTTAAGCGCGCCATTAACGATATTAGCGGTTTCTCGCGTGAAGACGCGCTGCATTCGCGTGCTCGGCTCGAACGAAATTTTTCACGGAGCTAGCAAGTTTTTGAATCGCACGATTTAGGAGGACGGTTTTAATATTAAAGCTTTAACGAGACTTTGTGTATATGTATACAGCCAAGTCTTTGTATTTTCATAAATTCTACGTAAAAGCGTCGAAATATTATAACAGAAGCGACTTGTGAGAATACGAACGTTGAAACATTGAGATTCATCACGGTCGGTATTCTTCACAGTTAGAATACCAAACGAGGCCCTTTAACGAATCACGCACTTATCTTTTCGCCGCATGCAGGCACGTTTCTGTTTGTACGGACCGTATGTGCGAACAATTTAATTATCTTTTCTTCGACAACTTTTTCTGCCTATGATAAAGAAAAAGAGATAACTCGCGAACTGCTTGGCATTATGAGCATGTTATGCCTGAGTTTTTTTTTATCTTCAACAAGATTCTCCGATTTTTGTGAATTATTTTCTCCATGAAATAAGTATGTAGAGTATCGAATGCTTTTCGAAAGTGTATTTTTTGTCGCAAAGTATCATTCCCGCAATCTTACGCATGGCAATATTGGAAAAAAATGCGTATACATCTCGCTACATCTGCGCCTCTCTGTTTTAAGGCTCGATGAAAAAAAAACACGTATCCGCGCGTCGGGATACACAAAATACGTATTGAAACATCCCGCTTGTTCCGTCTGCCGCAAAAAAACGCTCGCTAAACTGCAGCGTCGACAAACTTTCCTGGCCATGACGAGGGCGTGTGTGGGAAAGCTTGCTCTGCCAGCTCGCTGCAATTAACAACATTCGCGGCGGTATTGTCGACAAACGTGGAGGCGTGTGCGATGCATGCACGCGGTGTACCGTGATGACGCGCGGCAACCCCCGGAGGGGAAGGAAGAGAGAGGGAGGCTGCAGAACGCGCGCGTTCGCGCTTACCTATCTTCCTTCGAAACACGCTTTTTGCGCTAGTTGCTTTTTTCTTTACCGTGTTTCTGTTTAACCCTCCTCTCCTCCACCCTTCCACTTTGCGTTTGGTAATTTGCTCGTAGCACGGAATAAACCACCGTTACCTTGACTACTCCCCTACCGGATGTTTCTCTGAGTTTTCACGATTGCGTTTTTATCGCGCTGTATCGTGCCGTGCCATCGCGACGACTAATACTTGTAACTAACGCTACGTCGGCGTGAAAGATTAGAACGATAGAGAGACGCGGTGGCAGGTCAACGAGATGGAAAGAGGGGGAGACGTTGAACTGGTTTATTTCTCATGATATGCTTTTACAACGCGAGACTGGCATCATTCTCGTCTCTTTTTGATGCTTCGTTGGGAGTGATATGCGTTTTAATTTCGTGCATCGATTTATATTGCTTTTTACATTTTCGTTTACAGGTCGTCGAATAACGGTAGAATTGACAAAAGAGTCCGAGATAGCTACGAATCGTATGTACTCGTGTTTGCGAATGTATTTTTGTATAGTATGCGTACAGTGGCAAAGGAGAAAAATTCAAAGAAAGATTGAAAGAAATTTTTTTTTTTCAGTTAGATAAGAATATTTTCCTTCTGTGCATGTTATACGCAAAGATAAAATTATACATTGAAATGATAGCTTTTGTGTTTATCGTGAACCTATCCATCTTCGAAATTATTACAAGTGTGAAATGGATCAAATATCATACTTTAATCAAGAAACAAGATGATAATACTTAAAAAAATAACAATATGTAACTATTTCTTATGTTTTACTTTTTTTATTTTATCATTATTCTGTAATTACTTTTACTATACGAAAATAATTTATTTTTAATATACGCGCATTTTAATTTAATGCAATTTTTGAAATATTCTAGTCATGTTTTTTTCTGAAATGTTATAATATATATGCAGACTTTAGCGTTTGCAACATTTTGCCGAGTACCTTTTCAATTGCGCGCCAATTCAGTCTTACGACGTTGTGCCGCGCATTTATTTTATATTCCGGAAGTTTACCGCACCATACGTTGCGCCATTTGCGACTTCTCGAGAACTCAGATTGCCCGCGATGTACGTCTTACTGCACCGGAAACTGCACCCCGCATGTGAAGGGTCGGCATTATCTCGCGGATAAAGAGGAATTTGATTCTTCCCATTCTCCGGATTTTTCTCGAAAAATTTCGGGAGCAGTTTCAGGGACGCTCCCCTTGCTGCATTTTTTTTTTTTTTTTTTTTTTTTTTTTTCTCTCGAGGAACCGCATTTATGTGCGCTCCTTCACAAATGTTTTTTTTTTTTTTTTTTATATTCATTTCGTAACGTAATCACATTTTCGGCGAATCATGACATTAGAAAAACAGTTAAATGTAAAAGGTCGTTTGGTTGAAGCGAGTCGATTTCTTTTAGAGAATCGCAGTTGAACTGGTTTCACTCAACCGCGTAAAATTTCGGAGTATCTCGGAGTGCTGACTAGGGCATAATCTAATTTTGAAAGTTTCACAAAGTTGCCCACGGCAAGGCAAACAAGAGGTGGTGGAATAGTTCTCGCGAACCAATTTTTCTAGAATCGGCATTGGAGATTTTGAAAGCCTCGGTGTAACATTCGTGTTACGCGTAAAATCCTTCGTTTCGTTTTCCCGGAAAGGATAGTTTTCGACAGATGACGACGGTTCGTTCTCATCTGATAGGGCACTATTGCAGAAAAATTGTATTGTCATTGATACACATGCTGTGAGAGTACAATGGTTTGGAGATTTTTAATTTATTTGTCGATATATTTATTTATTCGAATGCACTTTAAAAATTTCGACAACATGCAGTTTAAATGACACTTTTGTTATTGGCGGGAAATAAAAAACAATGTTTTATTGAGAAACTAGCTAGATAAAACTAGGTCTATCTATATATGTTACATGGTTCTATTCCTAATTTATTAGCGGTTGTGTGATTTTTTTTTGATTTCGTAACATTTATACATTTTCTCGGGCATCCCAAATTTCAAATTTTTATCAGGCCTGGAAACAGATGTGGTTGCCTCTTTACTAGATCACTGTCGAGTTTCGCATTTACACAACGCACAAATACGGGCATCCAAATACGTAGTTCAAACCAAACAGGTCAGCCTTCGGGCGGTACTTGTGTTAATTCTATTATACTCATGGCAGAGAAGCGTCAAAAACCTCAAAGCGAGTTATGTTAAATTGTATATTGAAAGCTGAATCGCGATTATGACGTAATTGTTTTAGTGTATATAAACTGTATGCAT
This sequence comes from Anoplolepis gracilipes, assembly GCF_047496725.1. Lineage (NCBI taxonomy): Eukaryota > Metazoa > Arthropoda > Insecta > Hymenoptera > Formicidae > Anoplolepis > Anoplolepis gracilipes. The sequence continues at coordinate 11,933,276 of NC_132975.1, forward strand.
ATACATTATACAAACGATTTAGCGGTTATACATATGTCAATAATTATTATAATTATTCTTTTCATGGTTTACGGATTTCGAATAAATTTGAATATTATGAAATGTATATTACAGATAACAAAGAAATTTTTCTATTAATTATTAAGTTATCTTTGTTTTGTTAGATTAAAGCACTAACACTAAAATATTATATATCTTTTTTAAAAAAGATTATTCGCGCACGACATTTATTTAAATCGACATTAATAAGAATAAACTAACTCTATTTCGACGAAATCACTGACAAGTTTCCGCATAGTCAATGACCAGCTAAACGCGTGCGGAGCTTCACCAAACGCTGGAGCGATCAAAGGCCGCGGAGTCCCTAGTGCATACCTCCCGTTTGTTCGATTCGAGGACACGCCATTATCCCTCGCTCCTCTTATTAACGAGCTTCGTGGCGACCGTTCCATTATTCCGAAACGATGCTCTCGTGATGGCAGCGCGCGACGAGGGATTTTACGAGACAAGAGACGAAAACCGTCCGCGGCGCACACAATATCGGGTTTGTCCGACGTGTTTACGGATTCGTGCATAATGTGCATCCCAACACACTGTCGCACGCCGCATACGCGACCGCGTACTTGTCCTCGAATAGTATCGGAAGCTCGGTCATTGTCGGTACGCCTTTCATAAAGTCATTATCCCTCGTTGAGAGCGCGTCGACGCACTACTGGCTATCGATTATGCATCCCACTCATTATCGATGTACTTTCCAATATTGCGTTCTATATCCTCGTACACTATGTTGCTATTATGTTTATTAAGCGCAAGTGGCATACATAGTGTGCGCAGTTATGGCATCGAGTTTGACAATGATGTCTCTTAACGCTCTGTAGTACAATGTCACAGCGGCGCTTTGTTATCGCTGAATATTTGTCGATCTATTATTTTGCTCTTTTTTTTTTTCTAGTAGATTTTACCTTGAAAATCAGATATTTATTCTAAAAGAGAATAAAAATTTCGATTTTGTTATCAATTTTATAAATCTTGATTGTCTCTATTGAAAATCTAATATCAAACCGCTTTATATGTACGTTAAATCGATATGAGCGAACATGGGTTTCACCATCGCAAGTCATATTGATACTCAGTGGCCCGAAATCTGATATTGAAAAGATCAAAGCCGCAGTCTCTCACGAGCTTGTCGCTTCCTGGGCAAACACACACGCATTTATTACGCTCGCTTTGCTACAGTATTTGCAGTCAGCAGACGCCAGCATTATATGCATCGTCTTTATGCACATGTCGGTGCGACTTTTCTCGAATTGTGTACGAGATCGCGGGTTGCTGTCAGCTTTATATTCGAACACACGTGTAGATGGCCTTTCGCATTTGTTTGTATATTCATTACTTTGAATAGTATTTGAATGTGTTGAACGAAGCTGTGCCGGAAGAATCATCTTATCGAGATGATTGTGTATAAATAAATTAATAAAAACAGTTCATTTCAATCGAAACATTCAGTATTTTTATAAGCCATAAAATTAATTGACTACAAATAAAAAATATAAATTCGACGCTTGGTTGGAACAAATATATTTATTACCGGATATGTTTATCGGATGTATTTATTTATGATTTATATATTTTCTTTTATTGACTTTCTCTATCGACTTCGTCATCCTCCCCTTCCCCACAACCCCCCTGTTGGACACTGACAATGAGTTCCACAAATAGAAGAATAATTTGTATCTGTTGTCTTATAATTACAATGAGATACAGAGATGCAACCTGCGATAATTAAATTAACAAAACTAGGTTATTTTATATATACATATAATTAACTTAATTATTTAATATTGCAATCTGCGTCAGCTAGTGTAATTGTAAAACAATCCGATTTTCAAAAACAGACAAGAAATTTAAACACATGGGCCATTGTAGAAATTGCACTCCTAAAATGATCTACTCATGTCGAATTATAGCGCAATTAAATTGACTCGAAGAGTACTCGAACGCATTCATGGTCATTTCTTCCACGCCGCATCGCTATAAAAGCATTGATAATCTTCCAAATAGAGAATCAATATATGATTTATATATTTATATATTTGATATACATGAGATCAATACGCGTACAAATAATAATAAAGTATTATTTCATGGATTTGATTTCGGTCGACTTTCAATCGCACTCCGAGTAAATTTGCGCGTCGTGTCGACTGTCGACATCGCACGCCTAAGGGTTAAATTGCTATGTATGCAACACGGTTATGCGCGTTATGCAACACTATCTTTAGTACTGCATGTGCGATCGCTAATCATGATTTCGAGGCGTCCGCGCACATTTATGTATCTCTCCATGTAACTTCATGTTCTATTATGTAGCATGCACTACATGTGTTACTCTTTTATTGATATAAATTATTGCGTATAATATAGGGCAACATACAATTTCGAGTTAATGTGCACCAATTAAAAATACATGGAAATTTTGAATCTGTTTATAAAATATACTTATAAGAAAAAAAGTATATTGTCAAGAAGAAATACTATAGTTAAGCAGTTTGATATATCAATAGATATTTGTAAATTTATATATATGGTATATGGATTTTTATCATTGTTATCTTTACCATTGCGTCATACTAACTAGAGATTTTGTATTTTGTTTTCGTAATTTCTCTTATTTATATCACCTGATATTTTTAACCTTGATAATATTTTTTTTAAATTCTACAATTTAATGAGAATTGACAAAAGGTTATATAATAAGCATAAATATCTTTGAAATAATTTTCATGGTGAGATATAGCTTTGTATAACATGTATGTGAATACCGAAGCATAAGAGCGCCCAAGTTCGATGGATAACGATGTGATCCTATGGAGCAAATATTAATGCGTTTAGATCGCATTGGCGTGGCATCTGTGTGCGCGTGTCGACATGAGTGTCGTCGTCGACGGGATTAAGTTAAGCCGTTGTCAGACGCGATACGGCGTCCCGGTGCAGCCCGTAAAGTCGTTCGGATACGGATGAAAATACGCTGTATTATTGATACGCGCAGCGAAGGTAAACACTTCCCGAGCGATACGTGTCTCTGTGAGAAAGTCGTGGCAAAAAGCCTTCGAAGGGGGTGAACCGTGTACGGCGAAAATGTCGGGTTCTCTCGCCATATTTACAGTCGAGATGCAGATACCCACGTGCAAACATGCATTCTTCCTCCGCATATGTACGGTGCATACGTAATCTCAACCTTAATTTTAATAACAGATCTGTTAGTGAATTTAAAGTGTGTGTGTATGTGTGTATGTGTGTGTGTGTATGTGTGTGTGTGTCGATTTTTTTCCTTTAAGGAAAGGATAATTTAAAGAAAGAATTTTTCGTTGCTTTTTCATATTCAATTAAATATTTCAACTGATAATAGCCGAATAAAAATTGTGAAGATATAAACTCCACTTGAATTTTAATGAATAATGGGTTTTTTATTTCCTTGAATCTCAGAAGTTTATAGTACTTGAAGCACATTTCAATATTTTATAAGTAAGAATACTCGTAAGCTATTAGTATCTTGACATTTTAATTAAGAACAAATTGACTACAAATTGAATTGAATAATCTGTGGTTAAAACTGTGATCGCGCGATTTTAGATTTCTTTACCGCTCTTTTGTTTCTCGCGTTACCTTTTCTTTCTTATGCGTCAAGTTATTGATGAAGCGACAGCGCACTCAAGAATAAAAGTCTCGAAATATTATTTATAGAAGTTGTGTATTCGATTCAGGTGCCCGCATTGCTTTTCTCATTTTGTAACCTCATGATAGTTATCGATATTGCAAGTGGAATTTTTGTATTTTTGTCTCTCTTATTTCTTTGCCATAGATTCACAAACATTATGCGCTAAAAAATGCAAAGATGTCGAAGAATATCAGCTTTTCAATCTTCCTAACAAGATGTTGATTTGAAGTTAAAAAAAATTATTTTTTAGAACAAATATTTAGCTTCAGATACAATCTATACATGTAAGAATTAGGCACTATATATTTATTACAGAAAAATAATGACGTTGCGCTCGTGTTTATACAACACATTTGGAGAATAAAATATTAAAAAAATTAGTTAACTTTTTTTTACGGTTTTATTATTGGCAAAATGGAGATATCGAACGATTTTGATCAATCTTGCACAAAGAACGGAAAAAGAAAATTATCGCGCCCCATAGTGTTTCCGAGGCTTTTTATCTCGCGGCAAAGTGGCTCAACAGAGTCGCTCTGTCTACACACCGATGAACACACTCGAAGTCTAATCGCGTTGGAAGCCAGCTTCCGGCGTGTATTTTTCCCCAACTTCGTTACGACCACGGTTATTTGCTCGCGCCTGTTTGTGCATTCGTTACATCGGTTTGCGTGCCGGTTGTCGGGCTTTCTCCGACTTTTGACTTCGTTAGTTCGAGTTATGATTCGAAATCGCCGCAGGTGTGATTACGCCACCACATGTAATATCGGCGTGGTCGATGAAAGATAAGTAAATGGACATTGCCGCGACATGCACGTCGAGTTGTTAGTACTTTACTTTTAAATCCATTCAAGTATCATTTACTTGATACATTTGATCTCTTTTATCTCGATATACGTACACTTATTACACGTGTGATTGTAAACTTTGCGATATGTATATCCCAACATTCATAACTACTTTTTATTTAGTATAAATAAATAGGATACTAATTTATATATTATTAATTTTGCTATCAGAAAAAATAATTACCATAATATACAAATGAGTTAAATGTACGCTTTATGGATATAATTATTTCCTAATTGTTTCCTTTCAAGAGATTCCTTTTTCGAATTTTCTGTACGAATGCGGATCGCAGAAAGTCCCGGATGGATAACCTGTGGCGAAACGCACGACCATTTCGAAAAGCTAATTAATCTCGGAATGGTCGCAGGTCGGGCAAATGTTAACTAACGCGCGGCTAAAACGCTTATCTTCGATCCTACATTCGGGGTAATTGTCGCTGTTCCGTTCAAAAGTCAAGCCGAAGTGCCTCAAAGCCGGAGCGTGTTTGCGCGTAACCCGAGGCGAGTGGCGGCGGTACCCCCTAACCTAACCCTGCCGAAAGGGATAGAGGGTAGTAGCGGTGACGACGGTCGAATGCCGCGATGCGACTCGGCTCGAGTCGTATTTACAGTCGAGATGCAGATTCTCAACCACCCGCGTGCAAACATGCATCGCCCGTATGTATGCGCTGTGTGCGCATACTCGGGCGGCCTCGAATCGCTCGGGTCCATACACGGACGCGGGTGGTGTACTTTTCCTAACGTCATTATCCTCGCCCGGGGGATTGTACGGGTGTATTCGTTACGTTGGTTTCGCGTACACATCGACGTCGTTGTCGTTGTCGTCGTCGTCGTCGTCGTATTCGTAGTCGCGGATTTTCTCGTCAGTATGCTAACGCATTCCGTCGGTCGGGCGGGATGAATAAAAAAGTAAAAAAAAAAAAAAAAAAAAGAGAGAGAGAGAGAAAGAGAAAAAGAACAAGAACGAGACGCGAGAGTGGAAAAGGGTGACGGGACCGGTGGGAAAAAATGGCCGAATCGAAACAGCCCGCGGCACCGACGTCGCCGTCGTCATTGTACTCCTCCTCGCAGTATACATAATACATGTGCGCGCGGGTAATATTAGTACGGGCGAACGCGACGACTCTTTTGACGAGACGTCGTTACCGGCGCCTCCACATCTCTCTCACTCTCCCATAGCTCTTTCGCATTTTGCTGCCCTTCTCTCCTTCGCTGGCAGCAACCACTACCTTTTTAATGGCCCTCGTTCGCTTTTGCGCGCGGGAGTATTAATTTTCTTGTCGCTCCTCGCCGGGTAATCTCACCGCACGAGATTCGCGCGGTAGCTTCTCTCTCTTTCTCTTTCTTCCTTCCTTGCCTCTCTTTACTTTCTTAAATAATAATTTACATGCAGATACGCCTTACCACGATGCTTATTGCGAGTAGCTTGCGCATATCTTGTTTTACAACATATACTCTGACAGCGAGAAAAAAAAAGAAAAAATTATACTGAACTTTGTTCTTTTTATTTAAAAATTCTAGGCAATAAATTGTGTAAGAAGAATAATGATTGTTTTAATATTGGAGTATATAATTATGTATAAAATTTTAATTTGAAGCTTTATTATGATTAGTTGCAATATTATATTGTGTGTTAAATGTGTGTTATGCACAGTTCTATTCTATTCAATTCTATCCTTGTTCACATTCAGTGAATATGCTATAACTAAATCACAAGTAATGATCGAGTTGCAGGAAACGCATGAGCGATGCGTGTACGCGTCATTAACGAACTGTAATATTACTTCTGCGAACTCTCCAAGATAGACACGTGTATCACGACTCCGCGAAGTGATCAATTAGAGCTGAACGCTTCAAGGATACTGATGCAATGCTGCAACGGGAGAAAGAATATATATCGTCGCTTCGTTATTCGGTCGCGCTTGTTGCATCTCGGCGAAATGCATTTTCGCGCGTTTTGTATCACTAACGAGCAATGTCGAACGCGCTAAAAGATTCGCTCGATCTAACCCAGCCATATTTCGCACGAAATTTACACCTACGGATTGCATAATGCCCTTTCTGCATTTTTCATGAGATACGTGTCAAATGTCATGGATGAATAAAAAAGCATTTTTTTTTTTTTTTTTTTTTAGAAAACTATCGATTTATTTATAGCTTTTTCCGTATTACATCTGTTATATTTAATGCTACATAAAAAAAATACTCCATGAAGCAATAAATTTAATTATGAGAATAAAGGGAATTTGAATAAAAAGATAAACCTTTATTATTTTAACTATAATTTTTATTTAAGTTTTTACGCATATATGCGCGCGCGCGCGCGCGTGTGTGTGTGTGTGTGTATGCGTATATTTTATTTTTTAAATTAAAGTTGCGAGAAAATATATAAAATTGTCGAAAATATTTTAACAAGTATAAAATTGCGTTCACGAATAAACTTTAATCGTCGGATTATCCCATTGGTCACATGGGAATAAAAAATCATGGTGCTATGCTTGAATTTAAAGCAAAAACAAGTAATACTTTTATCTTGTACGGGGAATGGATGTAAAAATTCCCGTATATACGTCGAGATTATTTTTACTGTTTATCGCGCTCCAACAATTCATCATACGTGATGTCTCTCGCGCGACCCTTTCTCTCTCTCTCTCTCTCTCTCTCTCTCTCTCTCTCTCTCTCTCTTTCTCTTTCTCTCTCGACAGATTTAGCGGGATCTCCCTCGTCGCTCCGTACGCGTCTCATAAATTCGCGCTCGCGCTCGCCCTATAAAACGGAGATCTCGAAATTTTGACCGTGCATTATTACAGCCGACGCCTTTCGCAAATCCGCGGGCCGTGCACATAATTTAATAACGGCCGATTTTCCGCTTTTCGTGTAACGGCGGGGCTGTTCCGTTTCCGTAATATCCGCAGTTTTCGCAAGCCGCGCGGGGACTTCGACAAACAAGGCGGTGAAATTCGCGCATACTTATAGACAATAGATAGGGATTCGCGGATCGCGGAAGGTCTCTCTCTCTCTCTCTCTCTCTCTCCCCCCCTCCCTCTCCAATCCGTGCTGCATTATTACTCCATCTCTCTCATACCTACCTGCCGCCTCTCCGCCTGAAACTATGTGGAGAGATCGAGAGTGAGCCGGGCCTTCGCCTGGGAGTAATTAAACGGAACGCGCGTTGCGCCTGTAAAGACTTTGAAAACTCGCGCCGTAAATTACGCGTGCCGACGCTCACGTCGGCCGCGCGCCACCGCCTTTGCTAGTGCGCTGACGAAGAAAAACGAGGCGCAAATATTAAGCCGAACCGCGTGGCCGTCTGCTATACAGGGTGTCTCAAAACTATCCAGATGCCGCAAATAGTGTGGAGATTATAATAGATTCTCTTTGATGGATTTCAAGTCGATCGTTAACGTTATTGAAGATTTTATAACAGTTACAAGTTTGCGAAATTGTTACAGAGATTGAACATTACTTTTCAGTATCGCATCTCTCTACAGTTGATGAAAATTTTATCTACGTTTATTATTATAGTATTTTTGTTCCCTACGTTACATTTTTCATTGGATATATAATAAATGCCACTAGATTGAAAAAAAATTGCCATTTTTCTGTCTTAGCCGACAGAATAAGAAGAAAATGAGTTTGAAACACCCTGTACGCCTCGCTCTTTCGACTTCCGCTCTATGACCAGCATGGCGCACCGTGGACTTTTCTGGTAATGACTCTTTGGCCCTTTCAATGTGCCGCCGTTTACCGGAGTTATTGCCGGCTGACGTCCATGCCCCTCGCGCAATCCCGTCCCTCCTTTCCGGCGGCCATTGGAAAGTAATGCATCAGGGGGTAACTGTTTCTTCACGTCAGGATATACGATCTCAAAGGATTAAATGGAACTCCGGGATTTCCAAAGTGCTGGCCCGACGGGAGAGGAGCCGTTATAAAGCAGCCGGAACGCGCCGCGTTTGACTTCCGGTAATACATCGCCATGTCTTTCATTCGACTCGGTATTACTTGGAAAAATGGACGGTAAGACTATCTTCCCAGAGGCATGTTTTCGTATAAATTACAGTATCAAAAAGGCAGCATCTCGTCTTGAAAATTGATGTGAATAAATTTCCTGTTATTAACTGCAAACTCTTTTAGAGATTATCAAGAATAACAACAAGAATCTTTGCTTGTATAAAGATATGTTTTAATAAAAAAGAAGATTAATATGTTTTCCTTACACCGGCATGAATCAGTGTTGACAGTCTCGAGAGATATGAAACGAGCTAAAGAGCGTTAACAAGTATTTTCGTTAAATTGCGCGGAAATTTCTGATATTAAGACTTTGGAACGTAATCGTGGAGCGCGAGCGGTAACCTTGCCGTCTAGATGTTATAAGCTAGAGAGTCAGCCATTTCACGCGTTTAACACCTTCTCCCTACGTTAAATGACGTAGCGCACCTCTCTAAGCTACACTGCTAACGTTGGAAACGGCGACAACGTATATTCCGCAGCGACGCGTTTAATGCGTGTTTATCCTGTGACTTTTGGCTGCTGCCTGCTGCTAAAATCTGTAATTACGAATACGATATTCGTTGCGTGACGTGATGCCGAAATTTCACGCGGTAGTTTCATGAATTCCTTCGTTAAGATTGACGTCATTATCGTTGCAAATCGCTCGATATCTCATCGTGCGAACAAGTGAACAATCTTCGAGATTAAAGCACGCTGTTACAGCGAAGATATATATGTATAATTCGAATTAACACATTTTTCGAAGATACGTGAAAAATTTCAAGTTATATAATACGCGGTGCTCTATGAAATTCCCATCGCAGTTTTTTATAACGGCACTCGCTGCCGCTGGTTTTATAAAGCAAATTAGTTTTCGTTTTGCAAATTCTCTGTTGTGAGCCAAACGTGCAAAATCAAAAGTGGTTTTTTTTTTTTTTTTTTTTTTTTTTTTTTTAAAGCATTCGTTTGTAGCGTCGATGACGAAGGAGAGAAGTCAGTTCTTTTAGGGCGGCGCGATAAATGTAAGCTTCCTTTACTGATTTCGCGGCGGCTACGTTGCATGAAATAATCAGAGGAATTTTAGCGGTTCGGAAGTATGATATTCACGTTTGATGCGGATAAGTGCGTTGAACACGGATGATGTTTGTGTACGTTTTAATGCTGTTTACAACGTAATCGCCGCATCGCGGTGTTAACGCAACGCTGCGCGGCGTACCATTACATGGCGATTTTAATCGCTTGGAAGCGTTTCAACTTTGAAAGTCAATTACATCAATATCGAGGCGGCTTTGATCGCGATTCCATCGCGTAATTACAGATACGGCAGACAAAGCGTGCCGGGATACGATTGGATCGTTTTCATTAAAAGCGAACGACGCGACGGCGGAAAAGATCTGTCAGTCGATCTCACTTTCTAATGTCGTAAAACCTGTCTCTCGATTGTCGAAGGTCATAGGCTTCCGCGCGTCCATATGAAAATTTTTCATTTTGCAGAGTAACTGTCGATAGAGCGAAACTCTTCGTATACTTTTCACAGTGATATTGAAAGCGGTTGTCGAATATATTAACTTACAGATTTCTGTTATCGAGATTTGTTCAAACGAACAATTGACTGCCGGCGCATTGGCATTTTACATATTACAGAATACACAATTTTTAATACAAAATCAAGTTTTTTAATATAAACAATATAACACTTGTACGTGTATAATAGATATATATATATAATATGTACAGCATTTTTTATATTTTTATTATATTATATGTATATAAATAGTGACAGATATTCTTTAATGCATAATCTGTAGAGTCGGATATCAATTTATTAAGCCCCAAGATAAGACAGGTACGTCGAAGTGCACTTTAAGCACATGCAATGTGAAACAACTACGCCACTTTCTTTATGACTCTTTGTCAATATCTTGCCGTCACAGGATGAGACGTTTTTGTAATTGTTTCTCCTTGACAATGACGGGGGGATACACAGGGATTAACGTGAAAAAAACTTCTCGCTCGTCGCATCTGCTTTGCTGGCGTGACTGCTTTGACGAATCAATCAGTTGGCCGCAGTCGCCTCGTCAGGTTCTGCAATTCAAATGAGAATTTTCCATGGGCTCGCGCGTACAGGCCTTTAACTCGCATCGTGCGCTAGCGTTCGATAAAGCGGACTACATTCAACCGCGCTACGTTATCACGGGATGAGTCCGCATATCCACTGCCATCGCTCTAAAAGCTCCGATCCCCGTACTATTATCCCTACCCCATGCTTTTAACCGCATCACGCGGCGCCAGTATCGTCGATAATCTTGCTAATGCCGAAAGAAATTTTAGAGAATTACATAGTAGTCAATATGGCAATTTGTGGTCACGATAATTTTTTTTTTTTTTTTTTGGTAATTAATAACGTGACCGACAAGAATCGAAACTTGATTTTGGCATAAATACGATCAAGCGAGACAGATGCGTGTGTAAATTGGCGTATTAATTCGTGGAAATTTACAAATATTTAAAAAGTTTATTTTTAATAGTTTTTGATAGTTTAAACAAATAGTTTTGGCCGATGAATCAAAAAAAAAAAATGCTTCAGGACAAACTGATATGTCAAATTCATGCATTGTTTCATTTTGTTCTGCGAGATTTTTGTTATCATTTTTCGTCAGATTTTCAAAGATTTTTCAAAGCTTTACGCGAGGAAAAGTTCTATCGTTTAAAAACAAAAAACTTTTAGTGTGTCTGTATGCTACTTTGATTTTCTTAGTAAATTAATTCAAAGTTTAAATGTTGATAACACAAAGTTCAATATGTATTTGTTTGCTTGAAAATTTAACATAATTTTGTACAATGTTTTGCAATCAAACACTCTCTGTGAAAAACTTGTTACGAAATTGCTTCAATTTTATTCAATAATTAGAATAAAAAGATTAGATCCTCTTGATTTATCGTCATATAAAGAAACTACAAGGATTTCGCTTGCAAGATCATTAATATCTCATGTTATTCATCCAGGACTAAAATCGTCGCATTAAGCATGACGTACATATTACCGCGAACGATCGATGGACATAGAACGAAATGGCGTCGGGCGCATATTACCTCGGGAGGAAATTCCCGTCGGAGATGTTCCCCGAGTTGCATAGTGACTTCTTCCTTTTGGGGTGGCAAATAAAACTCCAAAATGTGTGGCGGACACGCGCGCGTTTCCGAAACAAAAGCCGCGGACGGACGTATCTGTCGCGTTTCCGGGGAACAAAAGATCTAGGCGCGGATAGCTAGAGCGCGATGCCATATATAGAAATGTAAGGTAACATATATAAAGCGTGGAAATGCGAATTAACGCGACAGCGGGATTTCGTCGCTCTGAGCAGTCGAGTGCGTTCATTTAATAAGTAGCCTGTATATCATCCTATCCTCTTTCTTTCTCATCCTTTTTCATTCTCTATCTCTCTCTCTCTCTCTCTCTCTCTCTCTCTCTCTCTCTCTCTCTCTCTCTCTCTCTCTCTCTCTCTTTCTTTCTTTCTTTCTCGCGATTTTTTCTCTCCCATTTTCTCTCTGTAAATGCAGTTTTACGCGTTAATACGAAACAGAGAACGACGGAATTGCGTCGTGCGCCAGAATGCGAAAGCCGGACGTAATCGGCTTATACACCATAGTACCATGGGGACGAGGGCTCGATATCAGAATCCGCGCAGAGACGGATCCGCCCTTTTTACATCCCTCTCTCCTTCCAGTTCCTCTATCTCTCTTTCCGGTGCCCTCTCGCCCATTTGCAAATGCTGTAAAGCGCGAATCTGACCCAGATGCTGGAAAATTTGCGCGTTTCCATCTCTCTCCTCCCCCTCTTTGCTCCCCTCCTTAACGCCCGATTCCCTGATTATGCTCGTTTTTCTTCCCTCGAGCGACTCGGAGAGACTCTCTTTCTCAAGCAGAATTCTAAGGATCGGATTAGCCTTCCCCAGAATCGACCAGAGGGGGAATAGAAGTTACGTCCCGCTTCGGTGTCCTTGGTCCTGCGCGACGCGCGGGATTTATCCGGTAATTCGCTTCTTACCGCGTTTCGCCGACCACGTAATCGTCGTTAGCGAGGCACTTTTGCCAAATTTAGCAACAGGTAGTGCCTTATTGACGAGTTAATTACCAACTACAGTCTAGTAGAAATAAAGCGAAAGAAATTCCGCACACAATTTGTGAATGGTATATAATACCTACTATGCTTTTTATATATTAAAAAAAAACATTGTGATTATGAAAATGTTATTTATATAATTTGATAACTTAAAAATATTTAAAAGAATAATTGTCTAGCGTTTAAATGCACAAAATTTAAAGAGCTAACAAAACAGAGAAATATCTTTCATTACAAAAAAAAATTCAGTATAAAATAAGCTGAGTAGAAATTAATAAAGAATCTTATCGACATAGAAAAAAACATACATACATTTATTTATCGAGAAGAAAAATTAGTAAATTCTTAAAAATCTATAAAAATTACCTCTTTTTAAAGATATCTATTTTTTTATCCTTTTCCATTTATTTGTAAACAACATCGACGTTCTATTCTAGCAGTATTGTGATGCACTCGGACTAATTCCATCTAGATGAAAGATTTTTTGAGGATTTTTTTTCAGTTCCTAGTATTTTTTTATTTTTTATTTTTTTTATTAAATATGTCAACGGATTTTTTTTGTATGAAACGTCCTGTATCCTATATTAAGAAAAAAAAAGAACTCATCCCAGTGAGGTGAGGTATATGTATGCGTGTGTCAGTGGCACGCGTGCCCGGGTTAATATCCGAAAAACCGATTCCCTCGTAATCCGCCGGATTTCTCTCCGTCGTCGCTTTTCCCCACGCGAGCCCCTTAATTTTCGTTTCACCCCCTACTTCTCTCTCTCTCTCTCTCTCTCTCTCTCTCTCTCTCTCTCTTTTGCACGGGCTTTCTACTCATCGCCCATTCATAGTGCTCTCATCTTCGTTCTTCCCGCTTTCGGTCTCGCCCCCCTGAAACACTAGCGATAGCAATAGCGGCGTCCCATCTCCAGCTTTACAGCTACCGTGGGCTTTATGTTTTTTTTCTCACTTTTTTTTCCGAATCGGTATATTCACCGTTGCTCGTTTAATGCAAGCCCCACCGTGGCATAATACCCGAGGTATTTCTCTGCAGTGGTTCTCTTACCTCTTTCCAATCCTTTCTATCCTTAATCTCTTAGTCGGTACAACACCGGGAGTTAGAGCTTTACATTAAATTTTAAAGACTTTTCAAACGTTGCCTAGATGAATGCATACACGAGCCTTTGCGTTAGAAAACGTGCGTGAATTCATGAGAAAGAGAGAAGAGGGGGAGCGAAAAGAGGAAAGATCTATGGATCTCTCTCGACTGCGTCCCTGGTGGCGTAAAGAGGCCCCGACAGGAAACGCACTGAGTGCTTTCGCTTTATATTCGCTCTCAGAGAGAGACGTGAGCGCGCACGATCCTTTTTGCTTTTATCCCTGACGACGGTCGTTGTCGTCGTCGTCGTCGTCGTCGTCGTCGTCGTCGGCAGCTACTAGCCGGCCGAAAGCTATCGGCGCCGTGCGACGCGACATAACGTAGTTCCAAAGAAGTATTAGGTTAGCGACGACTTCGGCACGCTCGAGTGCCGCGCAAATGGATCGGCGGTTTTACAAATTCGCCGTTATTTACACGCGCCGCGCGAACACGATTCGTGTTCTCACGACGGTTGGGCGCCTTCGAGAGAGCGCGCTCCACGTGTATATACGCACGATTGACAAATATAGCTGGGTTAAACTCCCGCGTATCGAAATATCAGAATTACTCTGCGTGCCTTTGCTTGGCTAAGCAAATCGTTCTCGTGTAAAATATGAGCGACTACGGTGAAAATAATACACGTATATCTATAAAGATGTATATGTATGTATCTTCAAGAGTTATTTTTTTTTTTTTTTTTTTTTTATTTGTCGTAGTATATATTAAATTATATAAAAGTGTGAAAGAAGTGTACAAGTTTAGTCTTGATATGTAATCTTATATTTCTGCTCTCAAAGAATCTTTGCATAATAATATCGTTCTTCTATTGTCATTTTAATTGCGAACTGCATTTGATATTTTCTTTAATGATCGTCGGTATTCACAGTGGAAAATTTTATTTACATAATGATTGGTAATTATGTTTCTTAAGTACTCTTGTAAAAGAGAGCGTTCGAGCGATTTAAATAATTACTACTGACGTACCTCCTGTACCTAAAAGAAAAATGTCGCTTAATTAAGAGAAATTAATTTTGTCTGCTTTATTTCACGAAGAAAGGCGATGTTTCTTCATCACAGACTAGACGACTATATAATTGGAAAAAAAGCGCATCGTTACGAACTCGTAACGACTCTGTGGGTGCCCGCGGGACCACGAGAGACGAAATTGAGCCCGACCTCAGCATAATTAACAGCCTGTGAGCACATCTTCATGTCATCGTTGGGTTCCCGGAATTTTCTCTCCTATGTAGGAACTCACAAAAAAATCTCGAGCATCTGCCTATTTTGGAGCGTTCCGACGCTCTTAACCGATACGCTCTTAAAAGCGCGATGGCGGAAAAGCGCGCAAAGAGCTTCCGTTTTATCTCGAACCGAGCCCTCGGATGCAGGATGATCCCACTTATTTCATCCGGAAACTGCGCGACATTATCCAACGAAGACATATGACGTGGAATCGTAACGAGCGGAGAAACTCGGCTCGAAGCTGGTTAAACTTTTTTGCCGTACGGCCGTGAATTTCCGTTCACTCGAGGATGATTATTGCCCCCGCTTTATAGCCTTCTTGCGGTGAAACCTTCATACGGGATCTACGCGATCTTTGTCGACACACACGTGTACGCGAGCACGCACTTACGTACACACACGCATACATACGTACACACATGTATACATGTCGCGGGTACATTTCCCACAGGCGCTCTAGTCTACGTGAATTGCATTAGGAATTCAGAATATCCGGCGAACTTCCTACACACTGATCACTCGAGAATTTCAGCAAAGCGCACGTCGATTCGAAGGAGCTTACACCATAAATTTCGTTGTACGTGGTGTAACGCCCACCTTGTGAAAGCGTCCCGCGTCGCATTTGTGATGCACCAAACGAGCTCGTTGCTTTCTCCAATGTTGCGACTCTGCCCTTCCGATTCACGCGTTTTCCGTGTTTTCATAGACTGCCGACAAGTAAATAGATACCATATTAAAATACAGTAATTTTCTAAATAAATAACGACAGATGCTCTGAATAATAACATAGTTTATAATACCATGATCGATTGCGCGGCTTAAATTGCTCGAATAAGCTATTTATATATCCCTCTTTTTACTAGAGCATATTTATTTAGGTCATTCGTACATTATTGACAATTATGATTCTTTTAAAAGAGATTCGTAATGTCGTTCAAATATTGGTAAACAACTAAATATATAATTTTATACTTTACAGTTTTTTTTTCTTCGGGAGAGCCAAAAGTAGTGCCGGATTTTTGCTGGCTAAAAATAGTGATCTATGAAGGAGGGAAGTCTTGGAAACCCATTCGAATACTACTAGGACACTAACAATAAACTTATATGCAACTTTAATTATATAAATATGTCTTCGATAAGAGATATTTAAAGATTTTATCCGTTTACGTGTATAAGATTTCAAGTTGATATTTCAACCGACATTGGTCGCGCTAAAACCATCGTCGCGGCTCCTAAGGGAAGCTAACGAGCATCGCGAAAGGTGTTGCACAGCTCGATGTAATTCGAACCAGCATACGATACCGAGTACCAAAGTGGCTAAGATTACTACGCCCGAAGCTAAGTCTCGGCACTGGTTTTACATTTCTAAGGATTGGCTCTACAATCTGGTATCGAGACCATCTCACAGGGTTTATGTCAACAATGTGCGTAGACGAATAAAATATAATAATCTTGCCGATTTGCAACAATTTCGCTTTAAAAAATAGTCTAAAAGAACCAAGTTTTCTAGAAAAAAGTATTCCAAGAAATTTTCATTTAATTATTAATAATTTGCAAACAAAAATCTATGTTAGACTAGAGATATCGTTCTCCGATCGAAATACTTTTAGTCGAAAAATATTATTTTTACAAGCTTTTTTTTAATACTGCTTATAGTTGGAACTCTTTAGAAAAAGCATTATACATATGTTGAGTATATGTATAACACGAAAACTATTTTTAGAATAGTCTTGAATATTCTCTGGAAAATCGAAAAGTGTAAAGTTTGCATCTCGTTTAATATAAAAATTCTATACTTCTAATTCTGAATTAGAATTCCAGCTTCCTTTTGAACAGTTTTAGAATTCTTTAATAAGGATTGAAAGATTTCCAGCGATTAACACCATTATAATAGCATTTAAAAAGTTGGGTGCTAAATACAGATAGTAATCTCGTATTTTATTTGATGCTTTTGCTCATTACATTAGACGCAGATTTTATCCTCTTCGTCTCGAATGAAAGCGTTTTAAGATAAGACTTCGATCAATCAACGAGATCTTTTTTAAGGCGGACTTTTTCTCGATCAATCGCATTATAATATATTA
Source organism: Anoplolepis gracilipes (assembly GCF_047496725.1). Lineage (NCBI taxonomy): Eukaryota > Metazoa > Arthropoda > Insecta > Hymenoptera > Formicidae > Anoplolepis > Anoplolepis gracilipes. The sequence goes on from NC_132975.1 coordinate 11,950,398, forward strand.
GTCCTTTAATATACGATTCGACTATACCATTTGGTTTAAGGAACAACGGAAGGAAAGAGTCAGTAATGCCTGCAACGTAATATCGGTCGCGATAAAACGGTGGATGCACTTACCGGAGGGCATATTCTTTCCTCTCCTCTCTTTTTTTTTTTCTTTTTTTATATTTGCGATTCTCGAACGTGCATCACACGGCGCATCAGACTATCGAGAAGCGCGATGTCAGATCGAGTGGCGCTCGTAAAATTGCGGAGCTTATCGATCGGACCGTTGCGAGAAAAATATGCATCCGTGCGCGCTGCGGGCAAACTGCAGTCGACGGCGCTCCCGCCTTTGCGTACGCGTGTGCGTGTGCGTGTGTGTATACGTATATACATGTGCTTTACGTAGACCGTTGTTACTCCATTATTAATACGCAGTCGTACGGACGATTAAACGCGAGACTCACCCCCCCCGGTTTTGAGGCCGATAATTATTTGCGGCATAGCTCGCGTTGGCCCGATTTCGTAAACCGCAGTTGACCGTGATTTGTGTCGACAAAATCATTTCGCCGAGTCATCATCTCCCGCGTTACCTTTACTTTTCGTATGTTTTCCGGTTGTTCGCGTGATTTCGACGTGGCTTGTTCACCGCGCTGACAAGCTTTCCGGGGAGAGAGACACTACGTATCGGCCGTCATTGTCGCCGTTTATTTGACCGGTTAATCGCGACAGCTGTACACACATACACACACACACACACACACACACACACACACACACACAAATGGAACGCGGTGAAGCGTCAAAAAACGAACGGCGTTACACTTTATTGGATTTCTGTAATGACGGGCGCCGCTTGCCCGTGTAATTCGTTCGACGACCCAGATACTCCCTCGTACGCGCGACCCTGTTCGTTACATAAGCGAAGGCGACGGCCTGTCGTGTAAAAACCACGTGAGTGAAACATCACTTAAGGCGACATGCTGCTGTTGCTGCTGCTGCTGCAACACGGTGCTTCTAATCGAAGATGTCGTTCTCGAACAGGCATTTATGAAAGAGGAAATCGGTTTTTTTTTTTTTTTATTCAATTCTTATTTTGATTTGCGAACAGAAACTCAAGAATAGAAATAATTTTCTCTCTCTCTCTCTCTCTCTCTTTTTATAACGATAGAATTATAAATATTTTTTGCAAAAAGTTGTACTTAATTTTATATGTTTTGCGAATTTTTTAAATGAATGCAATATAATTTATTGTTATTATCACAAATGTATGAAACATAAATTTATAAAATGAAAAATAATGTAACGAAAATATTTTTTTATCTCTACAAAATTTATCTCTTATCTCTATAAAAATTCTTTTACATTTATGGGAAATATTTTCTTCTGCGATATATTTCCTAGAAAAGAGAGAGACAAAGCCTAATTTGAAATAGAATCTAAAATTTGTTACTCTTGTGCCGCAGCAAGTCTGGAAATATCCTTGAAGAGGATATTTTCCTATGTTTCATCTCATAACACCGGTGCCCTCTTCTCGTCGAATTTTACATGCACTCAAAAAAGAGAGAGAGAGAGAGAGAGAGAGAGAGAGAGAGAGAGAGAGAGAGAGAGAGAGAGATAAATAGAGAGAAAGGTACAGCGATATCGCTATCGTATAGTAGTATAGGGGCGCCCTGGCGCGTATTAATGCCTCGACTGCGGAGTAAAACGAATGATTTGTTGGGGTGGCTTAAGCTTCGTTACCGTGGCTGCTTCAGGGTGGCAAATGGTGGTGCGGTACAGAAGCAACGGAGGGAATCTCGTGTAGCGGTGGAGAGAGGGGGAGCAGTGAGAGAAACATAGGAAGGGTATTACAAGAGATTGACCGAGAGAGAACACACGCGTGCAGGAACACTCTTGTGAGAGACTGCGCTTAAAACAGACAAGGAGGGTGCGATATCTGGTTAGGAGAGAAAGGGATGAGAGAAGGAAAGGTGAAGGAGGACAAGAGAGAGAGAGAGAAATAGCAGTAGAGAGGAGAGGTTGCAGTCCCGTCTCATCTACTTGATTGCATCGCCCGGATTACAGCCGGGCTTTAACGCATCCCCCTCGGGACGCTCGCGCTCCTAGCGTGAAAACAAAAAGAGAAGCAGACGCGAAAGGAACGTAAGCAAGAGAGAGAGAGAGAGAGAGAGAGAGAGAGAGCGAACGGAAGAGGGAAAGGAAAGACTGGACCGCTTTCCTCATCCTCTTACTCCCCTCGGCTTGACGCCGCGGTGGGTGTTCAAGTGAAATTCCCTGAGAATAATTTTCACTTCTCTCTCTGGTGTCGTCTTTTCCTCCTTCTTCTTGTTCTTGTTTCTCTACTTCTTGTCTATGTGCGTTCTTTTTTCCTCTGTCGCTGCCACCACCCTTTCCTGGTCTCTAGCGCCTGTCTTCTTTTGAATCTCCTAGCTAAACTTCTTTCCTCGACAATAAACAGAACCAGCCGCATGCGAATTCTCGCGAGCGATGCTAATATGCCCCCACCAGATGGCAGGGAGAAATAAAGAAGAGGGGGAGAGGGAGAAGAGAGATATAGAATGAGACTGCTTCTCGTCTTCTATAGGGGCACGAATTCGAGCCGAATTGATTTTACGCGTAATGAGCTTTCACGCTTTTAGGCGACGCGGCGGTCGCTTCAAAGCGAATCGTGCATGCACGAGCTATAAAGCTGGACGATTCGATTAACTCTTTGGGACGTGATTGCGAAAAATTTCGAGATCGAATAAAACTTAGATAGATAAATCTTTTGAACTTTGGCTTTCCTGCAAAATGTTCAATTTATTTTATTCTTTAACTTGAATTAATTAACTATAATATCGATTCATAACTTGTATACATTTACAATTTTTAATGTCAAGTTTTTAAGTTTTATAAAGTTACATTTCTACTTTTAATATAATTGCTTGACTTTGTTAAATAAATATGTTAATGTGGTTTTGTTTTAATAAAAATTATCAAAGATTGTACATTTTTATCGAAAAGTTCAAATTCTTTCGCTCTATTTTATATCTACGAAGCATCTCTATTCCTTACGCACGATCTTATCACGACATTGATTTTTTACGTTACTTTCTTTGTTTTTGACGATTTTCCATGCTTTTTTACTTTGCGTTTGCGATTAAATAGAATAATTTTTAGACGTGACGAATAAAGTATGCATTTTCCAATGTCATTGCGTGAGCAACAACCGCGCGATTTTACATGCCACTTTTTGAACGTGCTGCAAAAATCGATCGTTGCATTCGATTTGCTTCATGGAACTCGTATCATCGAAAACTCATCATAATAACTGACGTGAATGCTCGTGCTGAATCAATTAATTTTCTGTAATTATGTTTAAAAATGTACTTTATGGAAAACATTAACGAACTCGCGTTTCCGCCAGCTCGTCGCTTTTAAGATATAACGCGTGATTAATGCGAACGCGCGCACAGGTATTAAGGCCGATGAAACTTTGAAAGCTCATTTCGGACGATATATCTTTTCCGATATTGCCAGAGTGTGCGATATTTTCGCGGGAGGATCCTCGTGACCTCGTCCGAGGCGGTTTAAGAGTCTAGAATCTTTGCTGGTTGCACCTCGCTGGCTACGCTCGTTTTGCAGATATAAACGTTTCAAACGGCGAGAATATCGCTAATCCTATTGTAGAGAATTTATGACGGTCTAATCGTCTAATGAATACTAAACGCGGCGGCGGCCCTCTTATACCGCGCGCTTTTGCGGCGAAGATTTGGCCGCGCTAATAATCTCATTAATTCGTCCGAGTTTCGCGTATCTCGCGTATTTCTCACCGTATTCGTGCAACGAGGAAGCAACCCATAAATCCATCGGAACTTTCTTTCCGCTATAACAGCGCGTTTTGGTTTGGAGAGAATGCTCAAATTTATTGAACACAGGATTGCGTGTTTGTTTTGTATCACGAAACGTTCGTTCCGCATTCCCGCACGTTTATAATACATATGAAAAGCTGTGTAAAGAACATACATTGCTTATACATGACTGTATTACCTTTTAAAATTATCCGAATGCTTTAATTCTTTATCATTTAAACTAAGCGCGTTGAATATTTGAAAAATGCATGGTATACATGATAAATAATTTATCTTAAAAACCACTGGGGAAAAATGGATTCTTTGTCACACACTTTGAAAACAAGAAATCGTTAAATATTATGAAAGATATATGGATGATATAGGAGACCATACATAATCATAAGTTCCTTCGGAAGAACATAAATGTAATTTGCTAATGCTAATTAACCGAGAATTGGGAAGGAATAAAAAAAATTGGCGCGCAATCTGAATTTGCAAAAGCATTCGCGTTTCTTTACGTCTCTCTTCCTATTACATTCCGTCCCTTTTTCCATTCGTCGCTCCCAGGAGAGGAGAATCCTTATCAGCGTTACTCCCTTCCTCATCCCTTGACCGGGATCCTTGTTCCGTCGACGGCGATGATTGGATCGTTTTGTATAGCGCAACGTAGACGGAGCTTGTCCAACAACACCATACACGCTGGCAATAACGCGCCACCGTCTCGTTTACTGCCCTTTGAGTGGCCGTGAAAGGACGAGGGTCGATCGTCACGAGGGCCAGCCGCTGCAACCGTGTCTACCTTCGGACACTTCCACCAGCTGTCGCGAAGGGCTATTTCGACGACCAGTTACGATTTACTCGCGCACGGGCCACTTGGCCCGTCTCGTCAAAAATTAAGGGGCGCGTCTCGCGCGAGAGAAGATCCTATCGACTTTATATAGCTCCACCTGTGGGACCATAACTTGCTGCGACGTCAATTTATAAACTCTGCAACTTATGCTTTTGGAAAAAGCATATAGAGAAAGTTAGTATGTGCATACAAATATAATCAATTTACGCGCATTATTATGAGTTAAAATAAAATAATTAGATGTGCAATTTAAATCGTATTAAGATTTAAATTAATTTTCCATTACAATTTAAAAGAGAGAAAAGTACAATAACTCTTGGATTAAGAAGATATAAAGAAATATTTTTTTAAATAAATATGAATATGTAAAATAAAAAACATCAAATCTTGAAAGCGTGGTAAAAAGTGACTGATATATACTGATGTATACAAAATATATAAAAAGTACATATATAAAAGAAATTATAAATATTATACAAATTTTGATTCTGTAATATATCGAATAATTTTTAAAAGATTTATTATTTGATTTTACGTTTTGTTCTTAAAATATAGACTGTTCTAAGCACGAATCTAAGACTTGGATATACAAATTAGATCAACATGACCTGCTTTCGTAATCTCGGTATTATGTTTCGCGCAAAAACATGTCGCGTATGGCAGCGTTAATGCATAATTCCATTTAACGCTCCCGAAGCGTCGATAGGAATGGCGCCAAGGATCGATTGTGTCGCGGATTCTCAACCACAGCTGTGTCCACGTGCGAACGTCGTTGTAACAGCTGGTGCGAAAGCTCTCTTGTGTAAACACGCGCAACGCGTTCGATTACGCATCATAATCGTTATGACAGATGTGGAAGAGAGACGCTCGATCGGTGTTTTATTTTATTTTATTTTATTTTTTTTTTCTTCTTTCGCTCGCGATCGAAACCGAATATGCGTAACGTGTGCTACGCGTAATTCAAAACGCATTATGCATCGGCCACTTTAAGCAAGGCCGGCTGCAATGCTGGTGCATGACGCAGCCATATGCCGGTACGATGATTCTTCAAAATTTTCCACCAATGGCGTTAGAGTAATATTTCATATTCGCCATGTGATGGCGAACTTCCGGAAACTTGGAGCACTTCTCAGAAGTTTTTCAAAGCACATCTGACAAATTTATCGTACAGTATCCATGAAATATATTAAGCCTTACTCTTGAAAATCATATATCCATCAATATCTTGGAACTAGAACGGCCATAATGCCATTCCAGACGTGGAGGAAAGAAAATCGTCCTTCCGCCTGGAAACCGCCGAATTGGTCTCTCTATCTCAAAGCCACAGAGTTGGTCCTATTATCCCAAAGCCGCAGAATCGCATTGGTTGGTCCCTCTGCCACAAAATGATATCGTTTGTTCTAGTTTCGAAGTATTAAATCCATTATATCACACACTTTAGTCTTAGCATATCGCTCCTTGTATAATACTATACCGTACTGCGCGTGTTTAGATATTTCCGTTCTTTGAAATATTTTTTTTTACTAACATATATTAGAGTTAAATTTTCTCTCGACACTTTTATTAGTGTCATTATGAATATATGATACTACTACATCCTTTGTTCACAAAATTTCGTACTTATACATTTTCCTTCCCTTATATTTGGGGTAATAAGCTTATTGCCTCGAACAATCCTGTGTAACTTTTCCCCCGTAACTTATCCGAATGTCATTCCCCATTTATTCGAAGCAATACGAACCGCACAACGTGCCGTTCCTCGTCGCTTGGCGGGAAAGTCCCGGCTTTCGTCTAGGACGACATGCCCGACGCCATCGTCGAAGGTTCGGCCCGGTCTTGGGTGAAAGATCTTATCGACTAATTGGAGCAGCGCGAGAGCGGCGATAGAGGAGGATTCCCTCGTGCGGTGTCTCCTCAAGTTTAGTACAACGTCGACGTCTTCCCATCTCTCGGGAACCGACAGCTACCTAATTACGATCTCTCCTCTCCGACGAGCTGGGCCGGAGGGTAGGAAAGGGCAAGGGTAGAGAGGAGAAGGGTAGTAGAATTGTTGGTCTGGTCAGGTACCGGTGAGGATTGTTGCCGCGCATCAACGCGCGCGCACGCGGGAACTGTCGCTGCTATTATCGTTATCGCGACAACCTTTTTTTTGCACAGTCGCGTAAAAGACTCCCGCGATTTTCTAAGATCTTATCGATTAATTAGAGGTTCGGTGTTGAAGGAAGGGAGATTGGAAGTGGAACGAATTCTCTAGCGTCAGGCGAGACGACTTACGTTTTTAATATGTCTGCTTCCAAGTGGTTTTTTTTTATCAACCAACACGCCACACGCGATAAATTTGATGTGATTACGCGTCTCCTTCGCTCCGGCTTTTAAAAGGAATTTTATGCGAGCGGTCGCATCGATTTTGCAGATGATAAAGAGCCACGTAAGCTGCCATAGATTAATAAACAAAGAATAAAATAGACGATTAAATATATTATCAAGTAGTCCATAAAATTAGTTAATAATGAAAAAAGATTTTCCTTTTTATTACTATTAATAAATTAATGAATACAACTCCAAACTTTTTTTATAATAATTATAATATCGCAGAATTATGTATCAATAATTTTATCAAAAACTTTATCAGAAATTTTCGTAGAATTGTGATTTCTGAATGCTGAAATATTTTATAAACTAGTTACTTCAAAACGGTGTCTGCCGTTTTCCACGTTATTGTCGCTTAAAAGCAACGAACATGCAATCGCGCAAAAAGTATCCTGACTGGTTTATTTTAATCAACTTTCCATGCAAATATCCCACACCGGAGAGGGCGAAGCGGGGTTAAGCTCAAGCGGGGAGTTTAAATCCCCCGGCATGCGAAGGGAAAGAATTAAGCTCCGTTAATGAACACCGCGAAACTCTATAAAACGTACAGATATCATTTTTTTTTTTTTAATTTTTTTCTCTTTCTCTCGCTTCGATTGTGTCGCGATTCAGTTTCCTTTCGCGAATTCGTCCAAGTGCACGTTCATCCGTTGACATCGCAGGCTTTAAACAAACAAACTTCGGGATTATCTTGGGGACTCTGGGAATTTGCTCTACGCGTTGTTTCTAATTCTATACGCTTACTTGGGTCGAAGATAGTTGCGTGTAAATAAAGCTCCAAAATGGGTAGGCGCGCGGAATACACATGCCGGATATCGAACCAGTTAGATACCTATGTGTTGCCTATCTCATTCACGCTTCTTAAATTGCGCCTGTGAACGAGCAAAACGTAAGCCATAAGAAGTCGAAAATAAAAAATTTTAGTGCGATTCACCATAACACCAAAAATATAGCATATCATTTCAGAAGCTGTTTCTTGATGTGAATATAAAACAAGTTGATGTGAATAGAGTGCTCTGAATAATTAAACAATATGCATTCTAATTATGTTTATTCTATACAAGTATTATTATCTTGTTCTTTTTAATATAATAATAAATATATAATGTTTTATAAACGTATAATGTTTTAATTTACATTATTATTTATATAATTATTATTAATCAATATACCTCGTAAAATAAATTCTGAACTTCTGTAATATTTCTGTGAATTACTCTGTGAATCTCTCTCGCTCTCTCTCTCTCTCTCTCTCTCTCTCTCTCTCTCTCTCTCTCTCTCTCTCTCTCTCTCTCTCTCTCTCTCTCTCTCTCTCTCTCTCTCTCTCTCTCTTTTAGAAGAGGCAATCAGATGTACTAGAAATGATATTGATTTGAGAGCCTTCGTTAGCTACGAGTACTTCTCATTAAGGATGCAATGCATATGCGTATATTGGTGTTTTTTTTCTTGTATTGGAAGAAAAAGATTAAATTATTTTCCGTTCTAACAACAGTCGCAAATATGAAAAAGTTTCGAGAAATAAAGTCAGAAACATGCATTGTCTTGACTAAAATTTTTGATAATAAAATTTATTAAAAATTTATTAGTTATTTTTTTATTTCTTTAAAAATAATACAAAAAAAAAAGATTATTTTTTATAAAATTATGTTTTTTCATAGTATCTTATGTATATATTTGATTGTCTGCGTAATAAAACAAACGTAATAAAACAAAAAATATTTTTTTTTTTTTTTAAATTATTCAACGATTTAAAATATCAATATTTATTTCGGTTTATTCGAAACGAATATCTATCTAAAACGATATCGAAAACGGAATACAATATTTTATTTCCATAACGGCATTGCTGGTGGTAACACTCACGCTGCCTAGGTGTACGCTTCTATACGTAGAGTGTATTTATACTTCCTGACTCACGTCTCTCGGCGGAAGAGGATTCGCACGCCCTGACTACAGTCGGTTCATCGCACCACGAATCGATAGGTCGTAACTCCTTCAGGGACAAATTATTCCGACGTTCGACGATTCCTCCATCGACAATTTTTACGTCACACAGGGGAATAGGGAAATGATGCGCGAATTTGCTGGTTCATAAACTGTGATTTTCGCGTTATCGTGAAACGAGTATCGTTATTTTTATCCCATTTATAGATGATTTTATTTCCATTTTCTATATGAAAGAGTTTTTAATCTATAAAATCAGTACATTCTTTTCCTGGAAATTCTTGACATATTGTGTAATAATATATCACGCAATTAAAATTGTTATGCATAATGTTTTATATAATATAATATTTTTACATATTATGTGTTTTAATAATTCTTGAAATCTTTATGTGCTGATATTGAGTTAATAGACTGAATATTTCATTCTTCAGAGCTTTGTATGCTTCTAGAAATTTTATGAGCTACAAAATTCCTTTTCGTTATGCAAAGTTTGTTCTGCAACGTGCAATAAAATCGCATACAAGGGGCAAAAATAGAGCGCACTCGTTTCTTCTGAGAAACGCGTTCTCGGAACTCTATGGTGGTCCAGCGATTATTATTAGCCACTCGCGTTCCCGTAATCACCACAATTATAGCGAAACAAGACACATGAGAATAATATATATCCATAAAGTGCATTTATGTTGCTGAATTTTAATGTTCTTATTTTTTCCATTATATGGCGCAACTTACGGCCATAAACTTTAATTTCTTTAAACTAAAAAGTCTTGGACTGGTTACCGGGGTCAAGCGCGATCTCTCTTAGAATATACCTCTGTGAGTGTGGCATTTATGGTGAGAATCGCACACATAGAAATATTATACGTGGAAAATTTGGCCAGCTCCGTCGTAGTCGCTGATTTCGTAGCGCGGACACGTACGACGATAAGTCTCAATACGGAATAAGTACCTTCTAGCGATCTTGCTGACCATTCGTAAAGGGCTGAGCAGGAAAGGAAAGAGAGAATGGTTTTGCCTTCTTCGAGTATATTGATATATATTTTCTAGTTTTCCTGGTGCTAAGAAAGAAGCTCGTGATACATCAGCGTGAATTATCTCAGACATCATCTTTTTATCTGATTTTCTTCTTTAATGTCAACATTTTTTTATTAATATAATTTTAACACTTCATTTCATTTTGTATTCACTTTATCGTTTTTTAATTGTTGCAACGGATTTTGTTTTATTATTTATTCCTTTTATTGCTCGTTTCTTGCTGCGCGGTATGTCACGCGAAATTAATCACGTGTTTAATCATTATTTTAAAAAAAAGGATCAGAAAAAAGAGCATGACGAGAAGCGCATGCCACTCTATTTTCACGCGTCGCTGGTATAAAGAAGTGAGAAAATATTATTAACCGCAGGAATCTTTAAAATTTAAAGAAAGAAGCGCCGCGTCTCGTCGCCTGGAGCTTACGCGTTTTAAAGGCGAAAATAAAAAGCGATTTATTGTGCGAAAAAAACGTCAGGTTTCTCGTAAATGGATCATGTCGGACGACGTTATGTATACCGAGTGATCGAAAGTTACATGTACTATTTACTGATTTACGTAAATGAATTATTTTGTGTTTATTATTTTTTTCAAAAATGTCTTACACATCTCATACATTTTTCATAATTTTCATCGGTGTCACGCGACAGCAGGGCAAATCTGGCCAATCCGACGTAGTTTCACGCACTTTGTCTTAATTACGAAATGATAATGGACGACGTATTTTCTCGCGTCCTTTAACGGAGCCCGTATCTCGCCAGGCGTCGGATTTCACGCGCGGGAGTCAAAGGTCCATGCGCGCGCGGCCATTGTAACGCTGACAAAGCATCGTGAATGCGGCATCTCAAGCGCGAGAAAATTCCTTAAAATCGGAAGAAAGCCCGCCGTCCGTTCGCGCTTGCTAACTCGAGCTAAACGCGACAAAGGTGGCCATTGTGCGAGCGTACGTGAGACTTCCCGTACGGTAGCACGGCTCGGCCGTATATACATACACATAGGTCGTATGTGTGCCTGTATATTCACTATAGTGTGTATTGCGAGCCGTTCGCGCTTATCGTCGCGTGACACGACATCCGACCTGGGGCTCACGTATCTTTTACTCTTTTACGCTCTCTGAAATTCTGCCGTACCTGTTCTTTGGTCCTGCTCGAGAAACGCAGTTCAAATCCGTCCTGGTTTGCGCATCTTAAAGGCGGATCCACGTTGCGAGGATAACAACGAGTATTTTGATAAGAACACACGGTAAAATGGGACAAAAGGTAAAGTGTAGACTTTTTATTGAAACGCGAGTACAATCGTTGATTCTCCTTTTCGTAGGAATCCAATTTCTACTTTTCAATCGCCTCTTTGCGAAAGGAGACAACGGCCCGTTGGAAAGGTTACGTAATAGGGAAAACGGACAGTATTTCCGTCTCGATATAGAAAGAGAAAAAGGAGAAGAAAAGAATAGAAATACAAGATTATGAGGCCACTATGAAATTTTGTTAGCGCGTGTTTAAATTAAGGGAGACACGCGTTATAGTATAATTTGTGTACCGTAGAGAATATAGTGTGTGGTAGTTTTTAATTAGACTGGGTTGCGTGCGCGCAACGAATAATAATTAATGTTATAATTTCAAGAGTACGCGTGCTTCGTCTTAACCTCTCTCACCTGTTATAGTCAAATTACATTTATTTGATTTTTTTTTTTTTTTTTTTTTTTTTTTTTTCCGAACGTTTGTATATTTCAATAGTTTTATATTTTTACGGAAATTGATTTCATTTTCTCTTGCATACATACGCGTAGAACCTTGTCTTTTACTTTTCGTAAGATTTTCGCGTTCGTTTTGATTAGTCATCTCGCGCTTTTATGCCATGAACCTACCTTAAGACGGCGAACGGCCTTCTAGCGAAAAGAGAGCTCTTCCAGAAAAACGTGAGTCAGGTGTCAGGTCCGAAAGCACGTCCTATTAATGATCAACTCGGAGCTGATTCACGCCACTCTCGAGGCTATTCGTTACAACCGTCGGACAGTGCACGGCATCTGGACGGCGCGAGTGCCGAGAGAACGGACCACAAAAATATGAGAGAAGAAAGAATAAATATGATGGAATAAAAGTGAGAGGAAGAAGGAGCGAAAAATGCGTGATTAGTTAACCCGGTACCGTCGCGCTCGTATGCACAGAGCGGCCTAAAATAGTAATTTCGCGGAGGTATAACGAGCCGCTGCGACACCGTCACATCGAACGTGTTTTATCCCCGGTGCGGCCATAAATCACGCCGTGTTTAACAAACTCCAGCGCGTCGGATCCGCAATAATACACATATTCGCCGCGAATTTACACGCGCGCGCATAGGGCGCGAATGTTGCGTGCATCACGGCGATGCATCTATCGCTCTCTATGTATTTTTTTTTTCTTCTTTTATTATGCGTCCTGCGTTGTTTTATTCTTTTCGAGTTTTAATCATTGTTTATCGCAGTCACGCGCGCATGCAACATATTGCGCTTGGAACAGAGACGAAGGGCAAGGGGAGGAATATGCATTACCTCCCTTTCGGGTTTGATGCACTTTTACGCGACGATCGCCATTGGCGAGTCAATCATTGCAACACACAGCGTGTGTGTATGTGTGTGTATATATGTGTTCGAATTTAACAAAATGCGTAACTGCGGTTTACAATAGCGACGAAATACGCTTTTATAACGTGTTTTTTTTTTGCGTTTTAGGTTTTTGTTTTTAAACGTGCATCGTTCAATTTCATGTGCCATTTCGTTGCGTGCTGTTAACACGAATTTTTATAGATGTTATTGCGCGATATTTATGGTCGCGATTGTGCAATCAGCGTATAGTATAATTCGTAGGATTAACGTAGCGCGCTTAATGGAATAGAATGAAAGTCGTAGAGATACGTCGTAGAGATAATATAAATATAAATATATATATAAGAAATGTACACATTTATTTTTCTTTTAATATTGTGGGTTTACGATATTTTAATATTGCAAAATCATATAAGACATGAATTTGAGTCTTTGTGTGCAATTTGTTTTTTGAGGGATGAGATAAGAATAAAGCACATTTATTTATTCTAATACTTAGAGAATTCTCTGAAAATATTCATCAAAATCTGTGAAAAACAAACAATCGTTTATGATTAAGTGTAAATTAGAAATTAACCTTAATTTTTTAATTGCAATAGCATATTAATTGAAAGATAAACATTGAAAGGATTGTAATGTGCAGACTTTCTCAGCATTACTATTATTGTTTTAATTTTCTATTAAAAAGGGAGTTTATTTAAAAAAAAAAGAAGATAATATTCTCTTTTAACAAGCTAAGCATTAATAAGTTTAGTGGTACTGCAAATGCTTGAATGTTTTAGCGGTCAAATATTTCAATTCGCGATCGCAATTTTACATGATACGCGATTTAATATTATATTTCCGAAGTGTATTTACTTTTGCATATACATTCGCATATTCATTTTTTTTCAACGCGAGAAAAACGTTGGTGATTTCCAAATCATCGCCAAAAAAACCCCAACAATATTCCATTTTCGATATATTTAATTTTTTTTATGTAACTAGTATATTATGTTTTTTGTCCATCAACGAATAATTATTAATTTCATATGATGTTATTACGATATTTTATTCCATGTTTTACTCATTTTTGATTGACAAAGAAAGAATATAGAAACGGTATCTGTTCGTCTCTGAACTGAAACTCTGCGGTGCGTAAATAAACATCTTTCTCTTTTCGAAGGACACGTATTTGAAGGATCGGTGAAGTATACAATATATACCAAAAGAAAATATGGGAATGATTTCCTCTTTCCGAAGTTAGTAGTGGGGCGAACACGAGCTCATTGTTGCTGTCAATGAACGTCATGAGTTAGTTACATTTCGGCGGCGTCGCGCAAAGTACTAAGGAGATAATCGTCGTGATGTGATCATCGAGTATAAGTCTCTCGTGAATAATAGTGATGGATAGTGAATGAGCGCGTGAACCGTTAATTTTGTCAAGTGTCTTTCTTCGACAAACGTCTTGACATATGAATTTTTTTATTATGTTTGTACATCCGTTATTTATTGAATGTGTACATACGTGTTTGATGTATTGAGAAAAATATCAGCGAAAATATATCGTAATTGCACCGAGTTTTAAAGTAAGTACCGCGGTGAATACACAATAAAACAGATAAATGTCATCGAGAATGCGGGACAAAATGTATTAAGTGAAAAATATTGTTGTACCTAAAAAGTATATTATTATCACCCGTAAAATATTGCGAGTGTGTATTTTTTATAATTAATACCTATCTTTGTGGCACTATCATAGTGTGGTCATAGTAAATGATATGTTACATATTAATTGATATGATATAATCGATTGATTGGATCAGTTACATATGCGATTATTGATCATCGATCAAAGTTTAAATGGATAGAAAGATGAATGAATCAGACGAGAGGAAGAAAACATCGGGAAACGACTGTCAAACTAATTAATTATTTTTAAAAGAGTGAACTGTATTTTATATATTTTTCTACAAATTTTATTTTTTTTATTTAACTAGCAATAAGAAGAAGATATGTCAAAGCATCAAATTGTTTCAATCAATAATGACGTAGTCAAATATAATAATTACCGAGATTTCGGGGGATAAATCACTAAGAATTGATTAACATAGATTGGCATTACCTCCATTTTTTAAGCATTACTTTAATTTTACTTTATTTTAAAAATGTGTATCTAGATAATACTATAAAAAAAATATACGTTATTTTAGAAAAATAGACTTTGATTAGCTTTGGTTTGTCCTTTAATAATAATTATACTTTGAAGAGAAAAATACACACATAACATATATTCTTACATACCAAAGATTAAAATAAAAGAGAAAGAGCATGGAAGAAGATAATGAAAGATCATGTATGAGAATTAAATAAAGTTGAAAATAAGCATCCTGCTTTGAGGCTTCCGTATAATGTTGCGGTAATGTTATGTTGCTCTAGTCTGATAAAGTTTATACTAAAAGCGAGTCAAGCGACGTCAAAGTTGTGAAGTCAATGAGGGTGGTGTGTTACAACCTCCCCCTTTCCATCGTCTCACTGCAATTTTGGGACGTTAATCATGCAACGTTATAACGCCGCTTCGTATCGCGGTTATCGAGTTCGCGCTATTATATTCTTATTGCTTGTTCCATAATCATCCTTTTCTTTCCCCCGGTGAGTCTTAATTACCTTGTTTACCGCGTTCGTAGGCGTCGTAATGCCGGCACGGCTATGCACCGTCGCCGTAACGCGTTTGATGGACTTTGAAAACAACCCCCTCGGCATCTTCGCGAGTTAACTCTTCTAGATTACCGCGCCTTAATTTATTACGCAAAATACTGCGCGAGGTTCTTAAAGGTCTCGAATAATTTCACGGTCGTCAAAATTTCAGGAAAGGGAAATTTTCAGAGAAATGGCTCGAAGAAATACTGCGCTCTCGAAACAAATACGCAAGCCGTTTTCATAGGTGTTAAGAAAATTTCTCGTTAATTAACCAAATTTAACTTGAACTTTAATAGAGTTCGACAATAATTCTCGAGGAACGGTACTCGTTCTTCGAAGGTTAATTATCACGGTCATTTAGACGATCCATTTAAATGTGCAAGACCTTCGTGAATTTCTCTCTCTAGTCCATAGTTTATCAGAGGACAGGACTGTGTGCGCACACATCCTCGGCCCTTTAAATTAAATCCACGCTTTACGGCCAGCACGCGGAGTGGCGTTTTGTGATTTGACACGGGACGAGGTTTACACTCCCAGCTGCGGCGCGCGTGTTTAAAGTTACTTGGCGAGGGATTTACGACGGGCACGGGACGATTGTTGTTACTGTCGCAATGAGAACATCGCTAGGACGAGGGGATTTAAATAGTCATGAATGGAGAAAATTTCAAAAATATACACGCCTCCGGAAAAAGCTTTTGCAACGCACGGCTCTTTTGTTTGACGGACCATGTTAACTTGGATAAAAACTTTAACACGATGACAAAGAACAAACTTTCGAGGAAAAACGCGGGTCAGATAGATATTATATCGTCGTGAGAATCGCCGCTATAAATTATATTTTTCATCGATTTTATTACTTTTAATAACTTTAATAACTTATTAAGAGGAGAGAAAAACATTCTTGAAAATTTTAAATTTCGCGATGCTACCGTATAATTATAATGAGAAAAATATGCCAACTATTTTTCTTGGCTCGAAATTTCTCGTCTATTCTTAAACAAATGTGATATCAAATTTTCCAAGAGGGAAAATTTGACCTGGTATTAATCGAAGGGAGGCGTGTCCCATAGTGTATCGAATTCCTTAGCTGGTAACGAGCCAACGTGCACGCACATGCACAAGCACGAGCAAATGTAGGGCGCGCTTAAATCGACACTCACCCTTTAGAGGCCCTTCAGAACGCCGCTTTCCCGGTTTGAGGACGGATGAGGCTTATATACGTGTGTAGTTATCGAGTATTACGAGACTGGCGAATAAGCGCGCCGTGTCGACGAATACGGATCAGCCTTAATACCTGAATGATCCTTCGGTACTCGATATGGAATAGCAGCTACGATCTGCGCCAACCCGTTTGTTCGTTTTTCATCACATTTGGCGAATAGAGGGTGTCTCGTCGTGGGCGGCCGTATTAAAACAATCACAGATTCGCGGCTTATAACAGTATTACTTAATGTATATTCAGCAATTTCTGGTGGAATATCGTGATACGAACTAATGTCCTCTTTTCTGTACGCGCTCCGTAAATTTTAATTCGTATATTTCGCTTTGAAGCTTTCAATTTCAATTCACGTTGTGCGGGTGTTCTTTTACGCGTATTATTATTCACACATACACATACATATCTTTCGATATCAAATAAATTTTATATTATCTGAATTTTATAAATACGTATATTATTGCAAGAAATATGTAATATTAATTCTCTTTTTTTTCTAAGTTATTTTCAATTTACAGAAATCTCAAACTTTTTTTAAATATACATACCATACATACATATATAGCATATATAAAAATATGATTTTTTGTTATTTCGAATTGCACGCTAAAAAATCTTTGGATCGGTAGCAGAAAGTTCGCGTTTGACATGACCTAATCGTCGTGACGTATATAACTGCTCCACTCGAGAATCTAAATACGTTTTTCAACATCTCTTCCGTCACATTTGGGATATACCGTTAGGGATTGACGGCCGTCATCGGTACTCAGGCATTCAAATGGAGGGGAGGGGAGAGGAGAGAGAATCGTCGGAAAGTTTTATTTACTTTAAAAACGCGGCGCCAGAGATCCGCTAGTCAACGCGCAGGGGAAATAAAGTTCCGTTGAATAGAGCGAGGAGAGTCCCTCCACCCCACTCGGGGTGGAGGGACGGGGAAGAGAAGCAATAGAAAGGAGAAGAAAGCCGGGATGAAGGAAGATGATTGCAGAAGGCGTAGGGGACAAAAATCCGGATAAGTTGAAAAAGTCAATTATTGTAGCAACACCCTCGGCTTAGCGGCCGCACAAAATGCTGACAACATGCGTGCGTACGCTTTGAAATGGTTTTTTCGAAAGCGCGAGCGAGTTATCCCGCAAAAAACTACTGGCTCTGGCGCAAAACCAACCTACCTTACGAGTAATACGCACGAAAATGAAGTGCCTGCCTTCTCGCCTTATCTATAATTTACTCGCGTGGCACCGGTGCGCCGTTCCCTGCACGGACTGCTTGTGTAACACGTGTTTCACTGCGGACTCTTTCCAACGCGAACAGAAACTCTTGCCAGACTCGGCTGGAGATATTACCTACGAGCCCGAAGAAGTATTACGTTCGAATTCATGCAAATATCCTCTTCTTTCTCGTACGCGCCATTATTTTACGAATTTTATATATTGAATTGATTATTACAACGTCAATATTTGTTTCTCATTCTTGTTAATCTTGCGAAATTTTAGCGAGCGAAAAATACATCGAAAGAAAATAAAATATCACAATTATAATGAACGTGTCGAGTAATATGTATCTCTCGATAAAGTAAATCACAATATCATTTCCGTTGATAGAATCTCAAATGGTTTAAACCTTTTGGTACACAATTCCGGAAGAATTATACGTATCGAAGCGTTCGGATTATAAACTCGATAAAAAAGAGCCACAGGTAAAGGCTCGATAGTACATTGCGGTAGCACGACGTCGCTCTCGTTTCGTTTTATTAAATGTAAAACACAAGTTACCACATTCTACTCGCGAAATATCGCGGGTATCCAATTTCTCGAGGCGAGGCGCGGATTTTTCGTCTCTCTTTCTCTCTCTCTCTCTCTCTCTCTCTCTCTTTCGTGGTATCGCGCGTCTATCGATATCCCGAACGAAAATTCTTCAGCCACTTGACGATATTTCGCGATAATACCGAGAACCGTAATACACCAGATACAACCCCTCTTGCCTCGCATGCATCCCTCCCCCCCGTTCGTGGCGCGGCAGCGCTTTCGATTTTCCGCGCAATTTTCGAACCACCGGCAGACAGATGGCCCACGAATCACAGCCATTGTCGCTCAACAATGCCTCCGTACCTCATCTTCCCCGTGCTCGCGGTGGGTCCTTGGTCGCGGTCTGTGCGTTATGTATATATTACCTATCCGTTATATACACACACCCCGCGGACATACACCACGTATTATATCACATAACATACGCGCTTGGCGCGCATAGGATCGCGTGTATAGGGTGGCCCGGAGCTAACACGCGAGCGTGACTGAACTTGGGTTTCGCGATGAATTATAAAGTTGTGTGACCTTACCCCCTTCGGTCATTATCGATTTGTCGCAAGTTTTTATTAATTGTAACTTTTTTTGCAATTAAAGCTTAAATTAAACTTTCATCGTAATCTTTTTCTCTTTTCTACTCCTCTCTCCCCTCTCTCCGCCTCTTTCCCAGAAAGCGGATGAAAGAGAGATTTCGTTATCCATTTATACTTTGCGCGACGCTTTAATTTATCAAAACTCTCGTCGACTTTCGATCGACCCTAACTCAATAACCATCGATGTCTCGACTTTGTAACAACCGTCATTCTTCTTAGTCACGATTCTCTATCATCTTGGTTTGAAGGCTCGCTCGTGCGCGGTAGGTAGGTAGGTAGGTAGGTAGGTAGGTAGGTAGGTAGGTAGATAGATAGATAGGTAGGTAGGTAGGTAGGTAGGTAGGTAGGTAGGTATAGGACACCCCGTACACCCGTTTACCCACATACGTACCTCACCCCTTCCCTCTTTCCGGAGAGTATTACGTACGTACATACACCGGCTATGTGGCTGGGAATATAGGTGGTAGGTAATATTCGACGATGCCGAAAGCACGTTCGAGCGATCGATCTCTCGCCTCTCTGTCCCGTCCCCGGTGCCCCCCGACCTCCTTTACCCTTCTCCGCGTTCTCTTCCTCCTCGCGGGTGCCGGTTGCATTCGGGGTTTCAGACTTCGGCGTCGCCACCGAGAGAGGAGCGCCAGAGGAGAGAAGTACGTACAGCCGAGAGCTCGAGCGAGCGACCGAGGGTGGATGGAAGATGGGAAGTGCGGGACGCCAAAGGGGTGCGGCGGTCGGGGGTGGATACCCTACTAGGTATCTCAACTTACGATTGCCCCGGGGGCGTGCACAGAAGTGCAAAGCAATCGTCTCCCGGCCTCGACCCGTCTCGAGCTCTGCGGGCTCTCTTCTCTACACCCCCTCCGGAAAGGGGTAACGTATCGAGATACACGCGAGAGCACCGAGGGGTTGGATATCTCTCGACGGTCCGTTGTTGCTGCCTGGTTTCGGGCTCGATTTACAGCACGAGAACGCACGACTTACGGAATTCCCGTGGAAGTCCGATGTGGCTCTCCTTCCTTCTGCTTCTCTCTTCTTCGCTCTTGCTCGTTTGTGTATACGTCTGTTTACCTCCTAGTCGATCCCCAACGATCTTCTTCTCTTACAGGGGAAACGGATCAGCCGGCGTCGCGGATTTACGGCGCGCGGAATTCGGACGACGCTCGTTCGTCTTCGCGCGTTACTTCCGGTAACTCGGTGGATTCTCTCTCTTTCTCTTGCTTTCCGCGGCGTCTCGAGCATGCCGATATTTTTCTTCGAGCAGACTAGAAGTGCGACGAACGGGAGAGAGAAAAAGAGAGAGAGAGAGAGAGAGAGAGAGAGAGAGAGAGGATCGCGACTCACGGAGTCGGATCGAGACAAGACGTGGCGCACGTCTGGGAAAAGGGGCGGCACTCCTATTATTTTGCGGTTCCGCGCCTCCCACTGACGTGAAATATACAGCCTATGGAAACTTAGTTTCCCGCCTGCGAATTCCCGAGCTGTCGGCATCGGAATTTCTCGTCGCGTTATTTTGCGATTTTACACTCGAATTATAAGCAGATACGCGGCGCCTACGAGTTCGCCTCGTGTCTGCTGGAATTTTTGAGTCGTTCACGTCGACGTTGTTTTTCGTTTATTTTGTGGCTCCATATGGTATATGAATTCACGTACTTTTGCCATTCCTCATGCTTATAAACTTGATTTGAAATTTCTTCAGCGAAGCGTTAACATGAAAATGTCAATGTTAATACACTGTACTAGGTTTTTTTTTTTTTTCAGTGCAATTTCAAAATGTAACATTTTCAATCGATATGAATTATAACAATACATATATATTTACTTTTTAAAATCATAATATTAGAAAAATACGATGACATTTTTCTCACTATATATTACATTGATATACCCTTTTTTTTTTTAATGAATAAATAAGTCAACATTTTTTGTGTTATATAATTTTGTGTGCAATATAAAGATTTGCATTCCTGAAAACAAAACAGTCGTGAAGAAAATAAAATATATCTATTAAGAATTGTTATAAATTTTATTTCTTTAAAACAAAGAGAATTCTTTTAGAATTATGAGAAATATCAAGGCATAAGAAAGGTATGAAACACGTTTGCACCGGGTTTATCAACTGAAGTTAAATTGCACGTTAAGAAATATGTGCGCCATAAGGCTGCGGTTGGAAATTCTTTAATGATCCGCGATGGAGTCGGTCTTGGTGTGGTAACCGGAAACGTACGGGCTTACGAGAAGATGTTGGGTGCAAGAACGGGGGCGGTGCGTAGAGCGAGATTCTGTGACAAACGACGCGACTATACGTTATCTCGGAGACCGAGATACATGTCTCGGAGAGGAAGTTTCCCCTGTAGTTTCGCGCTCGAATTACAACAGGAACGCGCATTCGGCGACGCTTTCTCCGCAAGTCGGGCGCCTTTTCTTTCGCGCTCTGTTATTCGCCATTCCCGTTTTCACGTGCTCCCTATCATTTACGTGGTTCCCAACGATATCGCGGTCGGAAAATTGAAAAAGGGAAAATATGTATTATACATATATAACCGACGGTAATATGTCAATCTATTTGAAGTTGTACGTGCGATATATGAAAATTCTTGGCTACGTTTCACAGAACCATTTTTGATCATTCGGTACGTCAAAGGGTTAAAGAAACACGTAAGTTAAAGAAATGGCTAACTACTAAAATATGATAAAACTGCATTAGAAGAACTTTGGCAATATTTTTCGAGAGACGGCGCATCCAGGAAGATGTATGAACTCAATTAAGACCAGGCATACATCATAAAGTTTCGTCCGACTTAACGTGGACGTGTGCATGCAGTATGCATGCAAAAATCTGTTCGCAATTTCGAAAAATTTTCACAGACTGCGTTGCCATACATGCATCTTTGAAACGAAAATGAGAAAGATAAATCCAATTTCTTTCACGTTTGCGCGAATTAAAGGTTTCACGAGGAAAAGTTTGAAATGGAACAGACAAGAACATTTCTCACCATATATTTGTCTATATATTAATTTATTAATATGACGAAATTAATACACTTTAATTGCCACAAGCAATAAAAAATTGTTAAAATTAAAAAAATGTTATAAAATACTAAATTGTTAAATTTCAAAATCTTAATATCTCGCTGTTTTGATAGTCAACAACATTAGTAGCAAGTTAAGTCGCCTTGGTATTAGCGTGTGAACGCATCGTGCCACAGAATAGAGTCACATCGATTTTCGTGCAGGTGTCTACGTATCTGTACGTGGAAGCAGATTATCTCCCGATGTTCCGATTCGTCGGTCAGAACAGAGTTCTCCCACAAATTCATGGAGAGAAGATCGATATTGAGCGATCGGAGCTGAAGCGACGTGTCAGTCACCTTCGGATTCCTCAAAAATCGTCGGTTAGCGGTCAGTTTGCGGCGGGATCGCGCTCTATACTCGGAATACTTCGGATAGAATCCGAGAGAGAACATTCTCGACGTCCACAACGTTGGCAACTGTCGAATTAATCCCGCCGTGTATGTACGTGCACGCCTCTCTCTCTCTTGGAGATACGTCACTTCCGGCGTCCGTCCGGGGGACTCTACGCAAATACCGTTCGCGGGTGGTGTCAGTTTTGCCGGTTTCTTCGCTAAACTATTCTGAAACTCTTGCTAATAGCAGAAAACGACTTTCGTCGATTTGACGGAATGCGCGGATCACTACGTCCGTCGCGTTCTACCGTTCACTGCCGCGCCGTATATATATATACTTACTGACTTGCCGATTTCTTTAGCTCGAAAATTCCTTGGCTGGTGCAAGAATTTCGGTTGGCGTAAATTCCATCGGCTCCTCGATATCGCTCGCGCGATGCTTAGAATAATTCTCCTCGAGCGATGCCTTACGCGTCGTCGTTACAACGTTTTGTGAAGTCAAAAAAAAAAAAAAAAAAAAAAAGTATCATGGATATATTTAATTGCGAATATCTGGATGTCCATTCGTGAAATCGTGTAACTGGCAAATATATACCTACTTTACATAGTAAGAATAGTGATATAATAGAATTAAATATCAATGAGTTTTATTTAGTTATACGATGATCAAATTCCTCATTTGGATTGTTAATCAATCGATGATGTGTTTAATTTTGACTTTACTTATTTAATAAAAACTGAAGGTTATGAATGATTGATGAGCACAACGGAAATCGGCGTCTCTTGAGTTTCGAGATACAATGATCCGTTGGCACAAATACACGATGTATTTCCGAGGCATATATCCGATCCCGCTAATATGTAAATATATTATATGGATCTGCAGTCAGCCACTTTTAAAATCCGTCGTGTCGCCGGACGCGATGTGTCACGCTCGAAACATAGCTCTCTCGAAAATGTCGCATTGCATTTTACGTGATGTTTACTTATTAAAGTCTACGAGCACAGTATAATCGATATATTGAACGCTTGCACATATTTCCCGTAGCGACTTAATAATATACTGGCGATTAAATAACACGTTGGCTACGTCTTATATTGTTAATCGACAATACGATATCAAAGATATAATAATTATAAAATAATAATAATTATACATACATATATTAAAATATATAATGAGGTGAGAATCGATCAGTGAAAATTAGGTCTTGAATCGGTACATTTCACAAGTTTTGTGCTTGGGTAATCAACGCATTAATTATGCTGAATATCATGAAATCATAAATATTGCAGCATTAAATTTATAAAATATCATAAAATAATACTACAAATATTTTAAATATCATGAAATTGTTATTCTCCGTACAATTATGAATACTACACATTATAATTATGGAAGAATTATTAATTTATATGTATAGGTCGATATTCGTAGTCGTAAATAATTTTTAATTAAAGGCGTAATTAATTACAGATTCGTACTCGTAGATTGTTATTTGACTATTTGGATTAATATTTTAAAGTGTTTTCATTTGTGTAAACTAAATGTTTGAAAAAATTATTTACAATTTATAATCTGTTGATAATTTCTGTAATTGATTTTTTTTTACATATAATTTGTAGGTAATCTGTAAATGTGATTTTTATAGTCGATTAATGTTTAATTATATTAAAAATATTTTTGACATTATATTAAAAATAATTATCAATTCTCTTTTTTCTTGTATATAATATAATATATGTATATTATTGAATTTTTTATATTTAATCTTTTTTTCATTTAAATTATTAATTATTATTATTACAAACATGAAAAAAGCAAATGCATTATTTCAATAGAACACACGCGAATAAAATATTGCTGATGGTTTAATTTAGTCGTAAAATTATGAAAGAGATTATAAAACTATTATTTGATTACTTGTTAATGATGATATTATCGATATTAGATACATAATTAGTATTATATTGTTGATATTAAATATAATTAATATTATAATGAAATATTAATATTAGAGTAATTGATTAACGAATAATTAAAAATTCACGAAACTATAATTCGTCAAATAATGATTGATTATGAATTATAGACATGCTTTAAAGTTGTACTGCTCGTAGCTTCTCTTTTTAAATTAATAAAATAATTCAAACATTGAGTATACGAAATATCTGGCATACAAATTCTTTGGCTTTATAGGAGGCGAAACATAGAGTTTTGGTTTTTCCATTGTAGGTCGTTCTACAAGCTCAAGCGAGTCCGCGAGTAATACGTTGCGAACGATTATTGTCGAGAACAAACATTTGTGAGAGCTTAAGTACCAAATCAATGGTTTGCGGCGACCAATTCATAAACTAATCGTAAATTTTGTTATTGCAGAAAAGCTACCGGCAAAATTACGAGTCGCTGGTGCATCGTCAACACAGCGCTGAGCTCTCGTTTTCATCGACACGGGTGAGTCTTCATTTTTACATTTTTTCTCCATCATTTTCTTTCTCCCTTTTTCTCTCCCTTATTATGTCATGCATTTTCTACAACAAAATTAAAAAATTACCTGTGATACTTTATCATGCGTTTAATAATATTTCTTATTTGAATGAATCTTTATCGGATATTTAATATCTGATACTTGATTTAATACGTTTAATATATATCTCTTCTTCCTCAACTATACATGGCTTCGTTCGAGTCGATTTTTTATCTTGATAAAAATCTTTCAAGACATAATATTTCTTTTCAAAGTTAAACATCTTGGTAATTGAGCCTGAAATTACATTTCTGTCAAAGTAAAGTCCATTCGAAATTAAATGCAAATTTCTTATCTACATGCACATTTCTATAAGAAGAATTTTTTCAATATTTTATTTTTTAACTCTTGCTAACATTATTTAATTTTTATTTACTTTAGTTCAAAATTACTCCGACGTAGAAACAAACAATCATTCTTTTGTTTAACTTTTGTTTACTTATTGTTTACTTCAGGAAGCATGTACGCGATTATTGAAAATTACATATATTAAGTGTATTAAAACAAGTACCAGACATTAAAAACCCGATAAAGATTCATTCAAATGAGAAATATTGCTGGATGCATAATACGTCATTTTTTAATTTTGTTGTAGAAAATGCATGATACGATAAGGTACGCATTACATTTATACTTATACATTTTTTTAAAAAGATTTTGTCCCGTGATTATTAATGAACTTTTCTCCCACTCTCTCGTCTTCTTATCCGTATTTAAATACCGTCACCGTTCGTCGTAAGAAAGTTTTGGCGCGCCGCCGCACCCATTACGCCGTTGTATCGATATCACGCTCGTAACGGCGAAGGGTCGAGTTGGTTGACCCCGCATAAAGTGTGGGGCTTGTGGGTCGTGTGCCGGGTATCTTGAAAATCTCGTGGGTCAGGGCGTGGTGTGCCGACGACGACGGCAGCGGCGGCAGGGTCTGCAATCAGGCTGGTGGTGTGTCTCATTCTCGGTGGTAGTGCGTTCAACGAGGAGCCTCGCCCCGCCTCGTCTCTCTCTCTCTCTCTCTCTCTCTCTCTCTCTCTCTCTCTTCCCTTGCGCACGCACACACCGTTGCGTATATCTACGCGTTATACGTTACACGCAACACACGCTCGAAAACCTACACAGCCGCGACCGAGCCGACCGCCCGTTCTGATTAGCGGCAAATAATACCCGTAACAATAGCTACCGTTTCCTAACGCGGCTTGTCCGGCGCTCCTGTTTCTATATGTGTGTGCCGGGTGTTTGTATTCTATTGTGCGCGCGTGACTCTCGACGTTGGTGCGTGCGTGCGTAAGACCCTTTGCACTAGTCTCGTAGAAAGGTCCGACCGGCGCCCTTTGCGCCAAAGCCCCGAAGACACGAGTCAGTCAATCCCCATCTGTTTTCGATTCCTCTCAGCTTCTCTCTGTCTTTATCTTTATCTCCTTCCCTTTCTTCCTCCCTCCCTCCCTCCCTCCCTATATCTCTCTCTTTCTCTCTCTCTCTCTCTCTCTCTCTCTCTCTCTCTCTCTTTCTCTTTTCTCTCTGTGCGTGTTCTCCTTACGCCCTACGTCCGCAGAATTTCGATGATCTCCTCGTGAAAACAGATTTATCGCGCCTTTTCCCAAGAGTTTTCTGGACTTTCTTGATACTTTTTGGTTCCTCCAGTATCGATCACGAAATGCGCCATGGTTAGCTGTATCTATCGCTATTTTCTATATATATATATATATATATATATATATATATATATTTTTTTTTTTATTTTTATTTTTGTGTAAACCTTGCGAGTTTACCGAGATACATTGAATTTTTTATAAAGATGCTTTGCAGACACGATTTATTCACGATATAAAAGCAGAAATAAAAGACTTGCGAAATATAGAAATTTATTTTTATTCAGTTTAATTCATGAAGTAAAAAGTAAAACTTTATTCACAGAACAATGACAATTGCAATGATAATGATGACGGTGAGAACGATCGAACAAAAGCGACTACGACAGCCCATTTGGAACTTTCCGTCGCCTGAATATTTCGTTATCTCGTTTTCGCTTTTGTTTAGCGTCGCTTCTTATCGTCGTCCTCGGTGACGAAAGTTATCGTTCGATCGCGCGGCTAGGCGTCATCAAGAAATAAATGGCCGAGAAGCGAAGAGGTTAAGCTGCTTTTTCGCCGCTTAACCGCGCTCCTTCGTTATCCGAGTCTTGGCAAGACTTCCGAGACATTAAAGAGAAGCAACGTTTGGAGACAGGTCGAGGGTTAAGCCCTGAGCTTATGGTTACGGTTAATAGTGGCGATTAACGCTTTACGAAGCCAATCTTTAAACGCGGATAAAAAATCACGCGAGATTAGCGAGGAATATTGGAAACTCCTCTCGGAAAAAGACGATACGACGTTGGCTTAATGAAGAAGATCGTTTTGTTAAGAAAATCGAAAAGTGGAAACTTTTTATGAGAATATTACGGACATCCGTTATATTAAATCCTTTCGCTCTATTAGGCATGCATAAAGTGTACATCGCGAAATATAATTTATGTATTATTAAATTTTGTCCATTGTATTATTATTTAATTTGCAATTATTATATTTATTATGTTTATTAGCTATATTGCAAACTATTTCTCTAATAATAATGATATAAAATATTATAATATAATACCTTTCATGTATAATATCGCCCCAAAGATATTTCATAAACTAACTCGCATAATTCGAAAAGCTTAATTTTATAATTTTGTTAGATATAATTTCGTTAAATACGAAGCAGTGAGAGATGTAATTTTATTTGTGTGTATGTGAATATGATGGAAATTGTCCTCTAAAAACAACAGATACGTTATTGCTTTATGGAATAAAAATTAAATGTTATATCACTTTCGTGAAACTATATATCGCAAAAATATTTTTCTTGATTATATATTTCTCTCTCTCTCTCTCTCTCTCTCTTTCTTTCTCTCGCGAAGATAAAACTATGATAAACTTCCTTATTAGTTTCACCTCGGGCCATTCATCTTGGAGCAAGCCGCGTTACCCCGTCGACCCAAATACATTCGATCCTTCGTTATCGCCCGAGGATCTCGAGTCCCAGTCAGCAGAAACCACCTAATCCCCCGGAAAGCCCTCGTGAAAAAGCATCGATCTCCAATTCATTCCGTCCCGTACGCGATCGAGCAGCGGAGCGGAAAGCTCGCCGCAACCGGAAGTGTCGGGACGGTCTCGATCGGCGAGGAAGAGAGTGTCAGAGAGAAAGAGAGAGGCTCCTTTTTTAGAATGAAAATAATGACTCGAATTACGGTCATTTTCTGTGTGACCGCGCAGGTGTCCGATTGTGTGCGCGTACGCACACACACACATACATTTCGCATCGTGGTGGCTAGCCACCGTCGCTGCCATCACCACCGCCACTACCATCGCCGCCGTACACGTGTCACCTGCACTTCCACTGCACGTCAGTAGCCGGCATTGCGCGGATATAGTAAAACTCGCCCCGTGAGGTGCACGACCGCGTTAAACGCGCAGCGGTGCATTTGAAGAGCCGAATTTAAAATTGGCTCGAGTGCCGAGAAGCGAACGGTCGAGCGCTAAGCGCTCGAGAATTATATAAATTAAATACACATTTTAATACATGCATCGATATACAGATATTCCAGGGGTATATTCTGCACGCATTCTGCAATTAATTGATGATCAGAAAGTATTGAATCACACTTGAATAATGTTTAATGTAAAAAATGTTCATTATTTTGTTCTATAATGATACATGTAGTTGTAAAAAAAATGTTATATATATATATATACAAAATTGTGTGTTACTTATTAGAATGCTTTCCTAAAATGCAATCATTGGATTTTCAGTAATGTGACATATTGCGATTATCTTTTGAATCTTTATTTGAATCGTTGCTAATAACATTTATTTATTTTGTCATTTTACGCGGTGATAAATCTACTCGAGTTATCGACTCTTGTCTGAAATTCTACACTCATTTTCTTCCGTTATGGCATTTTCCGATAGCGTGTGTCCCACGTTATATTCCTTCCGGCTTTTCTGTCATATCCTTGCCCCTCGACCCTTGTTATCTCAACTTAGATAGCTCGGCGCTCTAGGATCGGTATTTAATTGAACTCCTCGGTTTCCCCATTACGTGAAAAGCCTGTTCTTCCAGCCGGGCGCCGCCCGGAATATCGAGGTTGTCCCGTATATCACTGCCGGAAAAATTGCCATTGACATCCGGTCGCAACCAGCTACTGACCGAGTTCTCTTTCGGGCGAGAAACGCGACGCTCGTTCAAGGCAACGTCACCGGAAAGGAGCAAGACGTTCAGTGCATTGACAGGACTTATCAGTATATACGGTGTTCTAGAATTGTGTTGATCTTAATTTAGTTAGAAATTTCTCTATCAATTTTAAATTAATTTTTTCTTAAACTAGATTTTATGAAGATTTCATTATTAATTAAAAAAAAAGTTTAATTTCTTTAATAATGTACTTTAATAATCAAATTTTTTTTGTTTTGAGCGCGATATCTACATTTAGTTTCAATCATTTTCTCTGTTATTCTACTGATTATTAAAACTAATTAAATCCTGCGAATTCTTTTAAAAATCAAAAAGATTAAATGCTTTAGTGTCGGCAAAAAGATTTTAAACATTTGATTCGAGCATTTATGCATTGATCAACAGCGACTTAAAATAGAAATTGAAATTAGTATCGTTTAAATAGCTGGAATCTAGAAACTTACAT
Organism: Anoplolepis gracilipes; assembly: GCF_047496725.1. Classification (NCBI taxonomy): domain Eukaryota; kingdom Metazoa; phylum Arthropoda; class Insecta; order Hymenoptera; family Formicidae; genus Anoplolepis; species Anoplolepis gracilipes. Next base: position 11,979,924 of record NC_132975.1, read on the forward strand.
TGCGATAAAGCCAGTTATTTTTAATCATTTTCAACCTACAAACTTTTATTGCATCGGGACATTTTTATCAAAGGAAAATTGGCGTCAAATTTAACAGCAAATCCAGGATTATAGGACATTAAACACACCAGCGTGCAACGATGTTTAATAGCGCGATGAATAGAACCCGAAAGATGAAATAGACGGGACAGGCTAGAACGTCTCTTGAAAAATTGATCGCCACACGAAGGCGCGTTTATACAGAGACCAAAGTAAATCGCATTTAATTATTTCTTGGTTGCGCCGCAGCGGTAAAAGCGGATTCGACTGCGCGCGTGCTCGACAGTTTGGTTGGCTGAATGCACACAGCGACGATTATATTCGCCTCGAAAAACAGAGCGAAGGATTAGCGCCTCTCTCTCTCTCTCTCTCTCTCTCTCTGTCTCTCTCTGCCTCTCTCTCTCTCTCTCTCTCTCTCTTCTCTTTCTCTCCTGCTGCGTTAAAATTCTCTGCTTTAGAAACACACGAATTTTAATAGCTGCATTATTCAAGCAATTGAAGTGTTACATGAGCCGGCACGATGTCTTTTTTGGCTGCCACGATGTTTGCATTTTTCGCGGTGTGTATTCATGCGTTAATTTAACATTTCTCAATGTAAAAGCGAGCGTGATTTTAAGCTTCGCTAAATCGCATTTCGACACGCAGTATATCGATTTGCCTTAATCGAACGTAATAAAGACGCACGGTAAAAATTAATCGTCGTGTCAGCAAGAGTAATGATTTCACGTTATCTATATAGTTATCGATCCGTGCGAGAGCGTAACCCACAGAGATATCGGTCAGATCATTTCCGACAGTTGATCGTCGTCACCGTCGACCGACTTTTCTTGCTGATCGGTCGTCTCTTAAGCCGATGCGAAGAAGCTTACGAGAACTCGCTACTGCACTTCTGTCCAGCTGGGACACGAATCACGATCGATTGACGCGTAAAAACGATTATCGAAAGTTTGCTGACGTGTTTTTCCAGTCTTTGATTTCGAAGCACGTCGGCTCGCCAGGCTAGGTACACGAGATCCGGCCGTCGTGCAATGGCCGCCGGTAATACAACGGATACGTGTAAAAGGAAGTGGAAAAATAAAGTGGATACGCTACCTCGTTAACCTTTAAGCACTTGGTGAGCCCCTCGCGAAACATTACATGCTTGGTTCTCGGTTCTACACGCCGGATTTGTTTAATCGTCACAAACTGATTACACGCAATGCTTACTCGCTTTACTGATGCGAGTCGTTAATTATAAAAGTATATGAAATTTTTCAGATGAATCCGATTTCGTATTAATTTCTTCAAAGAAGAATAATATCTGTAAGGAATTGACTGGTTAGGTTTCAAAATAAATACTAATTTCTTGAATTTTTCAAGATTTAATTTATTAAATTATTTTTCTATTTTAAATTGTTATTTAATATCTGATTAGAGAGATTTGTGAGATATATATATATATATATATGGAATTAGAATGGAAGAATAAATTTAATCGCGTACGTTCCACATTTGGATATTCATTTCCTTCTATTTTCAAGCGATAAGAGTTGTTCCAAAGCTCTGAAATATATTAATTTCAGCAACAGCGAGTTATATTATCGGATGTAATGACCAGCTTTTCACTTGATATATCCGTATACGAATAGATAAATGTCTAGTGCTCGCGTGTTATATATTTGTAGACAAATATGAATTCATATCGCGCGCACGTCGCAATGACGCTTTAATCGCGTTTGTTTTGTCGCGGCTGTTTCACTGCGAACGAGCGAATTAACGAGCGAGCTTGGTGGAAAACTGGTCGACCGGCTGTCTAATTTTTTTTTTTTTTGCCCCTCGATTCGGAGCACCGGCCACCGACCGGTGACACGAAAAAGGTCGATCGCCGACAGCGTCAATCACAGTCAATGGACATAAAAGGGATTACCGAAACTTTACTAATGTGATTTCCTTCTGTTACCATTCAGTTAGCCCGATATGCACGTTACTTGCAGTTCGGTCGCATGTCAATGACAGAGCCGAGACAACAAGAAGGCAGAGAGTCGATAAAACGTTCTTTTCTGTCGACCGCGATACTTTCTATTGTCCATAAAGATTCGTTTATATGAGTCTGTCGTTTGTATTTTGAAAGCTCGAGATATCGAGCTTCCAACTGCGATTGCTGTTAACTCGACCATCGGCAATCATTAAACGGACCGTTATTTATTTCAATGATTTTTCCGTTTACTTTTTTCTCGATATATACTTTATATAGATCGCCGTTATTATTTTTCGCCTGACGTGCAACCAATCGAGTTATTTCATTCGCTAAATTAATTCCAATGAACTCGATTTTTGTATCTATATTGGCTGTTTCATACAAAGTTGCGTGTTATATTTATTTCATTCAAATAAAAACAAATATAAAAATATGACATTGATTTTCAATACTAAGAAATATTGACATTTTTTAATTACATGTAATAAATGAAAGAATTATAATTTGCTATAGTACATTTTTATTAATAATATTTAAGGACTTTGCATATACGTGCATACCTCACAATACAAAGAATAATAAAATTTCCGTCTATGGGCCAATTGTTATGAAAGTACAGATATAACCGCGGCGTTTAATCACGCTCACTCGTTAGTCTATACTCTAATTTTTGTCTCGGTGTCTTCGGCGACATGAAAGGTCACGAATGCTGATTGCATCGGCGCCGTCAATCACGAAGGACGGACAAAAATTGCAATTGTTGAAACCTCGGTAATGTGATTTTCGCGAGCGGCACTCTTTTTCGCACGGGCGTCAGTCGCGCTTCAATTACGCGTCATGCGACGGCTGAATTGTATACCAAAGATCATATTGCAAACGGATAGACGAACGGAGGAGTGAGGAGAGGAAAGCGAAATAGAAGCGAGAATCACGTGGAATTGTTAAAAGCGCACCTCTCTCGCGCATTGAAGTACGCATGAATATAGAAAGGTGTGTTTTGCAGCTGTAGAATTGGAAAATCGGTATGATATTCACGCTATAAATGTGTTTTATACGTAAAATATATAATTTTAATATAACATTTGCCAACACATGTATCTGTGAAAAAATAAAATATTTTTTTATACAATGTTTTATTTTATGAAAAATGAAATATATATAATAATACATCTCTATTTTTGTAACTAAACTTTTATAACTCTATATGCAGAAATATGGCAGAAATCATTTCAAAATAATCGCAAAGCCTTGATTTAAAGTGATCACATGTAGAATATACCTATTTAACGTTATGTATCGCAATTTTTAAACATTGTTCAACCATAGTTAAAAAATACGTCAAATTGTTTTCGACGTTAAAAATGCACATCGTCGATATATGTATACAGCTCTATCGATCGAGGCGCTGTTCTTCTAATTCTTCCGGTTATAAACGATACGACGGACAAGGCATTCGACTGGTATTGTCCACAGAATGACGCGATCGTGGTATCGCGCTCCCAGATTTTTCCTCCGGGAGAACGGATCCCCGCGGTGATACGACACGGCATGAAAGCGGATTCCGTCGACGCCGTCAATCACGGCGCGCCGGATATAAAAGCGATTACCGAAACATCGCTAATGTGATTTTCCTGGCGAGCGGTTGTGAGCCCTCGCGTATCGGCGACAGCGTGTATTGACTTTTGCTCGGTTTCTCCTGAATGAAAGATGGCGCCGTGCAACCGGTCGATATACCGCCTAGCAGAATTGGCTCAGCAAAATCACCATCGTGATGATAGCGCATATTGCAAAATAAAATTAGCTAAAAATTAGTTTTACAATCTGAAAATTGACCTCCTAAACTAAAAAAAGATTGAAGAATTTTAAATTAAACTAGGATATTTTGGAGATATAACACGTAAGTTATCATGCAACATTGATTATTTGCACTTTCTTTTTTTATTATTAATATTATCACATTGCAACATAATAATGTATACGGTAAAATAATTTTTATATGATATTTATATATATATATATATATATATATATATATATATATATATATATATATAATATATTAGAGCTTATTTGTGAATTTTTACTTATTTTCTTTTTTTAAGACAATTGATTTTGTAACAAACAAAATGAAAATCATAGAAGTGTCAAATGAAGATGTTAGTGTAGCCATTTTTTTCGTTTATTTTGCTGAATATTCTAAGCAGTTCAAATATCGTCTTTCGATGGGGGACGAAATGCAAAGGGTGGAAGAAAATACGTTCTTTGGCTACGGTGGGCATTCGGTTCCCTTATCGAAAGTTCGCAGGCAGCGTCGATCTGCATCGATGGTGGTCTAAGCACACTCTCTCGCCAGTCTCTCTATCTCACTTGCTCTTTCTTTCTTTTTCCCGATGGGAGTTTGCCGGGTTATTTACCTGAATAAACCGCTCGATAAAAAGAGTACACACGATCCCTCGTCGGCGTCGTAGCGCGACGTGCATTAATAATTTCGCGGATACTTCGCGTATAAATCGCGCGCGTGCCTTCCCCCGCAACTTACTCCGTCATTCTGGTGGAAACGCGACATGAATTTGTTATGATGCGAGTTGACCGGCGACTATACCGTTCCAATTATCGCGCGTTCTTCCATGGTTATTTGTTCGCGACGGGATACGCGGGGACTATAAAATTGCTTGTTGCCGGTAACATAATTAGTTGCTAGTAATACGTCCCAGTCGGATTTACAGACGGACAAATGATTGTACGGGTATTCAGTATAAAGCTAAACGAAATAATAAAAGAAACGAGAATATACTCACTCGGGATATAAACATATGTATTATAAATATATAAAACGGATTATAAATATATAAAACGCATTTATAAAGACACTAGAGATGAATCATTTCTCTAATCATGATATCCGTCCATTATTATATTATTAGTTTAATCGTACAACATTTAATGAGAGATAAATGACTTTTGTATTAAATGACTCAAGTGTAATATTTCATCATACTACTGTGACTATTGAACTTTAAACTTTGATAATTCTAACGTACCATAAACGAGATATCTAAGTCGGTATATCTGTTAAATAAAAAGCGGTGCAAATAATATTGTTGTACAGATTTTTCAGAGGAAAAGGAAACTAACTAGTTTGGATTTTGCGTTGAAATATACGCTATTTATGCGACACATACTGCACATCGTTCTTATTGATTATTGGTCCAGTATATAGTTCAGTTATTTAAAATTCATTACAGATGTTGCCTCGTATTTCATTTGTTTAATTCGTTCATAATTATCTTTCTGCAATATTATTGCATAATTTTAGCCCGGCGTGATTCTGGTTTTGTTCTCTGTTAAATGTATAAGATATCTGAAATATAATTTTAATTTGCATTAATTCCATTTGTACACGCCCATTGCTTTCGCATTAAACATCGTGTTGTGTCGCTCGATGGAAGTTGCATCGTTTAATCAGAGAAATTAGTTCTCTCGCCTTTGTACACGAGAAATTATTGCTATCAATATTTCGAAAGAAATCATATAACGTTAATTAAGATTTCTAATTGCATTTAAAACATAAAACAAGTAAGCACGTAATCTCGGAGTGGTGTGATATGATTTATCTATAGTCGTTATAATGTTTAGCAATTATTATTATTGTAATAATATGGTGATAACATGCCACGTTTAAAATTATAATCACTCTCTCTATAATTATAAAATTTTACAAGTTCTTTTAAAATTACTTTACATACTTTTTTTTACTATTTTTTTCCTTTTTACATTGAAACCAAACTAAAAAATTTTTGATGAGTATTACAAGGTGTGAATCACATGTTATGTACACATTATGATGTATGTACGTGAAAGTGGCAACTCACTTCGTGAAAACTCATTAATTGTGAAGAGTTCTAGCTTTATTTTTAATAGCTCTAAAGTTTTTGATACAGATTAAATTATAGATCATAATTGTCTAAAATATTATATAGTAAAAAATATATACATATATGAGCATATAAAAATATATTATTTTCAGATATTATTGTTAAAACTTATTTCGTTTTTAGATATATTTAAAGCATATTTATTATAGACGAATTTCTGTGATATATACATTTGTCCAAAATAATGTTAATATATTATATATACCCATTAAAATTCCATTCTGATCTTTAAAAGAGAATGATTTTTATAGTCGGATTTAGCCAATCCATCTATCTCTGAAAATAATAAAAAAATATTATATATATTATATTTATTACTATATATATATATATATATATATATATAAATAATTTGATTTTATTTTATATACATATATAAACATTTCTCTCTTTTATTAAATTTACGATATAGCATGTCAGTTTTCTCTTTATTATCAATGTAGTTTTCAACAAGAACACATTGTATACAGGAAAAAAGAATTACTATTTTTTTAATTAGTTTGAGCTCGCATACAATATGTATAATATTGAATAAAATTCTTAGTGCGCGTGCGCGCGTGATCTAGATTAAACGGATTGTTTTGACTATTAAATTAAAAGAATGGCTTGAGATAAACTAAGACGTCAAGTTTCCGCTTGTTACTTTCTCCGCAGATGATTTTTTTAGCATTTTTTATCAGATTTCAAACGCTTAACAGTTCTATAATAATTTTATAAAAATTTCTATAAGCGTTAAAATGATTAAAATATTAAGTTAAATGAATTAGATCATTCGAGATCTCAGACGTAAAAGTAAGAGGTCAGACGTTCATATCTTTATCCGTCTATAATAAATTAATTGTACATATATAAATATTATAAAGATGATTAATTATGTATTTGTTCTATTGTTAACGATTATACATTTATTTATGTATCAAAATATTTGAATAATTGCAATAGAAGGATGCTGGAGGATCATTGCCGACGAAGGATCGAGCCTCTGTTTTTCGCGTCTTTTTATCGAAAGAGAATTTCGCGGACAAACAAGTGTTGGGAGTGCCGAATTGATAACGGGCAATTATCTCATTGTCAGTATATCAGTCTGCACGATATACGTCTTTCGATATTCGTAGGCGACATTGAGATAATTTATCGCGTTATTGCAAATGGTGAATTTCGAATGAGTGTCAAGAACGTCGAGTTGAAAGACCAGATGATCGTTTCAGTGTATTATCTATTAATCTGCGCAAAATAGTACACACTGAGTTTTTTTTGTATGTTTATAACGCGATCCGCATGAAAGTTTCTGTAGATTTTTTTCGCTGTTTAATCGCATATTATTTTATTCGATATTAACCACCGTGTGCGTATACGAGAGACGGAAGTAAAATTTTATTGCTGAAGTAAATACCGGACATTTATTTTGATGACGATAGTGGTTGTGAAAACGTTGAATTTAAGGAATATTTGATATTGGATGATGAGTACGAACGTGCGCGAGACACTTTGTCCTGAATTTGACTCTAAACACTGTGACGATTGGTATCCTTGAAAAGTGTGTCATTCGTCGAATAACAACCGTCGCGAGTAGTTGAATTTTGCGAGTGGTGGGCAGAAAATATCGAGTGATTGTCGTGATTATATTGAGATTAAATAATCGCGAATAATAGTGATCGATATTTGCTCGATACATGAATCGCAACGATATCTTATCGAGTTTCCTTCTTCGACAAACGCTTTGACGAGTAGCGTGTGAACCCCGTAATACAATCACGTTTTCGCTAGTGACCGAATAGCCACTATTACGCGTAGATGGATTGAATCGCTTCGTGAGTCGTGACGATTTTATTCCTGGAATTGATATATACGCAATATAAATGTATAATACTTTCTTCAAGACACGCGTATCGCGAAGTATTCTATTAGGTAAAAACATGAAGCTCGGAGCTTCGCCGAATTCTCGAAATTGAGGAGAGGGACGAGGATGTGAGCTTGTGTTATATACAAATAAATTGTTTAGACGAGTGCTAGACGAGTGCTAGACGAGTACGCTTGTTTCAAGATATTCTCCGTCAAAGTTTTGTCAAGTGTTGTCTGTATCTTTCATTCGTATAAATCTCTCGCCCACTGCGTCTCTACTAAATATCAAATGGCAATCGTTGAACGATCACGATAGTGTCACCGCGTATTCGTTATCGAGTGGTCATTATTATACACATGCGAATTACGAGAATGTCGAGAATAAATATCGAATAAAAGTACATCACAACTGCGTGCGTTTTAATGTCGCGAGTGATAGTGAGTAATATGATAAATATTTTAAGTGGATCAGCTCGTATAATATCGTCGGGAGTGCCGAATAAAAGTATTGGGTGATTATTATAATTACGCGAGTATCGTGAACATATATCTGTAATCAATACTCGATTGAAAGTATGTACATCATCGCATATAAAGTATAAAGTGATGTCGGTACAAGTATTGATCGCAAGTTTTGATTTTCGGCATTTCTTTTTTTTATAATGATATCTTGTCATAATGAATAAATAAATGTGCATCGAAAACAGTTTGGTGCGATTGTTGAATATTTTAAATATCGCGATTTTCGTGATTGATAATAATTGATTACTCATTTAACTGATTTAATTGCTTATGCGCTGGATGATTGATCGTCAATAATCAAAGGACTTTAAGATAGAAAAATGAACGGGTTAAAGACGAGAAAAGGAGCGGGACTACGACTGGTGAGTCTATAATTAATTTGATATATAATATTTAATTTGTGACGAATTAGGTATTAGTCGAACGAATTATGATTGAGTAATAATAAATTATATTATTTTATCGTTATTTTATGAATACATGATTGAACAATATTTATTAATAATATAATAAAAATTGTTTGAAAAATGTAGAATAAAAATTAAATGCATTTTTTGCTTATATATTTTTGTACAGTTTTTATACAATGCATTATTCACATGATGAGCATATATAAATAATTTATATATAACGACGTATTGCATGTTATATAAAAAATGCACAAAACTTACTTTTACGTTTTATAAAATGCAGATTAAAAAATAGAAAATTGTATTACACGTATCAAATATTAATATAAATGGTGTGCGTGTGTGTGTGTGTGTGTGAAGCAAGCACTTCGTAGAAACTTATTAATTGTTGAGAGTTATGGCTTTATTTTTAATAGTTGTAGAGTTTTTGATAGATTAAGCAAATAGTTTTGGTCATTAAACTAAAAACGGCCTCGGGACAAACTGTCAAGTTGTATGTTGCGTCTCACTTTATCCTCCGACATTTTTTTTAGCACTTCTAGCCATATTTTAAGTGCTTGAGAGTTGTACAACAATTTTACAAAAAGGTCTATGCGTAAAAATTATTAGAATATTAATTAAAGTGCCAAATTAAACACTACATTCGATAGATTTTAAATTAGATTACATGTTATTCTGCAATCACTTTTTATTTCCAGAAGTTCTGTGCATAAATTACAGTGACTACAGACTAATATAAAATCTCATTTAAAATTAATAGAATTATTAAAATAGGACCAGCATTTCATCTCGATATACATCGGTCATCCCGGGTGATGTAATTTATTCCAAGCATTTGTTTTATTTAATGGTAAAACTACTTGTTTGTAATCTATCAAGAATTCTAAAACTATTAAAAATAAAGCCGGGACTCTCAACAATTAATGATTTTCTACAAAATGAATTTTACAATTTCACACACATATCACAGTATAATTACGAAGAAATTAATTTTCCGTCCAAATAATTTTTGACATTATTTTCTACGATCTTTTTTCCCATTTTATCATATGTATCATTATATTATTGACATGAAAAATTGGTATATAACCGTAGAATAGAAATATTACGAAGAGTTGCTCGAAACATTTTAATTACATCTAACTGAGATGTGATACATCACTCTCACATTATTATCTCGCAGCATTATTTATCTAAAAGTCACATCGCTAATTATAAACACACGTTCGCGTCAATAAGGTTTGAGCATGTCATCGCGACACGACTCTAGCTTTCAGTAATTATCATCATAATAATCCCCCGGCTACTCCCGGGAGACTTTCCGCGCAGATTTCCCGTGGCGCATGCACAGCGCGATGCACTCTTTAGGTTATTACTTTTTTCGAATTATATGTCACTGACTGTCGCGTCCCTAATCGCAATTAATACGAGTCGCGACGAGGGTGTCCCTCTCGTTCGAGGCCGAAGTGGTGTCCGGTTATTAAATTCCGCGTGCTTTCCGTACGCGCGACAGTGTCACTGTCAGTGCGTGCTCTCTGGTAATTCCGGCCGCGTGGATAACCGTCCGACCATGCATTAGGCGGTGGATTTTATCGTCCGCCCTGGACTCACCCGGCGCGCGATTATCATCGCGATACCTTCGCCAGGCACAGGGCGCAAGCCCCCTAGAAACGTGCTACACGCACGTGACGGAAGCGTACACGCCCGGCTGGCGGCACGTACAGGTGCTCGTGCGACGGTTATATTTAATATACAGAGTGGCTTGCGACTATCGTACTGTACCCTCGATCTTGTAAAAAAAAAAAAAAAAATATCGGCATTGGAATTAATGAGAATGTGAATAAGTATTAAGTAAATATAGAGATGTGACGATAGTAAAATCAATTAATATTGAAAAGTAAAACATCGAGAGTTTAAATATATATATATACTTACATTTGCTTCTTTCAGTTAATTGCAAAAATACTTGCGGGAAATATACTGTGACAGTGTTTTACGTATTTATTTAACGCTGAAAGTTTATTCGTTAAAATTCAAATTGATATAGATTTCTCTTTTGTCAATTGTGCTCGTCAATTTATCTAATTTACAATTGACAGGACATGATGCGATACAAATAAAAATTTCATCGAAACATTACAACATTCTCGCCGATGAATTGTTGCGTAATTTAACAATTTAGAGTCGACGTTATGACGTAATTATCGCGCGTATTGATATCGTTTAAATTCGGATAATATGTGTATATGTATATTGTGAATGTACCTATTCATATCACGAAATTATCGTGGTCATACATTGTATAAATTCCGGAAAAGATTTTCATTAGTACGTTCTTTTCACGAGCATTTTTTTTCGCTTCGCTCTTCTGGCGAATATGAGAATTATGTAAACGCGAGCCATTCTTTCTTCTAGAAGACATTAGGCTGTATACAAAAGAAAAAGTATGTGGCACACCGAGTCTAACTTTACACTTAAGCCTCATACCTAAGGCGTGCACAGATACCTGATTATAGCGCATTTTGCACAGTGCGATGCACGCCACGTTGATAAAAGTCAGCATTACGATGTAAACGGTTTTCCGAGATTACGCGCGGCTGTTTCGCGGCGAGAGATGGTTGGGTAATTGACTCGAAATTGAAAGAATGACGTTACACGACGAGGAGAAGGGGCACCGTTTATCGTGTCCGCTCGTGTCTATTAATCACGAGTGCGAGATAACGCGTTGCTGTCGCGAAGCGAGGGCTATTACGTAATTACGCGTTCCTAATATCTTCCGCCTTGTATCGGTAATTAGGCTTACTCGATGTCCACTTGATTACAAGATTAACGAACGAAACATTTTTGTGTCATCACATCGATTATCACGTTATTTCGGTTTTTGTGGCTTATAATGAAGATGACAAACGCCTCGATTATGTCAAATTAATCTTGTACTTGAGAAACATGATTTTGTTTTTCAGTGATATTAATTTCGTGATTTATTTTAATAGCTAAAATCGCTTCCCGGATTATTTCAAACTACTTTGCGTTTAATGATTGTGCCTTTAATAATTTATCGATTAACTATATTCTTTATAGTTTACTTCAACTTTCTTATAATTGTTCGCATTCATAGGATCGATAAAATAACTAAAAGAAAGATAGCTTCGGAAAAATTTATCTTTAACATTTTATTACAAAAAGTTAATTACCTTCCTATTACTTATAAAAAATATAGTAAATATTTAGAGTATTGTATTTATTATTTATTGTATTAATTATTATTAGCATTGAGGTAATTATTATATAGATAGCATATTTCAAGGATTTTTATTATGGGTTTGTAATATCCTGTGATGAGAGGGAAATATGTTTGAACTCATTCACATACACGCATTTGAACGGAATATATTTGCTCTCGTATTTGTGCGATTAAATGTTTTGCCGAATCGATCCGGAAACGTCAAACGATAAACATCGATACTTTTTCTTTTAGATTTAATCTCTTCCTGTTTTGCTCTGAATTTGATTGCGCGCAAGTATTTTGAAATAGCCTAAAGGTTCGTTTTCTCCCTGAACTCAACAGTGATGTTCTGCCGATCTCTGACATCACTTCCGGCCCTCTCGTTCCCTACATTCCCTCTCTTCTTTCGAGATTCATCATAGATTGCAAAGCTGCCGTTTGTGTGCATGGGAGTTTTACGGTTTTGTTCCTTTGTTCCTTTCGTTCCTACAGTTGTTGCTGCCGCCACACAAAACCTCAGCGTGGATAGAGAACGCGATTGAGAACGTGATTAAGAAGTTAATGCGACATAGGTATTTGTAAGGTCGTGAATATCGCAGAGAAAAAGATTGCGGAAGCCCTTTAAAATCACAGACAAATGAGTATTCTCATTTCCATGTCATAATTCTTCGTGTGCGTGATAAATTTTTGTCTAATACGAAAACCTTGCATTTAATTTATCAACAGATAACTATGATTAATATTAAATATATAATAGTTCTCCGTGACTCTGAATACTATTTGTCTGAGGATTATATAAGCCTTGCAATAATGTGAGAAAGAATGCATTGTATATGCATTTTTTTTTTTTGTATGGAAGAATAGAAAGAGTAAAGAAGCGAAGATGAGATGTGGCGAAAAAAGTTAACGCGACATATATTTGCGCAATCGTAAATGTCCCGCGATTACCGCAAAAGAAAGGCTGAGAGGGAAACTTCTCGCTGCAACAAGAAGAAGAAAGAGGAAACGTTGCGGTTACGGAAATGGTGCCGATCATTACCGTGCTACACCTGCGTCATGGAACTGCCGGGTATAAGATGATTCGCCGATAAAGTGGAAGTATCGAACGTACTCGTAAATAAGTAGGCGTTCGATTCGCCTCCTGTGGTTGGAACCACACTTGAAAATAATTTTACAACCGTAATTTCGCGAATAACATTTCCAGCGACACAAGTTCTCAAACTCAATTCTTAATTGATATACATATCTATTTTTGGTTAAAAAAAAATCTGCGAGTGCTTGTTTATCGATTTTAACGACTTAAACGTAAAGTAGATTCAGCATTTTCCGCGATAAAATCTCTTTTGAAACGTACGCTGAATATTTTCTTAGTTTTTTAATTACACGAAAATCTGCGAATCCAGCATCATGTCTTTCCGTAACATTTCCGTTTTTCATTTTCAAAGTACAAATGCCGCACAGAGAGAAAATGACATTGTGTACAAAAATCACCGGCAGCTGTATACACATTGGCATTGTAACTGTAATGCTTCTTTTCTCGACACGCTTCGGGCGGATAATTTGTAGTAACACCGAGCGTCTTTGTTTCGCGGCTAAGCGTTTCCTCGTTATTGTATTCGCTACGAGGTTGTAACAGTTACTATATATCCCGCGTACTCTCTGTAGATACCGTTCGTTGCCGCGCGTTGCCGACGCATCGCAGTAAATACCTCACATGAGCTGCTGCTGCTGCTGTTGCAGCCGAGAAAATTGTTCGCATAATGATATCTCTTATTCTTACAAGCATATCGACCGCCATCCTCTTCATTCGTTTGCGCGCGCGTTTACTTATTGTTAGGCGTCTGATAAAAAATTTATCATAATCTAGTTGGTTCTGCATAGAATTCCAGTTGAGATAAAGGACAAAGGAAAGCGACCAGAGCTGTAAAGTCTTGTAGCGACACAATTAAGAGTTTCACAATTTGATTACTTTCGTGAAACGGTTCGGACGACGTAATTATAAACTATTTGCAACTATTTGCCTATTAGAAGGAAGACCGGAACTTTTGCAAACCCTGATATTATTTACGAAAGCCAATGGCTCGTTCGATCGACCCAGTTTTATTCTTCTTTTTTTTTCAAGCAAGCCATTTTATCTCATAGTTGCCCTCCCTCTGTTCCCACCCCACGGCTGCTGTCCGGAGCAGCCTTGTCATATTCAACTATAGAATAACTCAACCGCGAGCTATTACGGTTTTCTCGTCACGGCTGCCTTTTATTTCGCGAAAGCTTTGCACCCGAGCGTCGCGCTGCGCGACGGCAATTTATTTATATTAATTCGAAGTAATCTAATTCTCGGTGGCGCGCCGAGTAAGCTATAAAAACATTGTCGAGGTATCTTTTCGTAACAGTTTAGTTTCATAAATCATTGTTTGTTCGTGCAAATTCGTTATATAAACTGAATATGCATAAGAAACAATTCATCTACATATACAATATATTCAGATTTGATTATATCATATTAATGTAACAAAATATCTAATGTCCTTTTTAATAGATTCTGATAAATTACGAATTTTGAGGCGATAACTTATTAATGACATCTTTTTTAAGTAATTAAAAGATAGAAATTGTAGATTTAATATACATTTTCTATATAACAAAATCAGATTATTATATATCAATTTATTCTACAAAATAATGAACAATAATAATATTGGAGGATCGAAAGTTTTATATAATATTCACACCGCTCGCGAACGTTGTTTTACTCCATTGTGCGACTTATCGCGCCATTTTCGACGCAACGATCGGAGAAGCTTCCAGCTATTCGACCGACTTATCTTACATCCATCTCGAAACTCTGGCAGAAGCGATCTATCGGTCTTGACGCGCCCGAGCTATCCAACCGATTCGGTCTAGCTACTTCCAAGACGATCTCGCAACTTCTGATTTACCGTCCTATTTTACTATTACCGCACGGTGCACTTTGCAATTACGCTAATTCTCTCTTCTTTGGTCGCGGATTAATACGTATACTTATCAGAGATGATTTATCAGAGCTTGCTCGACCGGTCGGTCGACTGACGCGCGCGACCCATGATCGCCCGAAGTCACGGCCTCCTCCTCTTCCTCCTCCGCCTCGGGACAATCAATTTGATGGGAATCTTACCGGCGGGCGAAAATACCGTGGGCGGTCGTTCATCCTTGTCAGACGGTAATTAACGTAAGCAAAGATCGTTATCTTCTTTGAAGCCGGTGTTCTTCTTCTGTCCCTCTTGTGCGCTCGCCCGCGGTCTTCTTTCCTCCGGCATTTTCCTTCTTTTCACCCTCCTACGTATGCGTAGGGAAGGGTCCCGAGCCCTTCCTGTCCTCGTGTGCTTTTTGTATTCCTCTCCCTTCCCCCCCTCCCTCTTTATCGCGGAACCATCCCCCTCTCTTTCTCTCTTTTTCTGCCCCTTCGTAACCCGCGGCTGTCGACCGTCTGCCGTTTTCCTTTCTATGTTTCAGTTAACATCCCTCTTTTCTCGTATTCCCTCCCCTTTGCTAGACTCCCTATGTTTTTCCCGATAACGCTTCTATATAGCTGGCGAGGGATGTATGTTTTGAATTTACCCTACAACACGATTTTCATTGGACCGCAACAAACGCACGCGTCGCCGTGCGGTAAACGCGCATGTCGCATGGCTTTTGAAATTTCCGCACGACGTCACGACGTTTCGTGGGATATGTAGCGTTAAAAAATTACTCACCAGCCACTCTGTGGAAGAGAAGGTAAGAGAGAGATATATATAGAGAGAGAGAGAGAGAGAGGACGTACATAACTGTTTCGAGCGTTAATTTCTCTCAGGTTAACTTGCTGTCATGTTTGATCTTTTTGCGGTGCAAAATACTTTACAGTTAGTTCCTTCGAAGAATGTTGTATTAATCTCGAACGATATCCGTAAACGTTAGAAACTTAGTACTTTGCGTGAGTTTGGTACATAAAGTTTCCTAGAATTTCTAACGAAAATTATCGTATATCAAAGATCAAAATAGGAAATTATTTACTTACAACGTAGAGAATTTTATAAATAGTTTTGGAATTATAAACGGTACACAGATAAAATTCGCAAGTTTTTTTTTTTTTTTTTTTTTTTTTGACGAATTAAGTACAGGACTAGTAAATAACCTTTATTCTACATAGAGGGGAACCATCGGTACTTTCGATAATTGACCGAGGATTGTCCCCATCGGACTGTCGCGAATACGCATTATACTTTGATCACTGGACGAATGGTTAACACCCGTGAATGCATAAAACGCTCTCGCTCGTGTATACCGAGTGTGATACATTTACACACCCACGGATACGGGCAAGAATAGTGCACACAAACAGGGGCTGAATCGAATGAATCCATAACGGATATGACAGAAGGGTTACCGTTTTTCCCATTACTCTGCCCGTGTATCGGGATCCGGAAATTACCTGCCGTCGTATTATCATACGAGGGTCAAATCGAGACCTCGCCCTCTCCCTCGCGCTTTCCGTGATTCTCCGCACGCGAAATATCGTCGCACCGCACCGCACCGCACCGCACCGTCGTGTCCGCCAATCAATAGCCTACGTGTCTGGCAGTCACGTCCGAATTTTCGACGGGCGCGACCAGAACGGGATAAAACTGCCTCGGAACGTGTATTCGACTGCTGTTTGAAATATCTGCGCTTATACGTATGTACGTACATCCGGAAGCTATTCGCTGCGACGGCGAGGAAATCGTATACGCGTTTTGCGTCACGTATTATCGTCTCTTGTTGCTTCTGACGCGTTTGAACATTTCAAGATAACATTCACGAGTTTGCATCCTATTCATTATAAATAGATTTGGATAAATACTATTTTATTTAAATTAATTATATAGAGATATCTGTACCTTTGAGAAAAATATAACGAATATTGCAAAGTTTGTGTTATTTTTTGTTCTATTTATTTCTACATTGTATTGTTTTTTTTTTTTTTTTTTTTTTTTTCATATGTTAAGCATTTCAAACATTCTAAAACTTGATGCTATATATAAATATATTTATTAATATTTATATAAAAATAAGTATTGAATTTAAATTAAACATTACTTCACGAACGATTTGATTGGCAGAATACGCACTGATTTATTTTTTGAAAGTATGATTAAATTTATATGTAATCTTTTTTGTAATTTATTTGCAATATACGATAGCATCACGCTACGTTGCACCCTCTTAATTCGTAGATTTTGCAGGGGTTGGTCCCTAGTTTACCTCACCGGAATCTAGCCATACTCGCGTGTATTCGCGGGGTTTACGGAGATTGATGGTGTACAGTCCGAAAACAGATGATCCTTCGTGAAAAAAATAAGATGCGAGACGAGGCGACTTTCCACGCTATTCTTTGTCGTTAAATTATTGCGCAAGCGCGCAAGCGCACTAGCGGGTCGCGAAGCAATAATAGGAACGTATGGCATTTTTTAATAATGCTTCCTTTCTTTTCTCCGCCGCGGTGCCGAATGCCATTCCGTGTCAGAGGTCGAAAGTTCAAGCACGATATACTAACGATATACTAACGCAATAACGAGAGAAAACATGTGATACGTTTTTCGCTCAATATTTGGGATTTTCTTCGCCACGATTTTTTCGCGAAACGAGTGAAAAGTACGAAAGGTTAATTTTATTTATCAGTTTTGTTTTTCGTACGCGCGACTATATTTCTCCGTCTTGGAATGAATTTACCAAGGCCTGGCGCTTTACGAAAAATTGGTATGCCACGTTCTCGTCTTATTTTTTCTCGCGACAAAAGGAGGGTCGCGCCCTTCCGAATCGCCGCGTCGATTTAGGGACCCACGGACACACGGCACCGCCCCCTTGTATATACACACATACATGCACCTACGTACGTGTCATATCCCCGTCGTTTCGGAACATTCGACGGCGTGGAAAAGTTGTCGAAGACGAAACTTACTTGGCCGGCTCGCCGAACTCTCCTCTCTCCTTTCGTGTCTCCCGCAGCTTCGCGCGCGCCGGATGTGTTTCCAGCACACGATCGTAAATACTTTTTATTTGTTCGTGTACACGGAACTTCTTCTATCCGTTTACCGTTGAAGTCGCGCTGCGCCGGATCTGCTTTCCACCGGACGCTCTTCGTGCTGAAGGGATTCGAAAGGTTTATGAGAATTGAAGGCCAATAATACGCGAAACGAAAAGAAGCTTGGGCTTATGTTTATCGCAGGTTCGATAAAAAGAACGCTCCTCTATGTCATTAATAACTTAAATCCGCTAAATATCTTTTTGTGTTTTTATTTTTATCTTACGTATAGTTTCTTCTCTTCTTTCGCGAATTTCAAATTTGTGAAAAGAATTTATCTTTAATCAATCTACCCCCTCGCCAGGGTACGATAGTCTCGCGGACACCCTATATATTTCGCGGGTGTCTGATGGTTTTACGACCCGGCGATGAACCCCTCGCTCACGACGAGAAGACGCGGAGTGGTTCGTTAATGCGGCGCATTATGGGGTTCCATCGAGCCTGGGTTTTCGAGCACGGTTCCCTGGGGCATTCGCCCGAGCTGACGAGGATATCTCGATACCGCTTGTAACCTACCGTGACGTGGCCGCGGAACAAATTATTTTCAAGTTAATTTAATTCCGTTTGGGTTTTATCTTTGGACGAGAGGAAAGCGGCCGGGAATTGGATGCTGGGAACATTCACTTTGAGATGAGACATCTGGTATATATTTTTATTTCCGCGTGCTATTCTGCGAAGTGACTTCGCGGCTCTTTACTTTGTGCTTTACACTTTGTCTTGTATGACTCTGTCTTTAGTTATAAAAGTTGACAACGCAGGCGAGACCCGAAGTAAAAAGCAGCGTAAAAGTCGCTTTCGCGAAATGGGACATTGGAAACTTGGCTTTTTATTCAGAGCTATCAATATCCAGTACGATTGAAAACAATGGTACGATACTTTAAAACTAATGTTCCAAACTTTGTATTGTTAGTATTTATATCATAATACTTACCTTTCATAAGTATATACATATATATGAAACAAGGTAAAAATTCTTTTTAATATGTATCTAATATATTATAGAAAGAAAAATTACACTCGCCGTGTAGGATTATTTTGATATCTAAAATTATTATAATATTTATCATAGAGCTAATTTTTAATCTACGAACAAGTACAAATTCTACGTGAAAGTTCACTCGTTTTTATCAGAGTATCGCATATTTTATAAATTACTATTCTCGATTTATATGTAATGTCATGTACGAACTGGAATTAAAGAGTAATTATAAAATGTTTGTTCTCGAGCGAGCGTCTCCTGTCGGAAATTTAATTAAATGTCTCGACGTACGGCGATATTTCTGTTTAAATTTTCGACGAAATGCAAGCTCGCGAATTTCTTCCCTGGAACTGTGTTAATAGTTATACCAAAAGAAAAAAAAAACTCGCTTATGCGCGAATTTATGTCGAAGTTTGGGCTGAATCTGAATAAAATACGCGCATCGCGGACGCTTATGGTATCGCGGTAGAAAGCAAAATTGCTTCGTGTAATTTAATATTTAACATCGTTGCTACTCTGAAAACTTAATTCGCTTCCCATTATCGCGCAATATTGCGCGATGAGTCTTACATCCCGCAAATTTTTCTTTATTAAGGTGATGGTGGTGGCGTGTTAAGAAAACGGCACTCTTGCACGTGATATTAACAAATGTAAATGGTGCACACTTTTGACATTGCTCCTCCTCGGTTTAACATTAACATTAAATTTTAATGCGCAGTGGAATACAAAATATTGCCAGGCAAGTATCTTCACGATGGATACTT
Organism: Anoplolepis gracilipes; assembly: GCF_047496725.1. Taxonomy (NCBI): domain Eukaryota; kingdom Metazoa; phylum Arthropoda; class Insecta; order Hymenoptera; family Formicidae; genus Anoplolepis; species Anoplolepis gracilipes. The sequence goes on from NC_132975.1 coordinate 11,999,674, forward strand.
AAAGTAGTACGTTACTGCACTTGCGCGCTTTCTTATTACATCGGATTAGCATGACCATTAAGTCTCATTTAGAATAAAGCAGAAAATGCGAAATAAACATGCTTTTTGAGCCTCGTTTAAGCTGTTAAACGTTCAATTTATATTCAGTAGATTCATGGTAAACTTTTCATATATTAATTAATTTTTCCGTTAATTTTTCTGCACAGGGCGATCTTTTTTTTTTTTTTTTTTTTTTTTACATACTATTCGTGTTTGCTTCTTACATCGCGTAAAAGCGGAGTTCATCTCAAACAAAGTAGCTTGAGGAGAATCACGTGGCGGTAACTGCAATTTACACTCGGCAGGCGTAAATTGAACGCCAAGTAGAACGGCAGCATCCAATTTTTCCATTCTGCGAACAATACGAGAAATGGTGTATGTGTTCTTCCGCCACTTGTATTTCGTGAAATTTAGTATTGGTAGATAGTCATAAATAAAAAAATATAGATTGTAATATTTATTACGATGTATATACATCGTACATATTATTAATATTGAAATTTGGGAATTTACGTAATTCATTATGTAATAGTACGTACATACACTATTGTATAATATATATGCGCACGCGAATAGAAAAGAGACTTGTAATTTCCATCAATATTCTTTTATTAAGAACATTGGAATAAAATTAAAGAAATTCCGCTTTCATTCGTCTCTTCAATCTCCTGAAAAAAACTCGAGTTTCCGCAAACGGCGAGTCCCGGAAATTCATTCATTATCGGATTGTCCTGGCGCGGTAGCGGATAACACTATTCGCCGAGCGTTTTATTTCGCGAGGAATCGATTAGAGAGTCGCTAATAGGTGTAAGTGCGTCTCGCTAAATGACAACTGCGTTCGAGAGTAAATACGAAACACAGCATGGCTAGTGCGACGAGCTGAAAAGTGTACACCGCTATAGCGGATAATAGCGTCCAAGAGGCCATTAAAAGCCCGAAGGCCAACAACGGACATTCTATAGTCGGCAGAAAGGTCCCCGACAAGTTTCGCAGAATGTGTGCGTTCCCCATCTCGCGACATATTTACGACGTAGCACGGCATGGTAGCTGAATGGTCGTATCAACGTCGTTCGCATAGGTACAGCCTTGGCCGAAACTATACAGAGTACTTTCAATGAATGGGAGTAAATAAGTTAAACCGTTTGACGTTGACAAATTGAAAGACACGGAAAATTCGTGTGTCGTTAGTATATTTTTAAAAGAACTTTGTGTACTTTTTAATTATTCGAAAGCCGCGTAGTTTGTGATTCGCAATTTATTGAAGGCGCCCTACATACATATCCGTAGCCGAGATTGTTTGTGGCTACGCACATGTGTGCAGGATACTTTGAGAGCGACAATGTCGGTAGCGCAAATGTCGTACACAGTACTTACATCGTAAAACCGAGAGCGGGCATTCGGTGGATTAGTAATTCTGTGGTTGTTGTAGCGCCGTTAATTATAACTCCGAAGTTTATTGTTGCAAACAGTATCGCAACAACTCTGTGCTGTCTCTGTGTAATGCCACACTTTTGCGGTTGAAAAATTTCAATTTCCATTTCCATTTTTTAACCAACTAACGTTTTTTGTTGATTTATCATCTACAAAGTATCGTTGATGTAATTAAAATATCATGTTGCGAATCTCTATATGTAATCAAAATAACAATCGAATGAAAGAATCGTATATATCTTTTCTCGGAATTAGCGTTTAATCAGTGACTAAACCATCGACCCAACATATGCGTAGAGTAAAATAATAATAGCGTTTACTAATACGATCAAAAATGTGAGATAAAATGTGAGATGGAATAATAATCTGCTTGTGAAATTAATTCAGCTTTCATAAGAACGCGTTTCTTCTTCATTTCGTTCTTTCAATTTTTCTCAAGTGACAGCCAGGAAGAATGCCAGCAAACATTTTGGAGGGAATAAAATATTAACCGCGCCAATATACGGTAACTGCCACCGACCGATTAAATCATTCGTTCGATTGTTAGAGCGCTCGAAAGCGCGTATAAAATCCGCGACGCCAATCCTGCCAATATCAGTGTGTGTTCAGCTAGCGTTTATCGATACTTCGCGTAGCACTCGGTGTGTAGTTTGCTCTGACACACGCTCGTGCACTTTACACGTATGTGCATACGAAACAGAGAAAGAAAGAGAGAGAGCACGCGACATAAATAACGGCTACACGTGTCCGACGAATAATGCCTTGTAATGCATGCCGGTGTTCCGAGAGTCGACGGAACGAAACGTAGGACCGAGAGATAGAGAGCCGTAGGGGGACAAATATGAATATGCGGGAGGATGCGACACGCGGACGGGGGGAGGATAGAAGGGCGGGGTGGAGGCGCGTTAAAGAGAGGACTACACCAGCAACCGCGCCGTCGCTACCATTACTACGACGGAATTTCACGAGAGACCCTCACCGATGAATGCTGCGTGCCTTTATAAATATGACCGTACGCTGCTGTACACCCTCGCGCAGAACGCGACAGAACGCGCGACTTCATGCAAGAGGTTGGAGGAGGTAGGGAAGAAAGGGGATGAAAAGGCGGAGGGAAGATACCGTGCGCAGAATGCGCATGAAAAATATAACTCGCGGCCTCTCGCTCAACGGACGAAATTATCGATATCATAACACGAAGAATTTGAATACGTCGTCGTCGTATTCTCGTCCGTATTCACATTCGTTGTTGTTCTCTCTCGCCTTTTCTTCTACGTCTTTTTCATACATATATATATATATATATATATATATATATATATATATATATAACACCTTCGACCTTACCAACTTTTTTATTTATCAGCTTTGTGGAAAAATCCCCCGTCCGCCCATTGCTTCTCTCTCATCCTCCGTTTTTTTGTGCATTTTCGCCTTGCTGCCTTTTTCACTCTTTAGTTGTCTTTTCCTTTTTTCCTTCTACCCTCTTTCTTCCAAACCTCTGACTTTACTTGAGCACCGTTGTCATCGCGCTTCTTCTCGTCTTATTTTCCCACCTCTTGTGTCCTTTATTCTTCCCTTTCTTTCGCTATTCCGTTTTCTTTCTTTACGAGTTGCCTCGCACCAACCTAGGGTGTATCTTTCTCCAAGAGAGTTAATTGTGCTCACCGGCTCTTGTCGCCGTCGCTGTTCTTAGCTGAAAGGGCACGAAACTGGGGTTCCTCGTCGACATTGTCGCTTCAGCGTATGAGTATATGTTGGTGCTATTAAATATCCGAGTACAAAGATTTAGAATAGTTTTGTGAATTAATTAAATAATATTGCCATCTTCTTTAGAGATATAACCAGCATGTAAAATTTTACTCTGTTATTCTGTTTATTGAAACAACAAATTCTTATTGCTTACAATTAGATGTACACATGTTATCTAAATATTATTAGAATATTTCTTTATACGTACATATGACAATCTTCACAATTAAATAAAAATTCTTTTTACATTTTTGTAATATTTGAGAGAGAGAGGACCAAGATATATATTTTTATATAGTAAATAATTTAATTCTATTTGCTTAAAAGGAATTAATGTTCAATTAGTGACAGTGATTGATTTTTCAGTAAAATCTTTCTGTCATATAATAATTAGTGAAATATATGTAAAATGGAGTAAAGTATGGATTTGAAAATATTCGCTAATCTTCTGTGAAATCTTATCATTAATTTAATCACATTTTCACTGATTCAGTTTTTAAGAGAGTATCGTTCGTTTAATATAATAAATAATCTGAGCAGAAAATAAAATTTGATTTATATTTATTGATAATGCATAAATACCTGTAAACGTGCGTCGTAAACACACGCGCAAGCACGGTACTCCCGCACCGCATCTAAATGCATCCCGTCGCAAGTATCGTTAACTAGGTATCTTATCTCGCAAGTAACCGCATCTGCATCCAGACGCCCCAAGTATCGCGTCTTTAACGACCCCGATGTGTAAGTATGCAAGCGGCGTGCGCATGCACGAGCCGGGCGGATGAGAGAGAGAGAGAGAGAGAGAGACGATAGTAAATTTAAGCTAACCGTCTTCGACTCGCACGCCGGGTGAATTAATCGAGTTAATTGTTGTGTACTCTGCCTCTCCCTTCGTCGGCGCTTCTTTGCGCCTAATTAAGTGCATTCGGCCGCGCAGCGCAAGAGAGGGGAAGTTAAATGTCGCTTAGTGTGCGCGCGCGAGCTCGACCCTGCTCTCGTTGTTCCTTCTCGCGCAAGTCCCGTCTTTTGTATCCGCGTCGTCTGGCGACGACGGCGACGGCGACGTAGCGATTCCTCGGAGGGTCCCGGTAATTGTGAATTCGTTGCCGGGCGTCGCGACGCAGCCGTTTCGCGCGGATAACGCCGCTCTGGCGAATTGGAAGACGAGTTAACTCTTCCCGTAGGATTCGAGCGATCTCGTTGCCGGAATAAGTTGTTTCTTTTTCGCCTCTCGTAAACGTATCGACATTTTTATTATGTTCGATTCTATTTATATTTGACATCGCGTTTGCAGGTGAAAATTGATACTTGAAATAGATTCAAATAAGATTTTATTATGCATCAGATCTTTTTCTCAATTTGTTTTTTAAGCTCTCTGTATTATATAATTTATTAATAATTTTTTTCGTTATTGTTAAAATAATTATAAATGATAACTGTTACAAAAATACGTGAAACAACATGCACGAAGTGTGGATAAAAATATTTGACGCTTAAAAGAATAAATGTCTTTAATAAGAGAGAAATATGAGAGATAAAATTAAAAAACGCGGTTTAAATTAAATATAGCGTGATTAAATATTAGAGTTTGTGGAGAAAAGCAGAACAAAAGTGACATTCATGGTTTACCGAGATAACTCACCGATGTCCAGCTCTTGGCTGCATGTCGCGGTTTGCACAGTTATTTTCTATGGTACCATCGGTGCGCATTATTATCTGTTAACACTGCCAGGATGAGATTCCCTTCTCCCGACACGGATTACCACGACATATTCTAGACAACTGAAATTATTCCGCGAGATGTGTCGACCATCGTTTTTGAAAATACAAAGCGCAACGTGTGATACATGAATGCTGTCTGAAGCGAGCGAATCCTTTCGCGCGACGAGCGCATTTACATCTGATATCTGACCGATCCGGCGTAAATAGCATCCTATCTACCATCTAACGTTTTGGATTCGCCGGCGATCGATACGATTCCTTGATGGGTGACAAATCAATACGAAGAAGGCTTAACTCGGAGACATGAATAACGTTTGATCTGAGTAGCGATGTAATTTTCGACGTTCAACGCGAATATTTCGACGGCAAAATATCGATTGAAAATACAATCCGACTAATCTTTTTCTTCTCGCTTCCAGTGCGATTTACGTGTTTTTCTCTTCGCAGATAAAATAAGATACATTTATCTTAGGAATGTGATCACGCTATTTTCAGGAATTCGACCCATCTATTGCACTTTGAAGCTTTCGCAAACTTTTATTCAATTTTCAATGTCTCAAAAGATACTGACGCGTTAATCTCTCTTTTGAAAGAAAAGAAAAGAAATTAATTTTAAATTCCACAAAGAAGCTCGCTGAGTGATAGCTTCGGGATATCCTGCACTGAAATTAGGCGCGAAGTGCTTTAAATCTATCCACAGAGACAGACGAGCGCCGAGCTAAGAAGGATACGCGCGTCCTTGTCCTAGACGGGCTATTAATTTTGTATTTCGCTTAAACACGTGACGATGGGACTGCACGAGCGGAAATTCATTTCCAGACTGTGTGTCTCTCTCTCTCTCTCTCTCTCTCTTTCATGGCGTGGTGCGACCGCGACTCTCTTATTGGCTTCCACGCCTGAGCGAGATGCCTCTCAACGCACTCGGTTACAGAGGCGGTTTATCGAAAGTTTAAATTATTTTGCCGCACGCGAAGTCGATGGAGAGAGACGAACGGAGGAACGAGTGTAGAGACTAGCGTCGAAGCCGAAAGCGATTTTCTCGTCAAACGGACGTGGTTCGCTCGAGCCTTATATGCCGTCCCTCCCCCTCCCCCCGCCCCCCCCCCCCCCGCGGGAGGAAAATCAATGTCACGCGACCCGGAACGATTTTCCGCGGACGGATTCGAAGCGAAATCGGTGGTTTTAGCTGGCGAATTTCCGCGAGTTAATCCTTCAAATACTCGACGAATTTTTGTCACATGGGATACGCGACAGAGCAGGAGAACGGATGAAGATTAAAAATTTCCACAATCATTGTTCCATACAAATACAACGTTTTATTCAATAAAAAATAACGTTGCTGAAATCTGTCACAGATGAATTGTTCATAATGTAAATATGTGATGCAGACAATTAATACAGATTTGGATTTTATAAAAGACATTTGTCGAAAAATTACATTAAATATATTAATCTTAGTAACAATTGCTTTTTTATATGAATTTTTATTATTTTGCGTGTAAATCGAAAACTACTAATCTCTCAACGTAACAATAGAGAGAAAATCGATTTCAAATCTGTTAAAAATCTGTTATTAAAACTAAAGCAAAATACTTTGCTGTATTTCTTATAAAGAGTAAATAACAAATACAGATCTTTTAGCAATCGAGAGATTGTTCCATTTAATATCGTGGAAGACACCGTGATTACTTTTATTTCTCAACAATCGCAACAATTACATGAGAACTATAATCTCTTTATATTGGCGATAAATTTATACGATGTTGATCGAATGCGTTAATCGCGATTAGTTTCGAGCCAGTTCTGTATCGGGCTAGTCTTGTAGAATATATGCCAGTCAACCGTTGAGCAAACAACGCATTGCGCGGTGTAAAACGATCACGCCGTTAATAGCATGACCGTCAGACGGCGTGTAAACAGTACATCCTGCAGTGTACAGACGGCCAATTAAGACTGCAATTGTCGAAAATGGACTGTGCCGTCCATTCATCTTCGATGAGCATAAACGCGTCGGAAACAACGTCTTGTCTCGTTCACCGTCGTCGATTCGTTTGAGGCATCCTCGCGCGGGGGGAGGGGGGGATATTCATCCCTCTTTCGATTATCGAATGCGGCTAATCGAGCGAAGGTTTTCATCGAGGGGCACAGCTTTTAGCCGATCTCGCAATGGTACATTAGACGCTTTGAAGAGCGCGGCTGAGCAAGAGAAGCAAAATGAAATACACAAGCATCCCGGGGGGCGGAAGGTCGATTTAATTTCGCTTCGAGCACGAACGAGTAATAGTAGCAACAGCAGCACGCGAAATCGCATCGATAGTAATCGCGCGCACGAATTTGCGCGGCGAATTCGCCCGAGAATATGTGTTAACATAATTCAATTTGTTAATCTGACTAGTAGACGCGCACGTTTCCTGCGAATTTCTAAATTCGCAGACGGGTACTATTTTTGAACGTTTAAAAAAAAAAGAAAAAAACGCTGAATCAACTACACGTTTGCGTGAAAAAGATCCAACGAATAATAATAAATTAATAATAATTGAATATGCAATTGTTTTTCTATATATAACAGTCAAAAGTATAAGGCTCTTTCATAGTTGTGAAAAATTATTACTATTTGAACATTTAAAAAACTTCTTTTTTTTTTTAAGTTTATTTTTGTATTTTTATCGTTTCTGCTGTTATATTGATGCTCCCAATTACCGCCTTACTGCATCGCTGATCAAATTGTCCACTAAAATTTAAAAAAATACAGCACTCTAAAAAAATAACAAACATATATATATATATATATATATATATATATATATATATATATATATATATATATATTACGAAGAGTTTAATGAATAAACAGAAAGAAAAACCAACACACAAAAACGCTTTTACTTTGCGCCGTTGATAATTGATAAATTAAAATCCGATTTAGTTACATTCTGTAAATCGCGCGAGTGATCTGAACGTTCGAGCGTAGGCGATAAAATCACCATGCGATCGGCGAGTAAAGGGGTTTTATTAGCGTGTTTTATTAGCGTGCGAGGGACGTCCCGTTTCGGCGTGATGGGCTGGTGAGTTTTTTGCGCGGGTATTAATTAGCGTCGGTCGAAATCTCGTAACGTTCAAGGGAATGGCGAGGGTGAGGGGGAGGGGGTGGCGGGGGGTGAGAGAACGATCGGGGACGACGCGCTGTATTTACCGGACGTGTGCAATTGCAACGTACTGCACGGCCTTTAGTATTTACATGCGGCTCAGTCGAATTCCCACGTGCACAGAAATTACAATGAATAGAGAGAACTGCTCGCGAGCGCGCGTGGTCACCCTAAATATTCGCACCCCATCGTGAGGGATAGAAGGGCCCCGGTAACCTAACCGGTGATATACCCCCGCTGGACTTTATGGCTTCTCGCTTAACCCTAACCCATATAAGCTACCCTAACTATACGATCCGGCACAATGACAAAGACAAAGGGGTAATATTTTCAGGTAATATTTTTAGCTTTAACTGGGAACTGCAGGCGATGCTAATGACGAAAGAGATTATAATGATTATCGCTTTCGAGAAAATCGCATTTAATAGCCTTTGTAGTAGTTTGAAAGAGGGAATCTTCGTCGTGTTGTGTAGACGAGCCCTTAATTATCGGGCGTTTATACGAATTTCCGAGGCCCGCATGCACGCACCCATTGAATTCGTTCCCTCTCTCGATTGTACGTATTTTTAGCGTCGTAAATATTTACGTGATTTACGGCGAATTTAACGATGCGTACTGCGGTTTCATTCCGAGGCTAATTTCGAGTTACAATGAGTTCGCTATGCGGGCGTCACGGTAACTGTTAACATGTTTAACATGAGTTTTTATGATGCAATCAGTTGAACTTTGTATCACACCATGCATATTCAAAAGAAAAATGATCTGAATTTATTGTGTATTACGAAAGTGTGTCATCAAACAACAATAGAAAACTTGTACTCTATTAGGATTTATAATTTGTTAAATATTGTTAATTAGACACGAAGAAAAAAGCTGAAAATTTTGATACGAAATATTTTACAAGTGTTACGTTTAATTTTGTCAATTTTAATTAAACTTAATTAAGCTTTATGTGTGCAATTTGTAAATATTGAATATTTGATATGCCAGTAATTGTGTATATGTGCCAAATTAGAGAGTTATCATATCCGACAGTCTATGTAGGTAAAATTACGTGAACACATAATAAAATGTTATTTACTTATACACGCGTAAAACTTTATTGTCAGATCATGTTTAAAAACACTTAACATTTAACTTTTCAAACCCCTCAAATAATATTACATATATATATATATATATATAAATTTAATAATAAATAGCTCTTCACAAATGGCTATTTTATTGTTTCTTCCGTAGACTCACTATTAATGAAATAATTAGCGCCATCCACAGCTGGGCCCGCATAGTCCCATTTTCCGACCAGGAGGGAGGGATCGTTAATACTCGTGTCTGTTTGTAATAGGCCGCTTTATCCCGCCGCCGGAAACTTTACAATTTATTCCCGTTGTTCGTCGGACGAGAGGAGAGCGCCGTCCAGAGCGATATATAATTGGGATTATCAATCGCGCGAGGCGACGCGACGCGACGCGACGCGACTCTCTCGGCAATCGGGTCAGATAGCGGGGTACAAAACTGGACGGCAGAAATAATTGCGACATCAGCTGACGCGCTCGCTGTAAATCCCAGACTTTGGCCCGCCATCTGTCACAGCGAACTTGGCGCCATACGCTACGGCGGTTTCTTACCGATGTGCGACGCGGCATGGAGAGCGGTATGGAGCGACGGCGCGGAAAGTTTCGCCTCTACCCCGCTTTCTGTTTTCAGCATGCCGGAGTTGCCTGCTCCGCCCGGGAAAATATCGCGGGCTTATGCGTCATCAACAAATAATTACACGCTTGCCGTCGCCGTTACCGCCGCTGCCGCCGTCCAGCGTATCGTCCCCGAAGCGGCAAGTTTTTATCTCGCCGGAAAAACTTCCGGTGCATAAAGACGACACGACAGGGACGACACGATGCGACGCGGGAGTCTTTTAAATGTCGACGAAAGAAAGTGCGCAATAAACATATTTCACGCGTGCGTTTCTCGGTCCCGTGAGAGAGAAAAAAAATATATATGTATAGGGAGAGAGAGAGAGAGAATTCGTTTTCTGGCGAGATAAACCGCGACAAAATTTAGAGCGCGCTTTGTTCGAGACTGGTACGATAATTAATCACATTTTCATTTTTTACAAGAATTGCGAATGTTGAATAGAAAATGAGTATATTTAATTACATTTAAATAATTTAAAATACGTATAATAGTATAAAAAACTTAGTAGTAGTGAACAAAAAAGCATAGTTATTATTAATAATATATATTTAATATATTTTTTTTAAGAGTGTATAATGTCGAGAAATATTCGCTAGATATTTGTATGCTGCACCAGATGCTCTGTACAAGCAAAATGATAGTCAAATATCTTTTAGCACGTAGAAACCTTTTTGAAAAGGAAAAAGGTAACTGACAAGAAGCGAGTTGCAATGTCAGCTGTTACGAAAAGGATACGCATCGCGTATTCTCGTGTTTTCGAATCGACTCTCATGCGCGGCGCTCAACACGAAAGAAGCAGCATCCCTGCTGCGTACAAACACGTAAATACGTAAGGAAATCATTTCTTATCTAGTGCGTCCGCCCAGATCAAACATTTCTCCAATCCCAGAATTTTCGCCAGTGCTCTCTCGACCCCCGCTCGCTCTCGGTTATTTACTTGTAAGCGAAGGAACGGCAGTAAATCGAGCGACGGGCTAACGCTCGCGCATAAGCGCGCTTTATTGCGATTTTATCTCGGGATATTGACAAGGTAGCCCATGGAGAACGAGGTATAATTTGCTCTTTATAGCTCGCTCGGACGCGACCCATTCCCGGAACTTTCATTACAATTGGCTTTGTAATAAAGCACTTTTCTCATCGTACCGTTTCGGTTCTATTCCTCTGTTAACTTTTCCGTCCCGCTTCATCCACGCTATAGTTCGCGTAGATTTGCCATACTTTCATCATAACGTAAATTGTACAATATCGTTGAGATTCGTCCAGATAGGAACAGAGCGGGGAAGGAAGAGGAGAAGAACGGATTCTTACGAGCGAACGACAGAAAGTAAGTGGAGCATTCCATGCCAAATCGATCAGCCCCGTCCGATCAAAGCGGAGGGGCTTTGAATGTAATCCGAGCGCGCGCGCGCGGCCAAGATTGCCGAGGAAAAATCTAATTTGAAACTTAAATGGGGGGAATTTGTATCCCTCCCCTCCCTTCCCTCGTTGCTCTCTTACGATGATTCTTCGCGCGTAGGAAATGAAACTCGAGAGCGGGCTCTTGAGTATCGAGCGCGGCTCGATTGCGTCTCGATTCGATTCTGATATTCTTCACGTATACGCGAATATATCTCACGTCTCGCCTCGCGGTGCCATGCTTCGTAGATCTTTCGCAGCATCGCGCAAAATTTTAGCATCGAGGAGAGACGGAGAGAGAATCTTTATGAAAGATGTAACAGTCTCTGCTCTTTTTTTTCAGAGCTTATATTCGACTTTACATAAGATAAATAAAAAAAACTGAAAAAAGACACGGAACGAGAAGAAACGAGTTTTATTTTTGTAAGAATATGATACAAAAAATTACATTTTTTTTTTTTCTTAAATATCGGACGATATTGGATTTTACTATTATTGATATTATTATTAGACATATTTTCTGGGGCTTTCTTATATATCTCATATCATATATTATGTAAAGCATTTTGCGACTTAAGTGACATAGATTATACGTAATACAGTTTATTTTGACGTATCACTATATATATAACTTTGTTTTGTCGTGACTCTCGTTACCATTAAATTACCAAGTGAGGTTATCTATTACGTCCAGATCAAATTAATTATGACAATAGATATGGCTACACATATGATAACGGTAATAATGACGAATGTGGGACGCCGCTCTTGGTAAATGATTGTGCGGAGTTCGCAATAATGGCGCCGCATATACTATATCGTCCCCTCTAAACATTTTCATTGTCGTTAGATAACCGCGACGTTGATGCATGGTGATTAGATAATTATTCAATATTCCCAGAGAATAAAATACATTATTTTTCGATTTTCTAATTTTTTCAATACGACAAACGAAGGAATTGTGAATAATTTTAAAAACTTCAATAATATCTGTTATGAGACCAGTCTCATTGAAATACTAATGTCACAGATATTTTAACGACTTTCAAACAAATTTTATTTAAGAGCCATAAGGTGAGCTTTTTATACGATAATAATAAGATCTCGAAATTAATAGGAGCGACAGATGGACCATTCGTTCGCTCGTCTATTCATAATAACGGACGCATTAATATACGCGCATGTAACAATAATCACACGCGATAGGAGTCTCACCGGCTGTTCTTGTCGGGCTGCGTTACGAGCTTAGTGGCTGGAACATTAACGTTACTAATGCGCGAATCGTTTTGTTGACTTTGAGGCTGGTTGGCCCGAAAGTTTCGGCACCGAGGGGACGCGAATTAATGCTGGTTATCCCACGATGGCGCACACGCGTTGTGCGGTATGGTTTTGCGCCAAATAGAGCGAAGGAGAAGGAGAGAAAGAGAAAGAGAGAGAGAGAGAGAGAGAGAACTCTGAACGTCTGAGTTAGCAGTGTTCGAGCCATGGATTATCGCTGAGCTCGCGCGGGACTCGCGAACATCGTCAAAGTTCGTTCGTTTGTGGGCCAATGACGTTAGCTCGGTGGCGTTAGTCCTCCGATGCACTTTGGAGCCTGTAATGATTGTATGCGAGTCGCGTATAACTTTCTTAACCACGTAGTTTCGGTGATTTCAATGTCTTTGTCTTCGTCTCCTTTTCATTTGTTCGGCATTTAAGTGATAAATATATTCATATAAACAAAATATAATATTGAGGTGTTAAATCTGAATTTTTTATCAATTCTGTATTTCGATCGAAACATCTATCGCTATAAATTTAATATCCGCATTAGTACACTTGTACAAAACATTTGGAATGATTGTTGCAAACTCAAAGACGTTAGTCTCACAAATCATCGATTTAGATGCATTATGTTTATTAATTAGCGCGTGTAAAAAACTGGCGTGGAACTCGGTCGCGAAACTTGTTGCTTCGAAACCCGAGTCGCGGCTCACAGAAAAGGTTTTGCGCTTTGCCTCCAGCGATGGTCCTTGCAACGATGTCAGTATGGTATAGTTCGAGGAGTGCATTGTTGCAGGCGGTGCAACGACGGCGCGCAACGACGCTGTAAAGACATACTTGTCGCCGTAAATACGCGGCTACAGCGCGACAGCTTACAACGCCGGGTATTGTTCGGCGTGTCAGATTGTTGACTTAGTTTCTTACCTGCGGGTTTCGCGACAACATTTTGATTCAAGGCATGTGCCATTTTGACAAAGGAAACTGTAATATTGCATCTTCCAAAGACATTGCCGCGATTTCAAAAAAAAATTTAATACTCCAAGACGTTGAATTGCTCTCTCTTTCTTTCAGTTATTAAATATTAGAAGCTTTACTATAATAATGACGAGAATTCTTATCGATAAGAATGATAGAAAAAATAATAATAAAATAAATAACAAGCATATTAGAAGATAATTAGTAAAAATAATAATTAAATAATTTAATTAATTTAACATCTATCATATTATAATAAATGATAATAAATATTATTAATATGATAGACGAAGCGTATAATCGCTTGATTTTTGGTTTGATTTTTCGCGTCTCATATTAAAAAAAAAAATAATAATAATATACAATATGCAACATTACGTAGACATCGTGCAAAATACATCGCTCGCACGATTCGGCAATTAAATCGTCGATTATCGATTGTCGTTCGCGAATGGAATCGTCGCTTGTCAGCGGTCTTTTGGCGAGCGTGATATTATTAATCGAGTTTATCCGCGAGCGAGGATCCCCCCCCCCATCCTTCCCCCTCTTTTCCCATTGTCTTTTGATTGCGCCATCGGTAAAATATCTAATTGTTTCGGCCGCATCGCGCGCGCGGACCGCGCCATTAACGAGTCGTTAATACTGAATTGCAACAACCACGAAACGCTTTGTGCTCTAAAGCGTGGTCGGTGCGCGCGCGCGCACGCGCACCCGAATAAAGAGCATCCTAGAAATATATTCCGAGTTTGCAGGGTACATTAACGACAGAAAATACCCCGAGCTATTACATCCGCGCGATCGCGTCGGTGAATTCGCAACATACGTTTTTGAACTTTAATCGGGATCGATGAACTCACTTGATGCCATGCGGCGGAGGACCCGATCGCGCGTATGTAACTATCGAGAATAAATTCACGTCGCACGCGTGCGTAATGCAGCGCACGCGCGCGAGATATATCGCGCCGACATAATTACGATTGCACGCAGTTATGCCGCGGGGCAATCAATTACAAAACGTTGTTTTTCGGCTATTGTTTCGTGTAACTGCTACCAATTATTCGACTACTGTGATGCGCGGGAGATAAACTACGCGTTATATTTAACTGCATTTTGCGAAACACGCTGCTAGCTACAGAAATCGACAGTCGATTATTCGTCGCAAAATTCTATTCATGTTTGCATAATTCCTTTCATTCAACTACCATTATCACCGTGACACATGCGGTGTATATATTCGGTTACATTCTGCAAAGAGCGAATCCAAGACTCACAAGAGAGTAGGCTGCCCTGTTTCTTCTTCCGTGACCACGTCCAATTTAATTACGCGTGAAGTTCCCGCCGGGTTCGTAAAAACGTGTCTGGAATTGAATTAACTTCTGTTTGTCGAGAGAGCACCGTGTAATCTCTCCTTGGATTACTTTATGACTAAAAGCTGCGCATTCGTGACGCACGAAGGTGCCGCGCCTCGCGCGCGACAAGGGAAAGAGAGAAAGAGAGAAAGAGAGAAAGAGGTCGACGACCGTGTCTCTGATACAGGGAAAAGAACATTCGCTTTGTCAGCTGCTTCCGCGAAAAGGAAATACACGCGCGTTCCATCGCACGGTTCGCGGTATTTCCGGAAATACATGACGCATCGGATTTTCGACAGCTCGACTTAATCCGATCGCGTTCTCTCGCGTTAATCCTTTTGCTACCTTTTGCGAGCGCCTTCGCATCCGCGGGTCTTATCTTCGCAAGTTTATACATGCGGGTGGTTAGGTCTTTTTATGATGATATCATCCTGCGCGTATACTATCGCAAGAGATCATTATTAAATACGTTACCTCCATCACGCGCTCACGTGTCGTACGCGAAATCCGATTAAACGTTAAAATTGACAGCGCTGTCGAAAACGCCGTCGCGAACGGGACGACTCTCGTCTCGATATTGATATCGTTTTTGATATTGATCGAACGACTCCACGTCCGCGCCATCCGTACAACGTTTCGCGATATGTGTCGCGGCGTTTTATTAAAAATTGACGATTTCCATTGCGTTGTGTTTTCATTATATATAGATACGCGAATGTGTGATCTCTTCGGGACAAGCGTGATGTTGTGACACAAGCGACGAATCACTCCATGTTTTACCTCAGATATGATTATGCATAAATACTGAATGATACGTTAACTAGCTCGTATGTGCTTTCAAATATATATATATTTAAAAGAAGAATATATTTCTCCCATATATGGAGAAAATATTATAGTAAAAATTACAATATTTTTTGTAATCATAGAACATATTATATTAATTATATATAAAAGAAATTACTCAATATTTTGTTTCAATAATATTATACGCAGGAGCATGAGGTAACAATAGGTATTGGCGGATTTTCCATTACGCAGAATATTAATGGAATGATTTAGATTCTTCTATAGAATCCTTACACGAAATGAATATCAGTGTATTCCTCATTTGAAAACACTCTTGGCATTTTAATGGCAGTAACTAGTTTACGATGATGAAACTCTAACGGTTATTGATGTCAAAGTAATAATCATACTGAATCATTTAAAGATAATAAACATGATGCGAATACACAGATAAGATAAACACACGTTCGATCTTTCATTTTTTGTGCAATGAAAAATTCGTTGTACTTATTTCATGTTCTGTTTCAATATTTGTTTTTAACTTTGTAATAAAGCATTGTTAGTCAAACTTTATATAATATTTTTTTCTTATTTCTGTAAAATATACTCGCACAGTTTGTTTGTTAAATCCTGAGACACCCTATATACGTATTATTGTTTTACAAAGGAATATTTTAATTCCAATATTTTGATGTACAAACAAATTCGTGATCATTATGCATTTGTGTTCTATCATAATGATTACGAATTTGTTTGTACATCAAAATATTGGAATTAAAATATTCCTTTGTAAAACAATAATCACTATAGTGATAAATATCTTAATGTCGTTATATTTATTTCAGAGTTTTACAATAAATGTTGTGAAAAGGGAATGTAATATCTTTCATATAATTTATACTGTAAAATTTTCTCCATTTTTCTACTTTGTTGTTAGTAGTTTTTTCTATATAGAAAAAAAGATTTCGCATATCGCTGTGACATATTATAGCTCATATTTAGAATTTGATTATTTTCTTATGTATTTTTTACGTGATGAATATCTGTGCAATTGTACGCTATGATACATGGCATCAAACGGAGAGAAATATCAATTACACGATAGACATTTTCCAAACATAATTGTTTTCTCATGAATTTCACGATTATGCTCTTTTTTTCCCGAACATATATCTTCTACACACACACACACACACACACACACACACACACACACACACACACACACATATATATATATATATATATTCAGCGGTTGTCAACAGCGAAAGTAGATCTAAAAGCAGATGACAAGAGTTTGATCAGTTTAGAGAGTTTTAAGCTATATAGCGCACGCGGTGGAACGGAGCGAAGCAAGTTCGTCATTAGCGGCGCGGCTTCGAGGTTGACTTACTTGGTATACTTCCGATACTCAATAACGCTGTCGGACGGGCGCGAACTTCTGGAGGGAGCAGGAACTTAAACGAACATTTTTCCACGCGGCCGAAAGTGAGAATTTATCGGTCCCGCGTTGTATTTTCACGTTGGTATGTGTCGGCGAGCTGTTGCATTAACGACCGCGTCGTTGTGCTCGCAAATAGGTACGTGTTTGTTATCAACTGTGTGAGTGCTCTACGAACACGGCGCAATGATAAAATTATCACGCGCACCGATATGGAAATAAAAAAAAAACGGCCGTTCGTACTTTAAAACACGCTTGAGCATTCGTTTCAAGGAAACGAAGATGTATCGTTTTTAAACGGATGAATTATATCATGCCGTCTAGGCGAATCGAGATTGTCATCTTCCCGGCAGTGCTTTCTTTCACTCACCAACGAGAGAAAAACGTGAAAATTGTCATTTTTTTCCCCGCTTGTTTTTTAGGATGAGCACTATATCAGAATATATTTATAGGATAAGCGCAGAATTCCAGGAAAGAAATATTGCAGGTAGAGAAGAAAGAGAGAGAGAGAAAATTTATAGAATTTTATTTCATAGATAAAAGTTAAAAACTATTTTCGTGCCGATTTCTACGATTATATTTTAACACGCGCAAGCTGTATATCGAGTTCACCGCGGTTCACAAAAAGATATGAGATTTACGGCTCAATAAATATTGCCTCTCCGAACAATAATGTATTCCAACTCGCTTTACTCTTTCGAGGGAAACATTCCATTCTTTTTTTCCGTGCAGCGATTTAAATCCACGAGAGATAAATATTAATATTTTAAAAAATCAATCCGCCTTCTCCTCGCACACACGCACACACGTACACACAAAGGCGTATAAAGGATCCATTGCAATGCTGTTCACCTCATACACCGTCGATAGATATCAAACGATCGTTTGTACTGTAAAGCCGCTTCCTGCATTTGAACGCATTCCAAGAACGAAGATGCATCGGTTCTAAAAGAGCTATATAAATTATTTCGTGCTCATGCGAATCGGGTCATGCGCGCGATGTTTTTCTGCTTGTCGGCAAAATATTGCATGATATTGCCGTGTTCTTTCGCAATATGTTATATAGATAGATGAGTAGAAGATTTATATTTGTATTTTCATACGTTGGCGTAAACAACATTAGAGAGAATTTACACGAGAATCTAAATAAAACAGCATTATGTTTTATAACAAGGTACATGGTGATAATAATAATAAAATAATAATGATGAGGTAATAATAATGTTAATATTGATTGTGCGATGATAAAAGCAAAGTACAGGTAATATAACTGGAACAAAATAATAATTCCAGTTTCTCTAGTATATGAACGACGAGTTTCCATTAGCGTAGTTGAGTAACGCAGAGACCCGTGGATTTTATGCCGCGTCGCGAAATATCCACTTGATTGCGCTTTTATATGCGCAACTGCATAAATGAGTTACGCGAGTAACCGGCTTGCCTAGTCGGTTTAAGTGGCAGACGAGATGATGGATGAGCGTTTTATCGGAAACGATTCTGGATTCGTTGTTTCATTGGTTTCTTCTCTATCAGCGATCTAAGAAGAATGACGCTTGATGGATCTATCGCGATGCAACTTGTCTTATCGTAATTCCCGTCGATTAAGTGAAAAATAGACTATTTTTTATTTCCTTTTTTTTTATTCTAATTGACGCAAACTCCGACAAGATCAAATAGAGTAAGACAAATTAATTTTCACCATTGTGTCACAATACGTTACGCAAGTTGTACTTGGATATTTATAGAATTTGCCGAATGCACGATTCGCTGCCACGAATCTGCATATAAAGACATTCCGCATAATCGCTCGTATTTCTCCTGTTTCGCGGTACAGACGTCCGGAAACACGCAACCGCATCTCTCGTGGACCCCTTCGACTCGAGTGACACTGTCGGGTGTAATGTTTCATACTTGACATTACAGTCAGTAATGTAATCTGCCGCGACAGATAGGGAAGAAGAGAGACGAAAGATACGCGGAGAAAAAGAATGGAAAGAAAGAGAGAGAGAGAAGAGCGTGACCGAAAAAGAGACGCGGTAGTCAAGAGATCGAGATGAATAGCAAAAAACAAAGGGAAAAAAAATTCTGGGCATGTATAGGAAATAAGAGAGAAAGAGAAAGGAGGCGTAGCGAACTGTGGGGTGAAAGGGATAGAGAGATGAAGCCAGGGGCCGTTTTGCCTCCTCTGAAACCCCAGGAGCTCGTGTAAACGAAGAACCATTAATCAAAATTCGCTCCCGTGTTGTCGCTCGGTATCGTTGAAATCGGAACAAACGGACCGCTTGCCCTCTTGTCCCCCCTCTCCGTCACGAGTGCGCGAGTTCTCTCATATTAAATGCGGATATATCACGTCACGACCAGAGTCGAATCGTGCGCGCTACATACTGTTCGCGCTCGCCGAGGGAATCTGTGGATATTGCGCGCGTATTGGCCCAATCGTTTACGCTCGTTCATGCAAATCCGCGAGAGCAGCGTGGCCGATGACGGGTGGCGGCGCGGTGGGACTGTAAAATTGGATCGAATAGATTTTGTGGGCCCGTCCTGTCGTCCTGTGTGCGCAAAACGTG
Source organism: Anoplolepis gracilipes (assembly GCF_047496725.1). Taxonomy (NCBI): domain Eukaryota; kingdom Metazoa; phylum Arthropoda; class Insecta; order Hymenoptera; family Formicidae; genus Anoplolepis; species Anoplolepis gracilipes. The sequence goes on from NC_132975.1 coordinate 12,019,232, forward strand.
ACCGTGAGCGTGAGGGTATGATTTCCGGTCCGAGATAACGTTTGTTATGCGAGCTTTGTATAAAACTCGGACTCAGACGGGCACATTTCGCGCTAAATACGAGTCGCGAGTATGGATTCTCTGCGCCCAAGCGTGTTAAATATGATTATCCGATCGTTGACGGGTATTGACGTCACGTGAATGCGATATCTATATAATATTCATACTTGGAGATGGCGTTAAATGGAAATGATAATGTACACAAGTTCTATTGCACATTTATATAATAGTAAAATAATATTAAATATCTTTTCGAAAATGTAGTTTTCATATATTATTTATATATCACGCAGATAAATTTCAGAATTTGTATCGGATGAACACATTTAATGTTGAATAAATGAATAATGGAGGATTACGATGTTCTGAAGAAAGAATGATACATGTAATACAGCTCATATTCGCTCGTCATGAAAAACACTTTTCAAGCAAGGGACGCGGGAAGCCGTTGAATTAAATCGGCACATTGTTAATCAAAATAGCTTTTGAGGATTTTAAACCCTATAATGCTTGATCCAATAATCGTCTAAAGTTTCAATATAAATTGTAATCATCATCAAAATGCGTTCTCTCTTTTCGCAAAATACGTGTAAAGTTACATTCGATTTCATCGCGAATAACAATGTTGACCTGAAGGCCTGTTGCTATCGAAAGAAATATAGAATGTCGTTTTTAATTGGATCTTGCTTGCTGGAAACGCCGTTAATTCTATTTAAGTTTTGAATCATCCTTCGTTTGTCGGCGAAGTAATAAGTATACTCTTGCTAATACACTCTCGCATACCGCCGCGCATTCACTTCAACCTTCCCGCGATACAAACGACTTCCTTATTCCTGAATAACGTCGTGCGGTGCTAAATTAACCTCGGAATAAGTAAAAAATTTTGCGCAACACGCGACGCGATATTTCACGTACGGCCATTTCCCATAGTTCTCTCTTTCTCCTTTTTTCTCTCTCTCGTTCTTAACAGTTTCCTTTGCCCTTCTGAGTTATGTCGTACTCTGAGCATCGCGATATTAATTATCGTTTATATAGTACATGCTATGTATTTGCTACTGCTACATATATGCCGCATGTAATTGTACCGTTCGAACTGTTTTGATAAAAAGTACAAACGATATTAATAGGAAATTATTTTGCAAACTACTAGATTAAGCTCAAAACCACACACATTCGCAATTGGTTTCGCATCTTGACGGAAAAATTAGCTTGTCTAAAAACTAATCCGTATAAAATACAATATTAATATATATCGATGAATATAAATCCACAATCGCGTTTGCATCTGTTGATTAGCGGAGTCTTTTTTTCGTCACGCGATCGCGAGCCAGTAAATTAATCGCGCGCATGTCAAGACGTATACTTTCTGCCGTAAAGAAGAAGATAGAAAAAAGGGAGAGAAGGAGAGAGGGAGAGAGAAGAGCCACAAGGTCGGTTTTCTGTAATTGCCCCGGCAAGATAGTTTCCTCATTCTTCTTTCTCCGTTCTCGGCTGTCTTGGAAAATCGAGTTTCGTTGCAGCGACCGATCGAAGCCGACGATTCTATATATATATATATATATATATATATATATATATATATATATATATGAGTGTGCGTGTGTATGTGTATACGTGTAGTACTTGCCTTACCTGGCCGCTTAACGCGCTCAATGAAATTCCGATGACGTAATTGCCGCGCTAATTAGATAATTGTGTATTCGACTTCACGATCGCACGAGCTCGACAATGAATTCGTAACGAAATAACAGAGCAATAAAAGCTCAAGCGCGTGTTTTTATCCTTCTTTTTCTGCCCCGCGATCTCTTTCGACCGATTTTCCATTAATATACTACTTCCATGAAACTGCTTTCATTAACTTGAACGAGACAAATGGAGATGGGACAGATAATTGCAGACGAGGGTGAGTCTCGCCCCTTGAAAGTTTTATTACTCGAATGGGAATTTGAGAAAAGTTTATATATACAAAACAAAACTTTTCTTTTCCTTCATTTTTACTTCTTTTTGTCATCCTTCTTTTCTATTTATTTTTTTCTCATACAGAATCGTAACAAAGAATTTTTATTTTATTATCCATTGTATATAGTCACAAAATCACATAAACAGTGTTTATTTTATAATTGAGATTATATGTCCGATGTAATATTAATTCAATTCATATTTATCAAAATACGTATACTAATGACTATGTGAAATCTATGGATGATAGATAGGAGCGGTACTGTAATAGTCGCGTGTGTGCGAGGCATCACGCGTATATATGTAGTCTACTCTACTGTTTCACAGAGTGGAAAAGCGACATACCTCGCCGTCAGATCGAAATCGAATTACGTAGGAGTCCGCGCGTGCGATATTGAAATCGTACGCTTTACGAGCACGAGCTCGAGCACGGAGTGCAAAAAGATATAAAGGTGTGGGCGCGAAAGAGGATTGGATGGTGAATTCGAAGTGTGCCGGAATCGATGTCGTTGTAAATCGTGAGCCTCATTGGCTGTCACCTGTCGATCGTCCTGTCGTTAATCGCGTCAACGATACTGCTGTAAATCGACGTAAATGCGAAAACGTAATTAACCCTTTTCCTTTTAGGAAATACATTAGTGCTTCTAGCTACTGGCATAGTTTCGGATAATGATTAATCATGCTGCTTGAATAATTATACAATTGTAAAATAATTGAAGTGAAATATATATATATATATACAGTTTACCGTGTTATAATGACGTTCTATTGAATTTTCGAGAATAGATTTGTGATGAAAAATGCGACCAACTGTGCGCAATCCAAAGAATTCGCATGTTAATATCTTGCAGCTGCATATTTTTGGACATTCATGTGTATGTTTCTCTCTGCGTATATGTATACATATATGTATCTATATATGATTTGATAACTACAGAAAATGTACGAAAAGATAGAAAAATTTAATTTTTTTCCATCTCACGTGAAATTGCTATCGTTAAATAAAATAGCTTCTGAAAGTTTATTTCATAAAAATAATAAAATAATATCGTAGATAATATATATATATATATATATATATAAATAAAGTATAATAGAATATATAAAAAAGTTAGAACTTTTATATATATAATTTTCCCAGTAAAAATGCCAATAGAAAATTATTGAACAAATAAATTAACAAAGAAAAATCTATACGATATTAATAAATATATATATTATTTTCAAAAATCAGAACAATATTCAAATTAAAGGAACAAGAAAATGAAAATAGCGTCGAGAGAAAGAATACGCTAAGGTACTAAAAGGTTTCAACAGAATTCAAGAACTCGGATCGACCTAGCTACTGTATATCGAATACGAATAATTCGAGAAAGTATCAGTTCACGGTACTTCGATAAAGTTGATCGTTTCCCACGATCGTTATCATCGTGTTCGAGAAAGAAGTCTTCCATTGCAAAAGTATTCGGGCCCGATTTCATTTCGATCGCGCGTTATACTTTCGATACATCTCGATACATCTGCGGAAGTGTTATTACAAAAATGGTCCCGTCCAATCAATTTCACATCGTCGCGAATCGAAGAGAGCCGTAGAGAGAAAGAGAAAAATACGAATCCTGGCGATCTGTCGCGAAAATGGAAACCCGCAAAAAACGCGTGTGCTCCAGGTGCGTTTCCGTGGCGGTAAGAATCTCATTTTCTTTTTCTTGTACTTGCAGTTGCACATCTTATGTTGTTTTATCTATGAAAACAATTCTAAACAAAGCCACGCATCATCCATATAGCTATTATAAAAAATACATGATTGAGAATTAATGACAGCTATCTGTATTTTCATTCCAAATTATTTAAATAAAGATAGCTCAATTTTAATTGAATGCTTAAAGTATATAATAAAAATATATATTGCAAATATTTTAGATAATTTTAAACTTAAATTATATTTTATATTTTTAAGTTTTTTTGTTATACACACACATATATGTGTGTATATATACTACATAGACTAGTTTAATTATTAGCTGCAATCTCATAACCTCCTCCGTTGCATTTACATTAAATAATTATATTATTTAAGCAGCTCTATGAAAATTTAAGAATTTTTGATGACATCTAAATTTTTATAGAGTTAATGTATGATAAGATTAATCTACATAAATAAATATTGCTACTACCTCTTATCGTAGTTGTACATATAATACATATTTTATGTTTATTGTTGTACATATTTCTACCGTGATTACATGATTATATATGCCAGAAATGAGCGTGTTGAAAACATGAAAATATGGAAAGAGGAGCTCAACAATGCTCGGCAGGTAACAACAACAACAACAACAACAACAACAACAACAACATCAACATCATCATCAACAACAATGTTAATGCCTTTTTAACGTGCACTACACAAGAAGCGCCGTTCGGTTCATATAATAGCACCGTTAATCTAGTCTCCCCATTTTACGCCCTCGGTGGTATCTCGAACCGCTCCCGTGTCCCCGCTCGTCGTTTCGTTTCGGTCTCTCCCTTCTCTTCCTGTATACGGTACACGATGCAGTTCGCGGAGAGAAAAAGCGTGAAGTTTTTCGACACGCGGGGGACACGCAAACACGGGCACCGGACGGGGAGAAACGCGACGTTGAAATGAAACGGACACGGAAGAGGACGGCTTCGCGCGAGCGGAGGAGGATGCGTTGTCGCTTTTATGCCTCGCCCAGTCATTCGTATCTATTGAGGTATAAACAGAAATACGGCACGCGCATGTACCCTCTATTTCGTGAGCGCGTTGTTATCGTCGTCGTCGTCGACGAGTATCAGGCATTAACGTCGTATGCACCGAATGCGTTCGACGAGGGATTTCAGAGCTTCGCCGTTGTTGCTTGTAGTATCGGTAATGCACGGTGCAGTCTGCGGTCGCATTTATACGCGGTTGATAGTCACGTACGTGCGTCAAGAAGGCGTAGAAACGCGCGGAATGTTCATAGGACAATGGATATCACGAGAAAAGATCGTACACGTGATGCGGGATTTTCGAACGATCGCGACATTCGTCATTTTCCCTGTGGAAGAGGGCAAAGCATTTGCGATACGATGAGCGCAAGTTATGATTACACCAAGACGCAGTTGTACCTCTTTAATAAATGTATAACGAGACCGCGAGAGAAAAATAACGCATCCGCGCACGATTTATTATTCTAGACATGCTTTTCTTTCATTTCACGTTTCTTTCATAAGCGACGTTCATCTCGTACGAGATACCGCGATGCGCCTTCTTGTTCCACGCCGACGAGATATTGTCGAGTTGGTTTTCCAACGTTTTCTGCGTTATTTGATTTAGTCTCATGACGGTCTAGCTACTCTCGTTTGCGAAACGAGAAAGTTAGGAGATGCAATGTGGTCCTTCACTTTAGTGAAGCTTTCCAAGTTCCGCAGGATGTTAGTTCGGCAGATACAAACTCGCAAAACGAACCCTAAGTACATCAGATTGAAACGTATAAAATTTCAAGTAAAAAATCTTTTATTTATTTATTCTAGTAATTTAATTCGTTGAAATCTCTCTCTCTCTCTCTCTCTCTCTCTCTCTCTCTTCAATTCTAAGACTGAATAACTATCTTTAACATCGTTTAAAGATTAGTCAACAATAACAGCGCGTGTTGAAATAAACGCGAGTTTGGTACGTATAATATTTTCTAATTTAGTGCGATCGGAAGACGACCCAATAAGTGTCAGTGATATCGTGTACGCGCGTATGCGTGAATGCGTGCCCTTATGCGGCATGACATAATGTCCGCGACGTAACAATGTTTCAGAGTGGAAAGTGTAAGGCGATAATAACGCACTTTAGCGCACGATCAATTGGATTAGCCGACATATACGGCTGACTATTATTACGGGCCGGCTCGTACTTCGAAACGCTGTCACGCTTCGTTTTATGGAATAGCATTCGCTATGGCGCGCGTGCACGCACGCTATACCTCTCTTTGTCTCTGTCTCTCTCTCTCTCTCTCTCTCTCTTTCTCTCTCGATTTTATTCTCCGCCCTTGGACACGTATCCAAAGTGACATAATGCGGATCAGAAGGGAAGACAATGCAAGGACGATCCATTCATTATTCATCCGGCGGTAAATTTTAAAGATAATGCGCTTGTGAAGCAAAATTCATTCGGGATATCGTATATTATAGGGATATTATATTACTTAGCTTTTTTATTTTGTAGTACTTTTATACGAGATTTTTTTTTTATCTCTTTACATTTTATCTTTTTATTTTTTACGTTCTAGCTCTTATTTAGCTGAAGACTTGACGTGAAACGTATAAGAATTAAAATCTAATATATATACATTATTTATATTTATTTGTTTCAATTTTTAGATATAAATTAATAATAAGAATCATTTTCTGTATGTTTAATGTTTTATATTTTTTATTAAATTTATTTATTTATATTTCAAACATTTTTTTTCTATCTTAATTGTTGTATAATTTTACATAACCGGTACATATACAGAAATTTAGAGGTTAAATAAAGAGAAATATCTTTGAAAGACGCATGTTCGCGAAAAAATTAGTTGTAAATCCGAGATGAAGAGATGTATTTGCGTACAATTTCGCCGTATATTATTCATCGATTGGCTCTCGCAACGATACAATTGCGAAAGTCGCGCGCGTCCCTAGACAATCGTGGATCCTTCCGCGCGGTAACGAAAAATGCAATTCAATTACGAGCCAGTAGGGACAGAGAGAGAGAAAGAGAGAGAGAGAGAGAGAGAGAGAGAGAGAAAGGTCGTAACGCGGATCGCTGATGCAGCAATTAACGCGAGTAAACGCTCGGCGGAGCAACTCGCATTTCCTATCCATCGCAGCAACAATCCCGCGGAGAAAACGACCGATAATTAGACGATTTATCACTCGGGGCCCGAGCTAACGCCATCCGGTCGGCTGTCCCATCTATATACGGTCGACGATGAAAAAAGATCACGACGGTGAACATCCGATGGAACATATGTACGTTGAGCTTTGGACGTCAATAAAGAAACATTTGTCAAAGCCAACCGGATACGAATAGAAAAGCACGTGGAAATAAATTATTCTTAGATAATGACGTGAAAAATGATAAGGGGGAGGATAAGCTTATTTTTTTTCAATAAAACATCTTTCTTTATTAAGTGTAAACATGCAGAATACTCTCATAGATGTAAAAAAAAAGAAAAAAAAGAGAACGATGAAATAACGACAGTAATAATAATAGAAATGTGGAGACGTGCAAAATGTGATGTATTTAATTTCTTGCAATTTTAAAGAGCATTCTATTATCTCTGTGGGATAATTCAATTTTTTAGTTCTTTTCTCGAGGATTGTTAAAAAATACGATTGTAAAAGAAGAGAGAATTATTTATAGGATAGTTTTGAGGATAATGGTTAACCGATGAAGAATTATTATTTTACGTCTCGCGAAGAGTTAGTTTGTCGATTATATCGTGCTCGCGATTATAGCTTCGACAAAAGCGAAAGACTGCTTCTGTTTTGTGAAAATGGAATCCGTATATTCTCGATGTAATTTGCGTACCGTCGATTAGATCGCGACCGGGCTTTACTTTCGGAGATTTTCATTTCGATACAACGAGACGTAAAACGTCCATGGTGCGAATTTCCACGAAGATATATCCGGCTTCATTCGATTCTCGTTCGTATCGTCGAACGTTCACGGATCGTAATTTCTGGTCTACGGCTCATGTATGTATTGTGTCGATTACATCGTCCACGGTGTCTGTCGAACGCGCCCGAGCAAATTTTTATAGTTGACATCTTGAGTGGATACACGTTTCATCCCGCACGACTTTGAACGATCGCCACGATCGACACCAAACAGAATTTAATCAAAATGTAATTTCGAACCGTCGTCAGTTTGATCCAAAAGAAAATTTTAACATTGATGTTCTGTGTGTGTAAAAATATACTATTTATTTAATTTTAATGTTTGAACGTCACTCGCAAAAAATTGTCAATCAAAGAAGTTTTTATTACCTTGAGCCGTTGAACTCGCAAACACACACATATACACATGTTAATTTATTCAATCAACTTTGGAAGTTTGACGAACGATTTGAATAATTTTAGTTGCAGAAATAATGGGAAATGCGATACAAACAAACGTTTAAACGTTTAAAGAATAAAGGCAAAACTTTTTTAAAAAAGCTATTTTTTAAATATTGATTAAAAAATGTAGAAAGATAATATATTCTACATATTTGTTTAAATTATTTATTTTTTGACTTTTTAAATATATAATACATACAAAATTTGTCAAACTTTAATTTTCATTGATTGTCATATACAGATATATTTTACCTCGCTCATCTCTGATTAGAAGTGACTTCAGTATCTTATCATTTTTTAAACAATCATAGTGCTACGTGATGATAATAGTCCAGGTGTTTTATTCGGAATGACAAAAAGTTGATAGCGTACACAACGAAAGTTTGATTTTCATGGGGGTACCACTCGCGATGAAATCGGAACATGGGAGAGAAATCGGCACCTTTGTATGTAGAGCACGATAGAGCGGGATCGAGTGGGTAAATATCGATTCGTGGTAAAATACAATCAGTCTCGACTATGTTGCATACGTGACTTCTCTACGACCGCACGAATCTCTTGTTACGAGATCGAAGATACACGATTTTAGATCTTTGAATGATTTACCTTTGAACGCTTTAGATACAGTTAGCAAAATGTTTATAGAAATAAACATTGAAAAAGTAAGTTTAACATTTTAAAAAATAAATTAAATTATTATATATATTATTCCTTTGTTGCATTTTTTATCGCCTTATAATGAGGTAATTAAATATTACAATATGTGAGATAAAATAATCTTTATTTTATACGTAACATACATGCAAGAAAATTAAAAAGGTTACTCGTGAAATGCATATATATTTTATTCTCATAAAGAACTTCAAAAGCTAATACGTACTTCTCATTTATAGAAAATTACCCAATTAATTTGAATATTATAAAAAAAATATACGAATTATATTATTATAATCTTTGTACAAAACAAACGTACGTTGTGACCAATATAAATTTTGTCAATGTGCAATGCCGGGGAATTTTTTTTCGTATATTTATAGAGTACAATGTATTTGTAGGAGAAATCCAGATATATTCTATCTATATTCATAATTACACAGAGTCTCGAAATAGTTACAACTTTTAATTAAGGCATTCCTCCGCGCGTACGGCCGTTACAATGCAATAAATCAATCGATAAGAAAATGAAAGACGGAGAGAAATATTGAGGCATCCGAAACATTTCAATTCCATGAAAAGGTGAAGCGTCTGCGATCGAATTATCTTTTTAATCAAGAAGAGATCCCGCTCTCCGCTTAGCTTTGCAAATTCGGCGATCACGGGGGGTTAGAGAATATACGTCGCGGTCGGGACGACTTCGCTCTCGAGTTAAAATTCAATCTGACGACGTCGGTAACACGTCCCGTGACCCGCTCGAGCTGACGGTATACGAAGTCGGAAAAGGATCGCGCGAATTTTCAGAATTTCATCAAAAATTCAACGGGTTTCTCCTGCTTAAACTGATTCCACCCCATGTGGCCGCGATTGCGGCTGCCGTCGCGACGTCATAACATTTGCTCGTCTAATCTGACGACGATTAGACATATCGCTGAGTAAAAAATGCTAATTATTCGATAGCCATTCCGAGTAGATTCAGCATTATGAATTTATTAAACTTTTCTTTTTTTATCGCAGTTTACTCTATTTTCATTGTAGTTCTCCGGAATGTTATCTACAAATTTATACTAGAAAATTATCTTTTGTTGATAGAATTAAATCCAAAACATTGACAATTTATCTAATCTGTAGTACTTTAATTCTTTATAGATTTATACATTCAAAATAAATACCGCTAACGTAGAAATTAATTTCTATTGTTTATTTATGTTTCGCTATTTTATTATTAATGTCTTTTTATTTTTTATATAATTAACTATTACAAGTGTTTTTTATATTCATTAATTTTTTCCTATTATGATTACTTTATTCATTGAGTATGTCTATTTATACTCATCTTATACTCATATTTTTCATTACTGAACGACTATCTTATTGTATTCTGGGAGATTATTTTGTGAGATAATAAGATTCTTTCTCTCGAAGCCTTTCGAAAGACTTGCGGCCACGTAAGATGCTTTTGTAATCCAGACTTTGGGCTCGATACAACTTATCGACGCTTAAATTCTCCGCGAAAGAATCCCTCTTGTCCTCTAGTTACCGCTCACGGCGATGAGGAGTCCGTATAGCGTCCGTACATTTTTCACTGTCTTACGGTCCACTCGCTATAAATCTTCTCCCATTCGAGAGAAAGAGAGAGAACGGAATTTATTTGCGGATCTATTATTCATCGTTGTGCATTGTCCGGTCTCCGGACGCGCTTCGTTCATTCAGTTCGCAGCTCGTTTCGCTCTCTCGATCTCTCGCGATCTACGAGCCGCAACGTGAGCGCGAGATTCCGCTCACGTCTCAAAGACGATCTCGCGGATGTAGACGAAACGAAAAATCGGTCCCACGGAGAACTTACGGGCGTGTCGTGATTCATGCACGAAGCCAGAAAGGGAGGGGAGTAAAGAGGGAGGCAAATGTAAACGGATCTTATCTCGGTCGATGAAGCACGCCGCTCGATATTCCGGTATATATGTATATATATAGATATATATATATATATATATATATATATATATATACATATATGTATATAACACGCATACAATCCCCCACTACACTATCTCGGGGATATCGAGCCCGGCATAATGGAATTCTTCGTTATATAAATTTCGGTGCACATTTTTCCCACCACCCATCGATCTTTTCCTTCGCGCGCGCGGCGAGCTTCTCTCCATTTTCCCCGTCTGCTCTTTCTCCCTTAAAGTGCGTGTATCCCCTCCCCTCTCGTCCCCTCGACGTTTTATTCCACTCTCCGTTCTCTATCGTGCCATCCCTCCCGCCGTCGCCGCGACGTGGAATCGCGAAACGATTCCTCAAACGTTCTCCGAGAAAACGAAATTCCATCGATAAAACCGCTGGCGCGCCGTCGCTTCTCCGATTTTAGCTCGCGGAACAAAATGCACCGCGGTGATAAAAAGTGGTCTCCCTTCCCCCTATTCTTCTTCGTCTGTTTCTCTCTCTCTCTCTCTCTCTCTCTCTCTCTCTCTCTCTCTCTTTCTCTTTCCTCCTGTTGATTAACTGTCGTTCCATTCTCGCACTTCGATCGAGAGAATCGCGAAGTGGTAATTCTCTCCCGAGACTCGACGTCCTTTTCTCTCTCATCTTTTTCTTCTTGACCATATTACCCTTATTTTGCTTCTCTTCCCTTCCTGCGATTAAGCTTTCTTATTTTTCCGTTCTAATAATCAAATAATTCCGCGAATTATATCGAGTTTATTCCAATCCAGCTGCTCAATAATTCTCGATCACCCATTTCTTGTATTTTTTATTTATTTTTTTTTTTTTTTTGTTTATACTTTGTGCTCGCGCGTGATAACCGTCCAAATAGTCTTGTTTGGTGGCTATTATCACACGAGGTTGAAATTCGAAACCGCGCGCATGATTTATCGGGCCGGAAATGGAGTTCACGGGGTTACGCGGTTGTACCCGATACGATTATAAACAATCGTTCGACGTCGAAAAATTTGGACGCACAAACGATCAGGCACATTTATCGACGAGATCCGGTGGCCGCATTTTGTCCGCACACTCGGTACTATATACTGGTCTTTCTCTCTCTCTCTCTCTCTCTCTCTCTATGTCTCTCTTCTCCCTCTCTTATGTATTATGCATTGGCGTCTCTAATACCGGTGCAACGTGCACTATTGATTTAACGCTACTTACGTATGCGCGTTAATTTCGTTATACCGCGCGTGTCAAATATTTTGCGCGAGACTACACACCCTGGAATATATTAAGACTGGCTGAATTATGCTGTCCCTGCACGAGAGGCCAATCCGAGCTTTGATCGATCCGTTCGTGTGAAAAGGGTGTCTTGTATCTACAATCTTTTATTATTTTTATAACGTTATTTTAATGTCAATTAATTACCGCGGAATTCAATTTGTTTTTATTTTTACGTCAAAATAAGTATATATTTTAAAACGCAATGAAAAGGGCGAGCGTAAAAATCTCTCCTGTACTGTTTTATTTTAGTAATAATAGTAGTAATTATCCAAGATAAATTATCTCTTTACATGTGATTTCAGAATTTTTTTTTTTCGGTCTAGAGTAATAACTGTGACGTGAAGCACAAATTTACAATATCTCGAATTATGACGTAACATCGTTTCGAAGTTGAAGATGTGTATGAAACTCTCCGAGTTTCTCATACAACACGGTTACTGCTATTCACTCTAGTATTCCATTACTCCGAATATGTATATTGCGTGGTCATGGCGTGGCAGGGCGAAAAGTGGCACCGAAAGGGAGCTTTGCGACAGCCTCGTCATATCGTCGCCGTGCGTTGTGTAAAGCCACATCCACACTTAGGCACGCGCGGATCCGGACCGCATAAGCCGAACGATTCAATCCCCACCCCCTCGCTCTCTCTCTCTCTCTCTCTCTCTCTCTCTCTCTCTCTCTCTCTCTCTCATATGCGCAGGGGACATTTTAACCATATGGTTTATAAATGAGCTGCGAACTGGAAACGCCAGATACAGCTGGTCGTTCTGCTGTGATATATATCCGTTCTATTCTCTACCCAAATTATGATCTTTAAACATGTAAAATTTTATAAATTACATATAAAAGCAATCACATTTCTCGTACAAGATTACACTTCTGCTATTTCAGCAGGATGCCAAATTATGTTATCTCTTCCAGAAGCTTGGTTGAATGTGTACGTGGCTTAAAACAAATCGAGAAAGAGAGAGGGGAAAAGTTCCGTTCTCGCCGTATGCATTCTCTCTTTTTCTTTTTTTTTCTTTTTGAAATTTCCGCATCACCGAGCGGACCGTCTCGAAATTCATCCGACGGGAAAAGGAGGCGCGCGCACCAATCCTTTCGGTAAATAATTTTCACCGGGCGGAAGGGGCCGCTTAAAGCCGACGGGAGCAGAGATTTTCTCCGATTAATTTCCGCCTCCGTCCTTGCTGCTCTTGCACTCGTCGTTACCGTCCATTTCTTAGTTTCGAATCCACCGAGGCATATCACGTTCCCTCCTCCTTTTCTCTCTTCTTGCCCATCGTCGTCAGTTTGCTTCTCCTCATCTTCTTGCACTTCTTTCCATCTTGCTTCTGTATTATGCATTCAGGTTATTCGTTATTTATAAGTATTGCCCTTAAACTTTTTTAAACCTTATTGCTCGCGGAGTTAGCCACCGCCGCGGGTAATGTAGGTATGATTTATCCTCACCTCGTCTGACCTCGTTCGTGCTACTTCCACTTAGGAAACGCGCGGCATTTTCACTGTCGAAAAACATCCGCGCAAAAATCGTCCCCATACGATTTTTACGAAACTTTATGCGTTTGAAGCGCGAGTAAATTTATGATTTTTACGTTTTGACGTAATTTCCTTCGTTTCTAATACGTTGATTTATTATAAAACTCAAGGGTAGTTCTGTGAATAGATCGTAAAAACTATCAGAAATAAAAGAAAAGAAAAAATCTTTGATTTCAAATAAAAGCATCTCTTTTCTTACAAGAGTTTGAAATTTTCACAAAGACTGAATACGCCACGTCTGACGGCACATCTCGAGCGGCTTTTTATCATGCCGGACATAACGCCGGAGGTCGGTGCTGAAAAAAGGAGTTCTCTCCGAATAATTTCCGTTTCTCTCAGTCTTCCGGTCGCTTCGTGTAAAATGCGTCCGGCTGTTTTCGGACTCGACGAGGCGTGTCATACGCTCGACGCATCATTGCCCATCGCCCACCGTGCCATGTGTAGAATTTGCGATAAAGAATTGCATCAGAATTTTATCATAATTGACAGTCAACAGAATTGAAATACAAATGTCTTTTGCTCTATCTTCTTAAGTCAAATTTTAAGATTATTACCGTATTCATATTAAAACTATCGAGTAATGATTAATAAATAGAAAAGTAAATTGAAAAATGAATTGAACTATTGTAAAAAAAATTATTCCCATATAAAAAAAATACAGTGATGTATCGCGCATGACTGCTTTCTAAACAATCGGGAGAGAATTAATAGATTAAGTTGATATGAATGGAAGCAAATCGGTGTGCATGATGTTAAGATAAAATCTGATTCAGCTTCTCATTCTGCAATCTCATTCATACACGTTCACTGTATTTTATCCTACTCCCACAGGAGGCCTGCGCGCGTGCGCACTACTATAATTGGTTACTTACGTGGATTTCTTCTTGACCATAGAAGAGATCGAGGTCCATCGGCAAAAAAACAGAGCTTCGCGCCGATTAATTTCCACATCCACCTTTTCCTCTCGTTCATTCTCCACCACGTGTTTATTCGCGTGCGAACGCGCGCGTAAATGTTTTCAAGTCCGCCGAGGCATATTATACCCGCGACGCGTCGTTGTGCCCCGCCATCCCCCAGATCGCTCGTTCCGTCTCCACCCCCTCGTTCCATTCCCCGTCCTCCGGCCATCCGTCGTCCCTCGTTCGACGATCCCGAATTCGTTATAACCAGCCGAGAGCCACGCAACCGTAACTTCGCAGGATACGATGTACGCTACAGAGAGCTCGGCTAAATCAAATTTACAAGCTGCTGAGTGTTTCTCTCCCTCTCTCCCTCTCTCTCTCTCTCTCTCTCTCTCTCTCTCTCTCTCTCTCTCTCTCTCTCTTTCCCCTCTTTGCGCCGTTTTCGTCTCATCCCTGCTCGTCTGCCTTTCCGGGTATCCTCGGCCCACCGACGACGTGTTCCGGCTTATGCCGCGGCTGAACCACTATTTTCGTCAGAAGTCATTTAAAAGTTTTTCGAGCCGCCACCGTCTGCGCGCCGAAGTAGACTCTGAATTATTTATTCGGTGCCGGCTGCGCCCGGGCGTATACGCGTTGCGATTGTCGGGGTTACGGTCATTATTTCCCGGCCGATCGTATTATATGCAACGGCGTTGCAGCCACCTTATTCTCCGGTAAGGCGAGATGTAGGAGCCGAAGAATCGAAAACTTTTATGGATATCCGATGTACTCGTATGTTATATAGCTACTTTCTTTACGTTTTAATCGGTTGAGTGTATAAAGGAGATATTGCTGTTACATATTACGTGATTAAAAATATATCATGTAGATATCTTTAAGATGTTTCTTCTCAATGACTAATAGCGTTGTGTATTAATTGAGTGATAATATGAATTAATGAAAAAAACAGAGCAAGTTATTTTAATGAGAATTATGGAAACTGTGAAAATATGATTGTCAGTCAGATCAGTCGGAAAAGGATGCGTTTTGTATTAATGATTGAATTATAAATAAATAAATGAAGATATATAAGTGTAAAAGATAAAGAGAATGAAATTAATGAAGAAAGATTTTATATATTTATGTGATATAAATATATAAATAATTCTATGAGTTAATATTTTGCATTTGCAAGAAATTATCCAACTATACATATAATATTACTGATAATATTAATACATCGTTTAACTGATAGTATTACTGAATAATAATATTATCGATAATATATAAAATTATTGTTGGGAAGACGCGAGTTATGGCAACGATAATATACCAAATATTCCATGGATTATTGCGCAAAATATGTATACATTTTAATTTATCGATAATTGTAACAGAAGTCATTAACTGTAAAAAATTAATGTTAAAGAATGATAATATGCGAGAGTAATGATGAAGGGTATGAATTATGTTATAAATACCAGAAACACTCGCAGTTATAAGTAACATTATTATACAATATATCGTAGTTATATATAGTAGTTTTATATATTTAATAAATTTTGTTTACACCGCTGATACAGAATTAAATATGTGTCGCGTGAAATGTTTTAGAGAGATTATTTGTGGAAAACATTACTTATTATAGACATGTAAACAATTTGAAGCAAAACATGCATATGAATTTAATTAAGGGAAAATAGATATTATACATAGTAATTTTTTGTACAATACTTTATATCGACATATTATTAAAAATGTTGAGTGATATTTGTAGTCGATAATAACCACGTATTATTTTCAATCTCTGATTGAAACTGTAATTAATTATCGATCCGTCCTTATTCATACTTTATGAACTGTTTCACAAATCGTTACTTGAAAAATCTATTGTTACAATTGATATTTTTGCGCGCGCTATTATTATTTCTTATTCCCTTATTAAATAATAGCTCTATTATATCGTTCAGTGTAATCAATACAATTAATTCTCTTGTTTATTAATTTTCTGATAAGCAAAATAATCAATATTTCATGAATCGGTGTGTTTCCTCCATTAGAGATTATTTGAATATAAAAATGAGAGAGATAGAGAGAGAGAGAGAGAGAGAGAGCGCAATAGATTGATGGATATTTAATTTTAATTAAAGTGATTAATTTTAATAAGGACTTAATGTGAAAGAAAGTGATAGTGATCGCGTAAATTTATACGATATATCGACTTGGGAATTCAAAAAATTCAATAGCGTATAATAATCTAACGAATTAGTTATTTCCTCATAAAGACTTATAATTCTGTATTGTTGATGTATGTAAAAAAAAGTGGTATTTTTTTCGTGGATTGCAAATTCAATAATGTTTTAAGCGGATATTTTATCGAGAATAAATATTGATATTGCATTAAATTGTTTTTAAGTACGATATATATTTCATGAAAGCATGTTCGCTCTTTCTGGTTGCACAAACGAGTAAACCTGAGAGTATGCGCGATTAGCATATATAGCCGCGCACATTGGATACACCGTGAAGCGTATGCACACGCATGCATATGCATCGCATAGACCGGAATTAGCCTGAAATGTTTAATTGAACGAGCATCATCGACGCGCAAGTCTGTTCGGCGTCGCGATTGATGTATTACACAAACATAGTGCTTACCAAATCGGTGCCCGCCTTAATAATATTAGCTGTACAAGCAACGATGGCGAGATAGCGCATTGCCCAATTACTCTTTTGATGGTGGTTGAATGTTTACCCGATAATTGTAATATATGCAACAAAAATATTTAACATTACGCATATATTTAATTTGCGCTTCGTAAATTGTCAATTAATCGAATTATCTTGCCAATTTTAGTTACATAAAATGTGCGATAAAATTGAAAATGGTCATCGGGAATGTTTTATATGAAAATACATTTTATTCATTACAATATATTCTTTCTTGCAATATCGTAGAGAAAACGCATTTCACACACGATCCATACACACGCGTATACGCACAGAGACGTGCGCGAGAGCGAACGAGAGGAGAAATTGGAGGAAGGGAAGGAGAGGAAGGAGGGGAAAAAGCAAAAATACCTACCTGGCCCATGATGAATGTTCCGACACCCATCACGGCGCAACGACATCACAGCGCGTCCCTCAAAACAGAGCTACAATGCGGCCTCTCGTAGCCATTATGCTAAAATGCAATCTCCTGATAACCGCAGCCGCGCCATCGCGGGGCTTAATCTCACCTATCTGTACAGCCGTCGGGGAACGGAAACAAAATGGGAATGAGAGACCGGTCTGCCTGGCCGGGTGATTCGGGATAAAGAGAGCGACATTGGGGATGCAGAAGGGAGGGTGACTAGATAGAGACGGAGAGAAAGATAGATAGAGAGAGAGAGAGAGAGAGAGAGAGAGAGAGAGAACGAGAGCGCGGACAATGGTGGCGGAGACTGGAGAGATACGAAAAGAAATAAATTCCGCAATCGATAAGCGTCCGGTTAAACGTCAAAGCGCACCGGTGTGGGTAGACGAGGCACTTTCGATCCTTGACAAAAAACACAATCGCCGATATCCAGGGGATATAAAGCTCGCTCGCTTTGCCTCCCTTTTTCGAGCTCGCCCGCATCTTTTTTCTTTCCGGCGGAAAGTCGAGTCGATGTCGGAGTACACGTTGTAATGCCCGCGATCTCTTTGGACTCGTTTCTCATTCTCTTTCTCTCTCTCTCTCTCTCTCTTTCTCTTTCTCTTTCTCTGCATAGTGGATGGGCTCCACAATTTCACTACATTGCCGATGGAGATATCCGGGCAAAAATTATTTCCGACTACTTGAAGAATTGCAACGTTCCAAATTTCCGTTAAAATGTTAAGTATTACGTAGTGAATCGTTTTCCACGATTAACACAAGATCGTTGTACGAATTTATTTATCTTTTCGTCTTTCTTATATATATTTCGTAAATTTAGTCAAAATAGCAGCAGATATGTAGAACACACATGTGCGCACATTTTTTATTTCATTTTTCCACATTTAACGTTTTAAATTTAAATTCACCGAGATTCAAATTTATTTAGGGAGTTCAAAATAAATGTGCCTCATGCGTATAGTTTATTTAAAAGTAATGCAAGTCAAATGCCGAAACGAAATGGTTTTATTCTATTCGAACATAAATGCAGTCATTTGATAATACATGAATATGTCAAATGTCGATATTGTCAAACGTTCCATTCATGTATGCAGTATGACTTATTGTTAGTTGTCAACGTACAAATGGCTTATGTTAGATAAACCTCAAAGTATAATTCGACGCGTAAATTAATTTTAATAAAAATGTTAGAGTTTAAAGCATAATTACGACTTCTTATGTAAGTTTTATTTAGATTTTTCATTTTTATTTTCGTTGAAATGAATGTTGATATATCGACATCATGAAGCGTAATTCGCTTAACGATTGGCAACCGATCCTCACCGATTGCCACGACTTAATCAGTGAAGAGAAGAAATATTCCCCTAGTGGTAGCAAAACCGTTCGGCGTTTAGCTCTCTTCCGGGGAGCATTCGGAAAGTTTAGATACCTCTTCAGGATCCTCTTCCAGGCGAGCGAATAAGCAGGCATTAAAGGCTTAGACCGCAGATCGAATTGGAAGTATCTACGTAACGTTCCTGCACCTTTCCTTACCATCCTCCTCTTCCTGCAATTTCATTCTTTCCTTCTCTCTCTACCTCTTCTCTTGTTCGCTCCATTTCTTCGCCATTGCTCTGCAACGAGCAAGCAGGTACGATCGCGCCAGTGTAGGTGCGGTATCGAGAATCGTCGAGATCCACAGAGCAAAGATCCAGGAGGGAGCTGTGCTAAAGAATCGTGCGATTTAGTTCGGATTTTGCCAGCGAGATACTCGCCTCGTGACCAGGTCCGACTTGCTTGTTACGGCTACGGTTCTCTCTTGGTTTTTTCCAAGTCGTGAATAATGTATCGTAATGCGGTGATAGGTAATCGCACCGCATCTGGTCGAGGCCGCGCGGAATTATGCTCTCGCGTTGATCAGAGCAAGCGATGCTTGCTTTTCCATGATACGGTTTAGAACATGTCCGTTTCCTGTCCAACATTTTGCGTGTATATACGAACAATAGCGCTTTCACGTGCAAGCGTACGCTTGAATAAGTAACAACAATCATAATCTCTGATTGTATATTTATACTGTAGACGGACATTATTCTCTCATTTTCGTATTAGATAAACATTCTATTATTCTATTATTATCATTGTGATTCTAATATATCTTCAGAATCTGAGGGTGTTAAAACCAAATTTATAATGATTGATTAATTGAAATACAAATAAAAGTAATTAGATCGATAAATATTATATCTTTTGTAATATGATTAACATTTTTAACATACAACACAAATGTACATGGAGCATATAATATTTATTGTCGCGTTTTAATATAATGCATATATATGCATATATATATATATATATATATATATATATATATATATATATATACACACACACACACGCATGTGGCAACAGTATACCATTGTTATGTTGGAAATATTTCAATTTGTCGTTGAAAGCATGAATCTATAATTTCATTTTATTGCGTTATTCTCTCTTTATCTCTCTCCCTCTCTCCCTCTCTCTCTTTCTCTCTCTTGTCTATGATAATTCCAACATTTTTGTCGACATTTTTGAGATTAATACGGACTTTTTTGTATTTTTTTCTCAGCGTCACCGAGTCACCACGAAACAATCCAAGTTGAATTTCGACATTTCCAGAGCGCGTTCGGTGAGTTGACATTTATTTGGCATAATTAATATGTCCATTAGTCTTAAATGCGCAGTTTTAAAATATAGAGTTATTTTGATTAATGATGTAACATTATATACATATGTAATGATAAGTCCCATAAAAAAAATTAAAAGAATTTTACTTTTATTAAATTAAAATGGCTTTACTTTTATTAAATTTTACTGAATGTTATTTGCTTATGCAATCTTTCGAGTTTTTAATATCAAGCATTTAAAGATTTAAGTTCAAGAGTATGAATTTTTTTTTCTTTATTATAATTCGAAAACTATTGATGTTTTGACATCACATTGTTACGAAAAATTATTTCATTTTTCCACGAGAAATATCGTTCTGTTCGCCAAGCATTTCGAATAGAACTCTTGTTGTTCGATGCGTTTTAAAACCTCTCTCTGTGATTACATTTCGCGATATTCTCCTTCCGTGTAAGAAGCGAGCTTAAAAATCGGAGTCGAGTTTAAAATCACGACCTATAATATCTATATATATATATAAAAGCTCGGCCTGTCGTGACAAGAAGCGAGAACGTAGGAATGGCTGAGGTTAAGTATCGTGGATCGTCAAGCTACTCGACCGACTTCGTTCCCCAAAGATGAAAGCCCTCTTAATGGAGTACCATTGTCTGGTTTCGTCCAAGTTTCGTCCCGTAACGTCCCAGGTTCACCCGAGCGATAGTACTCGCCGTTTTATCGCGTTCGAGATTTCGGGTTCGACCACTGCTTACAAGGTGGTCCGCAAGACAAGAGGACTGCTCGAACCGGTGTAATTAATGGCTTCATCAGTTCGTCCGCCGACTAATTAATTCGCCGTCTTGGACGTGTGTCACTTTCCCGGAAACTTCCTCTCGACTCTAATACAAGGGTTCGAATATTAATCAGTTAAGAGAAAAGAAAAGACTTGTATATGTGTTATCGAATACAATGATTAAAACACTCGTGTCAGTAAAGATTTTCTCACGTGCTACGTATTACAAGCTTGATATGCAACTTAAATATACTGTAAAATAATTTAAAATTACAAGGACGCATACTTTTTTACATTTTTTACATGGCTTATTATAAATTATTTTTTTTTTGTTTACATTTGAAATCAAGCCTTTATAAAGTATTTTAGAATCTTTATATACCTTAAATCTTTTTTCGATAATTTAAAATTGAGCTTTTTTTTGAAAAAAAAAGATATATATATAGTATATATATATATATATATATTTGATATTAAATGCATAATAAAAATTAACAAAAAATATCCTCTATGTGATATTTATCATAACATATTGGAATTTAAAAAAGATTTTCATAAATTAATCGTTTGATGATGCTTTCACGAGTAAAACAACCACGGCATTATTTAATCGCGTAATTATTAATTGGTTAGATGTTTCAATATAAAACGAAAAATATCGAGCATATGTCAGTACAGAATTCACGCGAGGCGATAATTTGCGAAACTCATTAGCACGTTATCAATCCAATTTAAAATTTCTCTCTCTCTCTCTCTCTCTCTCTCATTCACTCACTCACTCACTCACTCACTCACTCACTCACTCACTCACTCACTTACTCACACACTTACTCACACACACACACACACACACACACACACACACACACACACACACACACAATCTCACTAAATTTCCCAATGCTAAGCATATGCGTTATTATGCATTATGCATATGTTTCTAGTCGTGCTTCAATGCACCATTACATCCTAACGACCATGATTCACAAAGATACCCATCTCAGAGAGGAAGAGAGAGAGAGAGAGAGAAAGAGAGAGAGAGGGAGGGAGAGAAAGCGAGAGGAGATATATCTAAGAGCTACGAAAATTAGAAGCGAAAATGAAATTTGAAGAAAACATTAGTTATTCCAATCTTAAATATCGATCTATTTTATAATCACTAAGAATTGAATTTTAAAGATATAAATAAAAAATGAAATCATATTCTTGAGAATTAATTTCAAGTCGATTTTCTTAAAAGCATACAATCTTTTTTTTAATATTTATAATATTGAAAATTTAACACAACACACACAATTGTGGAAAATTAATGTGTAGCAAAATTACCGAGATAAAAAGAAATCGAAAATAAAGTGCGCGACTATCAATATATATTTTTGCATATATATTATCGAGCTTTACTAAAATTCTGATCCCTTTGGGGAACCGTCGCCTATGCTTGATCCTTAAATTTATCATCGTTCGTTCCGCCTTCTCGGACGTATGTCAATATCATATTTTTTAGATACGTTCAAGGTAAAATCGCGGCGTGTGTTAAAGGAAAATCCACCGTTTTCCTGAAATGAGACGGGGGCCGAGAATGATTCGACAAAGTGGAAAAGGGGATCAACGAGAGGAAGGGAGGAGGGGAAGTTACTTGGGAAGGTTACGATAATCCGTCGAGCTCATCGTGTAATTTCCCATAAGGCGGAGGCTTGTACTTCTCCTTCACCCAAACTTTGGGTAAAGTATATTTTGCCACCCTCAGTGTCTACGTCGATTCCTCTATCTCCCTCACTCCTGCTTTTCTTCTCATCATTTACATCCTCTCGAACTTGTATGACGGGCAACAACAATTTTCATTTTTTATGTCTTAATCTTTTTTCTTTCGTTTTAATTTAGTGTTTTATTACAAGCCTTTTGCATTTTTTCCCACTTGATTTTAATGTATGTATTTTTTATTAATTTATTTTTCAACGTCCTTTCTCATTTTGTGCCTGTCTCATCAGGATGAGTTTCGAGCGGTGCAGTTTTGCGCGTGTCGCGAGGCTTAATTAGGCTAATGGATATCCGTAATTGATGCAACGAGACTGTCCACTCGAGTGCTGAATTACGCCTGCCACCAGCCCCGCCGCGCCGTGATATAATTCGTCCTCTCGGCGCGAACCCCGTCTGGTCTAGTGAATTTTTCGGCCACGCGCGGCAGTAATCTTAGGCTGCGTTATATTCAGAATTTATCTTGTCTTGTGAGTTAAAAAAGTTGCATACAATATAATGAGAGAAAAAAAAACAATTTCTATCGTGGATCGAACCTAGAAAGTAATGTCGACAATTAAAAAATATAAAGCGTTAAAAGAAAGAAGGTAAATAATCTTGAGATCCTTCGAATTCTTTAATCTTTAATCTTTCTCATAGTTATACGAAAGTGGAATAATTTGGAATATTAATTAATCTTCTTACAATTTTCCGTAGGACGTAATATGCAAAATGAAATACTGAAATAACAATCCTAGCGAACTTTAGCAAGGAAACTCTATATCGAAAGATTCTATAGTCTCAAAAACTCGTATTAAGATTCGCGACAACGGGAAGAGATTAAGATTAACGAGTCTACAATACGCGAGTGGAATGGAGCGGAATGGAAAAATATCAACGTTGAAGCGATATTTTTATGTCGATTATCGCATTAATAACGCGCGAGAGATAACGTCGCTCGTTTTACGTTTCTCATCTCTTTTTCTGACAGCGGACACGAGCGCGTAAAAATTGCGATGCATTTCTCTTTGCTACGGCCTTCAGTGCGAAACCGCCAGCGTTGCGAAAACGCGCGGTCTGAAATATTAAACCGCGCTAAAAGCCTAAAGTTAAACATCGCGCCCGATTAATTACAAAAACATGACCGCGGGCGTAGAAGCGTCCGAGTCGTGGCCGCTTCTCGGTATCTCTACGTTGCGTATTTTTCGTGCGAGAGCTTTGCCTTCCGTTTCCGTCGACATATCGTGCCGGCGAAGGTCGGCAGCGGAAGAGTGGGAATAGGACGCGAGAGAATAGGACAGAACGCGACAGGACACGGGACGACGCTGTATTCGGTTTCGCGAAATGCAACGGAGGTACATTAAAGCGCGCGTTCCTTTGGTCAGGAATATAATAGAATTTCCCGAGAAGAGGAAACATGGAGAAGATTACAGCTGACCGCTAGTCTAAGAGAACAAGCTCGTCCTTTATCCTGATTCAGGATTTAATTAGAGGATCGCCTTTGATCGAATATCTATTCGAAGAAAATATCAATGTTGATTGTTACTTCTGGAAATCATAGATTTTTATAAACTTTTATAAAGTCAGTATTAATTAAAATATTACAGACATCGACATTAGATCTCTTTTCATCAAAAGAAATATTCTTCTAGATTTTCTAGCAAAATTAAGTTTTATCACACGTTGAATGCTGATTAAATATAATTTCATTTTAATCGAAAGATTATTAACTTTGTCGCAAATGTTACAAGTCGACGTCGGTCTGTGGCCGATGTTGCTGAATGTAAAGATACATTTGTAGGTACATTTACGCAGTACTGGAACGTGTTTTGTCGAGCGCGATAAAAAGTTGGCGCGGTAGATACGCTCTAATGCCGCTCGCGAGCGGGAGAAATATAATAGAATCTATGACGCGTAAAGCGCAACCCCTCGTCTTACGGACTGCGCGCGGCGACAGATAAGCGCACTACACCATCACCGTTACCGCCACCGTTTCTCCTATGCAACGAATAGGCTAAGTCACTCTCTCGGCGGCACTCGCGAAATCGATAACGAGCCTCGCCCGCCGTCGTCATGCCGAGCAGACCGACGGGCGAGAAACCGCGTCGTCGAGGTTTCTCGAGACCCGGAATTAACTATTCTGATTACATAAATTTGCCTCTCTCGTGAAGTGTGAAAGAATAAAAGAAATAAAAAACCAGATTTTCTCGAAAATTAATCATACATTTGTCCACAGATGTATCGTTGCAATAAAAGTAGATTTTTCAAGAGAGAAAGGCAATTCGAAATATTTATTTTAAAAAAATATTAAACGTAATATTTATATATAAATTTGTATAAATATCTTAATTAATATTTGTCTCTCTATAAATAGTTGTTTAAAAGTACGAAAAATGGAAATAGAAAAACATTTCTTTATACGAACATGCATGAGTAATGAGGAATGTGCACGCGCAATCGGCACAGCAGAGAAATTATCACAAAGAGGTACACGTGGAAATATAATTATAAGAAACTGTGACTATAGAAATATAAAGGAATAAGTCCACAATTTGAGCTTCATAGCTACAATGCGGATATTATCTCGCGTCTTGCAGGACAGGAGCTTGCCATTAAATGCAATGTAATAGACAAAACAGTCTCCTTAAGAACTCTTATCTTTGCCCGTATTCCACTATTACGAGACGCAAGCATTTGCGGAATTTATTTTTAATCGGATCGCTGCCGACGCGACGGAGGGAGAATAAAAAGATCCTCCTATTGGCCGCGCTTTCCCTCCTTCTGCCTGTTATTTTTGCAACGTTCGAAAATTCCCTGGACTGTACCGCGGTTACCTATCTAACCGATGGGGCATGGGGGATAATGTTCCC
The DNA here is from genome assembly GCF_047496725.1 of Anoplolepis gracilipes. NCBI lineage: Eukaryota > Metazoa > Arthropoda > Insecta > Hymenoptera > Formicidae > Anoplolepis > Anoplolepis gracilipes. The sequence goes on from NC_132975.1 coordinate 12,044,765, forward strand.
TCCCCCTCTCCCTTCCTCCTCCCGAAGTTTTCCAACATTGTTTATCGCGGTTGCCGCGAGAGAATAATCGATTAAGGGAAACCCCCGATCTCGCTCTCTTTTTCTCCATCCCTCCCCCGGAAACTTTCGTCCTTCCGGCTAACGCCAAATTACTGGTTTCGCCCGGGCCGCATCTGAATGGAGGCTGACAGCACTTCGCAGCTAACGTGCACTCAACTACTTAATAATGTAACAGTCAGCCAACCACTATGCGCCCATTATGTTTCCATGCACGTTGCACAAGAACCCAGAGGTAACAGCCTGCCGGTGGTTGTAATATAGGATTCACATCCTGTATCGCGTTGCATCGCTGTGTTTGTGTATGGCACCGCATCGAGAGAAGAGAGTTAGAGGGAAAGGGATAAGGGAAGAAACGGGAGAGAAAGAAAGGGATAAACAGAAAGAGAGAGAAAGAGAGAGAAAGAGAGAGAGAGAGAGAAATTTATTATGTTCTAAGATAAATCCTTCAAGAGCAAAAAGCAAAACGCAACTGCTGTATACATATACAGAAGTGAGTCGGCAGTTATAAGGTAATAATAGAGAATACAATATGTATCTACATAACAAATAAACGTGTCGGAACAAGAGAATATAAATTACAGTTATGATAGAAATTATAAAGACTCAATGTGAATATATATATATATATATATATATATATATATATATATATAGAAAGAAACACACAAAAGTTATATAAATAGTTATGTAAATAGTTGATTTCCTTCTCTTTCTTTTACACGCCCAACACACTTGCGCGCGTATACTGTCATTTATTATGTAATTGAAACTCTATGTATTATGTAGATTTATATTTAGTCGAAACATTTTCGAAATAGTCTCGAAACATGTTTATTTTTTTAAACCCCTCTTTGTGGAAAACGCAAGAAGCGTAAATTCTCTCTGTCTGTAAAGCATTTTCTTTTTTTTTTTTTTTTTTTTTATATGCTTCTTTCTTTCTACTTTTTCTTATCCGCGAATAAGCCAAGTACACAGTGTTCCGTTCACTTTTCTCAAGCTATTTTTAATCTGTTAAATAATGTGCCGCGATTATTTGCGCAGAGTATTGCACACGGCATACTCGAGCCCCGACGTTTACTCCTTCTTAAAACATGCTTTATCAGGTCTTTCCGGCCTTTTTGCAACGTGTACGTGACGTCTCGCGTCTGTCGGCTTTCCTTTGATATCACAGTGTTCGAGATCTCTTTAATCCAGAAACGCGATATGTTACCTAACAGCGTTTTAAATTTCGTTTAAAAACTTTGGTCAAACGTGACATTGTCAAGAAAACACGACAGTACGCGGGTTTATAATGTTGTTTAAATTTAATCAACACACCATCTTTTTTACAATTTACTCTTTTATAAAATTTTGTCTACCTAATTCATTATTACTCTCGACTCTTTATAAATGTCATTTAAATTTTCCATACAGCGCGATTTTAATTTTTAATTTCTGATTTGATAAAACCTGCGAGATTTAGAACGTGAAGTCAAGCTTCTTAAATAATGCAAGGTAAAGTCGACGTGCTTTTACCTTAGTTATACCTTAATTACGTGTTTGCGGTTAAAGGAGACCAAGGTTGTGCATATAAACACTAACGGGAACAGTTGTCACGATAGAAAAGTAGAATAAGACTCTAGATCGCGACCTGAACATGCTAATTTATCCTGATTGCAGTTTCTATACAGACTTTGGTGTGGTATCGCATTTATTTTTCATCGTGTCGTCTTCGTTTGGATTGAGACATTAACGATGTATACACGGTTGTTACCCGCGAACGATTTTAATATCGAATGACCATACAAAGGCTGTTCATCACCGCCTTTTCTGTTAACGTCTAATTCTTTGCCGAACATATATTAGAACTTTTTAGTTATATATTGCATTCTAGCATTTTAACAAAATAATATTTGAAACTGAAAAGATTTTAAAGATATATCTTCAAAAATGATATAGCTTTACTTCTAGACAGAAGCTTAGATGAATTTTCCTCGTAAAATTTAATTTATAATTTGATCATCGAGAGAATTTGATACTGAAGATTACAAATTAGACAGATGAGTACCTTTGGGCAGGGAAAGTCGATTATATTACAGCCGTTACAGAGAAACTTTATGGATAAACGAAATCAATGAAGTTGTAAGGTATCGCTCGCGATGTTTCAATTGTAACAAGGTTACATCGATCGGTTATGAAATAAACGTGAATGCTGGTTGTATCAGACGTCAAAACTCGCATTGGCGCGTTGAACGGAAGCGTCTGTTGCCGATCACTTTCGTCTAATCGGAAACTGATCTTAAAACTCGCATCGTCGCATTTGGCCGTATACGGAAATTTGAACGCTTTATCATAGCGCGATAAAAATTCGACGATAAATGTTAGTCGAACGTTTCGAAATAAAAACCTACACGTTTCGAGATTTCTATGCTTGTTGCAAAAGTGGATACGTATCTGAGTTACTGAATGTTTCTCGGCGATAAACGTTATAGCCGAAATAATAAAATTCAGTCTGATAATATCGGCGTGAAACGCGCGTTCCGACGAGGATATTGTCCTCCGAGAAGAACAGCGTGCGATTTAACGCGCGTTCTTCTCGCGAGGGGATAAACGGGGATTCTCGATAACTCGCCGATTACCCGGACGGAACGTTTTACGAAGCGCATTACGCGACATAGTGGGCGACTAGAAAGGGGATAATCTCGATTATCGACGCAGCGTTCGCTGGAAATTATGATCCTCGCAATCTGTCGTCGCGAATTTCGATCGGACGTGAAGGGACTTGTGAATACAATTTTATTCACTTAATACATGATTAAATTACTTCATATATGTAATTTGATTGAGTTTATCCATCTGCTTAAGAATTAATTTTGTCGAATTAGAAAAGTCTTATCTTTAATTATTCTCAAATTACATTTATGAAATAATTTAATCATATATCAAGCGGATCGAATTATATTTACAAGTTCCTTTTACATCTGATTAAAATTCGCGAATAATTATATTATCGGAATAATTATCGAAATGTATATCTTAAAATCTGTTCGTCGAATGATGGAAGAAAGATGAATATTAAATGCGAATGTTTAAATAAGTTCCTTAAAAATTATTAATTAGAACAAACTAGCATGTTTTCTTAAAATGTTCTGACCAAATTATTCTTTATCATTTGTCAAATTTTGATTTAATCAAAAAATTAAAGGATTAAATTTACATTTATTTCCCTACTTTTTAATATATTTAATCGAAAAATGGAATAACTTTATTATAGTTAAGAAAAAAGAAATATCATTCTTCAATCTCCCCATTTATAATTTTATCGCATTTTAAAGAGAATTGCAAAATTGTGGAGCAGAAAGTTTCTTTGCGTCCTTTCTAGCTTTATTCAAAGTGTTCATCCAATTCGAATTTACTCGAAAATATAATTCATTTTAGAATTCTTTTCCTTTCTTTTAAACATACGGGACGTAATGGGGTCGACCATAATCGGGTCGGCCGTGCTGCCGGTGAATTTCGCGCTTAAAATTACACGAATCCGGATAATGAGTCGCTTTTTTCTACGACGGAACAGTGGCGGTAAAACGGTACGCTCGTTTAAGCGCGGTACTTGAAATTTATCACTCGGCGATTCTTGCGTAGATAAATGGACAGTAAATCGCGGTATCGCAGCCCGCGCGCGACATGAGCGCGTTTCTCTTTCGCCGTCGTCCGATATCGCGAATTGGTTCAAACCGTACCGAAACTTTTTTTTTTTTTTTTCAGATACGTGTAAAAAAAAAGGGAGAATTAGAGAGATACACACTCGCCAGCTCGCAATGAGCGATCGGGGAGAGGTGATGGGGAAGGGGCGGGAAATGAAGCACGTGTGAACGCTGCGCGCGGCATAAAATTCGGGGCTCCCCCGTATGGTGTATGTAAATTGCGTGCAGCGCGCGCGACGCGCATGAATTTAACTGCCGCCGCATGTAAATTCACAGCGCCGGTGCATGTAAATTTTATTGCAATCAGCTATTGTAAACAGGATTACTGCGCGGATGCGACGCCGAAACCGACGAGATCGAGCCGGCTAGTCGATAGAATCGTACGAATATTTAGGATTCGAGGACATCTGGCCGCTAATAGGCAGGGGATGCTTTGTTGCTATCGAATTTAAGTATCGATAACTGAGAAGCAACGCCGAATAGAAAATATCGATATTCTGCGAAGTAAATACATTAACGATCTCTTATAGTTTAATTCTGATATGTGCCTCATATCAGTTTTATTACACAGCATATATACTAATTAGAGATTGATTTTTATTATTCGCAATTTTACATTTCCTTTATTCTTTTCTCGTTACATATTACAAGCTATGTATCGACGCTAAAAAGTATAAAAATATTTTTAGAAAGATATCGGGTAATATATAAATTTTCACTATTTAATAGAAAATGAGGAAAATTATCTCATTAAATTTAATTCTATTCCAAGGTTAGGTCATGCAATCTAAAATGCAACTTGAATAAATCTCTCTGGGCATTGTCTTCCTTGTCTCTCGCATCAGTTGTGGTAACGTGCGGACTCTCGAAATAAGAGCGGAACTACTGCGTGTTTAATTTCGCGCAGTTGCGTTGCAAATTCAGTCGCCGGCGGTTCGCAGATTGCGCTTGCAAATATTTGTGCACCACGTACATTGAGCATTTTATCGGTGCTGATATTAAATAGCGAATATTAATTAGAAGAGAGAGAGAGAGAGAGAGAAAGATATCGAAATCGCAAACAAAAATGAAAGCGAAAGTTATAGTTTGTTTGTATAGTATAGTTTGTTTTATAATTTTTTAAAAATTACTACTTGAATTTTACAATAAAATACAGAAAATATTTGAATATGTGTGTTATATGTTTAAATTAAACATAGATTAAAAGAGAGAATGTAACTTTCATTTTTATATCATATCCCAGTATATACCTGCTATAAAGTTTTTGTGCGGTTTTTAATTATGCAGAACGGATTTCTGACGAACAAAAATTTTTTATCCTGCAGGGAAGAGATCTAGGTTTTTTTTTTATATCTGCATAAGTGTTTACGTATTCTGTTTTCTTCTGTAGTTGTAAACTGTGACACTAATTACATTCGTGTTTTATTAATATTTGCCCCAATAGTAATTCTGATCCATATAAATACATATCTGGACAAATGGAATTATTCCCGAGCTTACGATCTTTGGTTTCAAAGTGCTTTCGTGGATTGGCAAAAATCTTTTGCTCGAGCTCTCACTCGTCGTCGTTACTGATGCTGTTGTACATGTTTCCGAGCCTCGGTATTCAAAGCGCGCAATACGTAAGCGAAGCATGTAATCGACTATCTGTAAATCCTCTACAACTATCGGTAAATCCTCAGCGACGAATCTATCGCAGATTTTCTCCCTCTCTCTACCTCTATCTTTCTCCATTTATCTATATATCTCTATTTCTTTTTCACGGTTGTCGCCGAATTTCGACTTTGTATTTACTGAACTGTGTATTATAACCAGCAGAGTAAGTCGCTTTAGTTGTTGGCGTATCATCCCGTATATACATATCCGGCGGCGTAAAACCCAATAGAATTCACAGTCGGTCCCCGTTGGGATAGATGGGCAGAGAAGGAAGCGAATTTATTAAGTCCTACTAAATAATGCGTCGCGCCACGATACGCGGCCATATTTGCTACAGTTTTCATCGTAATTAACAAACAGCCGTGTTTATTTAAAATGTCATTTCTCAAAGATATGAAAAAAACTTGCTCCGGAAATAATAAACATATGGAAGAAATTTGTAATAAGAATCGCAATAAAATGCAAATCTTTTAGGAGCATTTAGGGGGATTGCAAAATTTGAATCCTTACATACTTCCGCGCCATTTACCAAAATACGATCGTTCTAATCTTACTAATCCAATTAGGCGAAACCAATTTGCGATACATAAGCGAAGATGGGGATGGGGAACATGGAACCATGGCCCTTTGGTCTAGCACGATTGGCCAGGTATAAGATCGAATCTCGAGAGATCGTGCGTCGCACAAATGCGAGAGGGACCGTCTCATAATAGAGAAACGACGAAAAGTCAATCGCGACGTTTACACGTCGACCGGCATGCGACGATATGGCCGATTCTAAAGGAGAATTCTTCGACGAGTCTTCTTCGGTGATAAAGAGGATTTAGATCGATTTAAGATTCCAATTTCCGGAGTTTTTCGCGGGATGGGTCTTCCCTTCTTGGCAACCCCCTCGAATACAACGTCGACGAAATCGGTGAAACGCTGCTGACATCTTGCATAGAAAAAGGGGTAAAACCGTGTTTTTCCAACTTTTCTATAATAGGTCTACTTTTTCTTGAGACATTTCAGTAAAATTTATAATCTTTTATATTCACGTGTGGGCGTAATATGATTAAATTAATTAATTTATTAAATAAAATTTATTCAAAATACATTTAAAAAATGACGTGTGACAACGGTATATTTGTTAAAATAATTTCAATAAAATTTAATTTTGATATTTATTCGAGAGATGAAATGAAAAGAACAATAAATAATGAATTATTGAATTTGTTTTCTTTATAAAATAATAAATAATGAATTATTTACTATTGCATAAGAGAGAGAGAGAGAGAGAGAGAGAGAGAGAGAGAGAGAGAGAGAGAGAGAGAGAGAGAGAAAAGAAACAAATTTAATTAAGATTATTTAAATAATAAAGGAGTTATTTATGAAATCAGTAATTTGTTGTTAAATTATATTTTCAAGATAGGTTTTGCGATAGGTTGATTTAAAAAATGCTGAGATAAAAGATAGTTAAAGTATAAACGGACATCGCTGATATCCTACTCGATTTAAAAAAAAAAAAAAAAAAAAAAAACAGTCATCTCTCTCGTTGCACGAATATTCAGTCACCTTTCTTTCTCTTTCTTTCTTAATCTTTAATCTTTTATCGTTTTCTAGTTTATCGCATTTCTAATCTGTTCTATTCTTTCTCGTCTTGCTGTTCTTTCACAATGAGAAGAACTGAGGGATTTTTATCCCCAACCGACGTTTACTTTTTGCTACTCCGCGCCATATCTCCGCGCGGAGATTGTAATTTTAATTCTGGCGGTTTTATACCTCTCGTGCGCCACATTGCGTTCGGAGACGCTTGTTTTATGCGTCTGTGTACGTTTGTGTGCGGATCTATGGTTCGTATATCACACGTGTGGCTAGCTCTTCGTCGAACACTTCTCCGTTTTTTTTTCTTCTCGCGATTTTCTTGCAGCTCGATGCGATCCTTATCCGTTGGGACGTTCGTAGTTCTTAGACGTTTTCCGGTAAGCGTTTCGCCTGCGTTGCAGTTGTAATTTTAATTCCTACGAGTCTCTTTCTTTGAATCTCTCCTTTTTATACAGCCAATTGTCCGTACAATTGCGTCGCGGTATTGATCGCTCGGGTTAAATTTCAGCAGTATTTACCTAGTTTTGTTTTTCCGCGATCCTTTCCAAACTCTCTTTTACGGATTCTCCATTTCCTTACCGTATTTCTTATCGTATCGGCACTCCATCTGGCTTTAGAGGTTACTTAGATTGCGGAAGATCGAGATTTAAGACAGCCAGATGGACACTACTGGTTCTCCCAGATCCTAGTCGGCTAGATCCGAATTACCAATCTTCGTTCTCATCGTTTCTTTTTTTGCCATCTTCTCTTCCCTTCGTATTTTCGCCCAGTCTTCCTATGCTTCCTATCTCTCTCTTTCTGTCTCTCTGTCGCGAAGTCTCTCATTTTGTTCTCCCTTTTACCCCTCCCCTCCCCTCACCTACCTACTTTTTGCCGCGTATCCCATCCGCTGGAATTCTAATTTTAATTCCGCGGCTTTTGGCTTTGCCTCGCCGCAGTCTATCCGTATAATCGTCCGCAAAATTAGATAGCGAACTAATCTTGTTTCAGCGTATTCTACAAAACGCACTTTGCACTATTATACTGAAGCAATTAAAAGGTTCTTAACTCTTATGGAAATGTATTTTATTTTAAGTCCAAAAATTGGAGCTATAAATTATGTTGGTCAACATTTATAAATTGGAAAAAGATAATATATTATGTTATTTATTATGTTTTATATTGTATTGTTTTAAGACACTATATTACTGTATGATTTTTTTAAAACATGGTTAGGTAATAGAATATTTAAATGTTACTGCAAATTAGTTTTTTGTTTTTAATTTTTGTCTTGATTAATGTAACGTATAATTTATGAAAAATTTGTGTGGCGAAAATTAGATATCACATATATCTATATAACGTCTACGATATGAATAATTTTCTAAAAATAACACAACCTTAACTTTATAAGATGATAAATTTAAAGAATGTAGAATCACACATCACACGTCCATGCGATAATATTTGTTTTAATAAGACTTTCAAAGTCCCTGCACCCCGTACTATATCCGAGGCGGCTTATGTGTTCATCTATCCACACATTCATACGCGTAATCTTGCTTTTATTCTGACAATGGGATATGTTCGCGACATACTTTCGAATCAGGTCGGATATTATGTGCACGATGCTTTATCCTATAACGAGCTATCCGGCTTTTAAGGTCTACTTAAATCGAGTAAGATCCAGATTTTAGCGAAGGGGGTACAAGAGCGAGTCGGCCACCACTAGTGCCCGGGGTTTGAGTGGATAGTCGAGTCGATCCAAATTACCAGCCTCGGCTTTCTTCCTCTTCTTTTTTTTCCCCTCTTTCATTCGTCGTCCCCTCACGCCACTCCATCCCCTTTATCTTCCACCACTTCTCTCGCCCATCTCCGTAGATATTCTTCTTTTCTTTTTACCCAACCCTCGTCTTCATTGTTGTCTTTCTTCTCCACCCTCGCCGGGTATATTCCTTTCACCCGTCCCCAGTAGGTAGCTTCCTCATTTTCATTTACTTTTTCTTTATTTACTTTTTTATATCTGCATTCTATCTCGTGTCCTTCTGACTGGTGTCGACCACCAGCAATGGCCACTGTGTATTCCGAGTATCGCGCTCGTAACCACCCGAGCACTCCAGGATTTTCGCATGGTTGAGATGAAGAGTTACGAGATCGTCGCATTTTTCTCGTTACATTGCGATGACGTGACTGGCCCTTCTCTAGACATCCAAGACTCTTCTCATTTATTAGACAGAGAAATAGAGGCATTCAGTTTTTATCCTGGGATTAAATTTAATAATGATTAGAAATGATATATAATATGACTCTTACAAAACTTGAAATACTTACGAATATTTAATTTTAAATTAAAACTGAATCGAAAAAAAACTTTGATCGAAGATAACTTAAAATAAGCTTTTAAGATTAACAGCGAGATATAAATGAAATAGATAGAAATTTTATTAAAAATCTAAATAACTGTTCTTACTTTTTTACGTAAATAATTTAATAACTGACATATCTAATATAAGTTGCACACAAATTATAAAAGAAAATATTACGAGAGATCACAGATTCACAGATTATATCGTTATCATCCTGTGTTTGACACGATAAAAAAAAATTCCCCAGATAGAATCTCGTGGTTTCAGCAACTGCTCTGGGATTATCTTTCGCAACTCACATTCGACACCCTAAATTACTTGTCACGATGTTTTTTCCGCGCGTGTCTTTTTTTCCCCTTTTTTTTGTCGATCTCCTTCGTTGATTGTTATTTGTGTTTTTCTGGGATTTCCTTCGACGCCCGCCACGATGTCGGCCTTCTTTTTTGCTGTCATCCTTCCTTAGCAGCCTCCGTTCGCTTTTTCTTTTGTCCAATTGCTATGTACATTTTTAGCGTCCAATCTCGTCCGGCTTTGATGCTCCTAAAGCTCTTTTCTCCTTATCTCTTGGTTCCTTTATCTAGCCTTCATCGAGCGAGAGTCTCATTTAAAAAATGCATTATTATCTGCGGATTATGTGTGTATATGTGTATGTGTATATATAAACTACGTTTTGCGTGTCGACGGCCTGTGCAAACGATAGAATTCAGAATTAAATATTTCTTCGACCAACTCAACCGTCCTTTTCCCTCCTTTGTCAATTCTTTATTCTCTCTTTGACCGTGATCTCCTTTCTCTTTTGCTATAATTTACTATTCTATTCTGCTTCTCTTTCGAGCACGTCGCCTTTGCTTACCATAAATTACTCTTTCGTTACCCTGGGCGCACTAATCGATCTCGCTCGCGCCTTTATCTTTCTACTGAAACTTTCGACGGCAGCCCCGTTCCATTCCTTTGCCTCTGCATCTTCTTTCAACCCCACTCTGTCGACGGCACGTCCATATTCCGCCTCTCCTGGATGGTCTGCGGTCCATCGAGTCTAAGATCCAGATCTCCGTGGAAATACCTTCGTCTAGAACCCTCCGGACTATCCCCGGCTCTTCACGATCTTTCGTTCTCTCGACCATCCCTTGCTTCTACGCTCTTCAGGCACTCGCTGCACTCTCGTCTTTCTTCCCCCTTTCACTCTACATCTCATCGTCGTTTCTTTTTCTTTCTCTTTCGGTTTTTTTTTTTCCATCTCGTTCACCCTCGGTCTCCGCCTTCTCGTAAGGAAGGTCGTAATTGGCCCTTCGGCCACGAGCGACCGCGGCGGAAAGCAGCCGACAGAGCGAACTCTCTGGATAGAGTAGGAAAGGATTGAGGGTTGTGCGGGATAGGGTAATAGCGGCGGCGGTAGCGGTAGCGAGAGAGATCCTCGGGAGTGTCTACCCTATATCACGGGGACTGCTAGGAAGTACAAGGGACACGGGGCTCTTCGTTCTATCCTCCTGGGAGCGAGCCGGCCATCCCGCTGCTCTGAACTTTACCCGGGGTGAGATATGCAGAAATTAAATATTCATTCGGGTTACCGGCCCCTCGGTCCCTATTTCTCCTTTCTCTCTCTCTCTCTCTCTCTCTCTCTCTCTCTCTCTCTCTCTCTCTCTCTCTCTCTCTTTCATTTTCCATTTTCTCACTCTCGCGTATGTATCGTCTCCCCCGACTCTTTTTCTTCTAACCCTTCCCGGAAGTAATGCTCTGGCTCGAAGCCAGTTCCGTCAAGCTTTTCGTGTTCGACATTCTTCATCTCGGCATCACGTGCATCGTAGAAAGATGTGGAGTGATGGTATGCACAAGTATATACGGGTGTCTTAAAAGTCGCTCATATTTTTTAAAAGGGGTAGGAATAAAAATGAGAAGGATGATAAAAAAATTTGACATTACAAACGATTGAGCAGCCAAGAATTTTGTCTGAAAATTATATAATTTCCTCACTGGCATCTTACATTTCATAGACTCTTGTTATTTGTGAAAATATTTAACATTGAGATGTATGCAGAAATTAACACTTAAATCCAACTCGGCCGCCAAACAGTCCGTCGATAATACTTTTGTGACATCCTGTGTACAATCCTTCTGTATCATCATCCTCGCATCCGTCACCCTCTCCTTCTCGTCTCGTTGTCCCGCTTTCTTTTCTCAGAATCCAAGGACCTGCACAGAATCGAGACCGTGGCGCGCATATTGCGCCAGAAACGTACCTGTTGAACCAGCCGCCGACTTCGATGAAATAATGACGAGTGGCTTATGCGCCGTCTGCAGCCATCGCCGGCGGCAGCGGGGGACGATAAGGGGTCGGGTGTGGAGACGGTGAAAGGGAGCGAGCGAGCGAGCGAGGAGGAGCAGGATGCAGACGTGCTGCGTTGTGCAATGTGCCTCGCGGCTTGCTCCCTCCTACTTCCTACTGTAACCGACAAAGTATTCTCCGTCAACGTAGAATTGGCGTGGTTCTCTCTACACTCTTCATCCTGAACACATTCTGCGGGATAAACGCGGCTACGGTTTCGAAGAGACGAAACGCGTCGTTTGGGATAAAAGGATTTGTTTTACTACGCCGCGGTGAAGAGGGGAGCGAAGACAGGGACGAGATTTGAATAACGTCGTGCCGTCGTACAACGATGAAACGCTAAATTGTCGGAATCGTGCGACCGATAATTTGCACCGCCGTCGACATCGTTGCGGTGTTTTATGGTTCGAATTGCTTTCTCGGCCGCCCCCGTCTACTTTCTAGAATATTCTACAACTCTAAATACATTCATAAATAAAAGTTTTCACTGAAGACCGAAGTGAGTGAAGGGAAAGAGAAATTAAAGTAATAGTTAAAAATTTAAAAGTTTAAAAAATGTATCAACACTATGAAAAAAATATGTACTAAAACAGTATTGTTCTTATAAAGATTTAAAAGTAATTGTTTAGTTTAAGTGACTAAATAAAATATTTATACAAATACAATCGCGATGTTTATTATGTTTATTTCAAATAAATATATAACATGTATCTAACCATGAATATATTCTCTGGTAAAAATTGATAACTATTTATACTTTTCTGCAATTATCATAATTAATATTCTATGATGACGAATTTTATTCAAAGCAACAGTGTGTGATTAAATAATTGCTTTGTGATTATTAAATATTGAGATTGAAACTCTATTGAAGATTTTTAGAAAAGATTAAAAAAATAAAAATTTCAGTAAGTCACGTCACATTTTCAAATTAAACTTCAGAGTTTTAACAAAACATGGTAATTTTAATAATAAACTTGCCAAATAAGGCTTTCAAAAATTTTAATTGAATTTTAGCAGCTTAAATGATCAGATATTTCTCGATATTTTTTTTTCTCAAATATACTTTAAATCTATAGTAAATGTACAGATTTTTGCGAAGAAAAAAAGATGGGGCTTATAATATTTCCTCACACAATTTATTTATATTCTTTTCAAACCTTTAACTATCAATGACTTGACGTTACAAAAACGAATGTGTCCATTGACTTTACGATGATTCGATACTACACTCTAGCGCTGCGAATGTTTCATAGATATAAAAATGCATGAGAAAATAAAATTCTTTTCGAATGTTCCGGCTTCTCGCCAGTGGCGGTAATATCTCGATTCCTATCCTACGGTGATCTCACGTACCTGTTTCATGACATCGTTTCAATGCCGGTTCGAGAAGTAACGATTTGTAGGAATGCGCGCTCTTTCCGCGTTTGTGATTCATCGTCGTCGATTCGTCATTTCCGTTTTATTGCGGTTACCACAAAAAAGTTATGTAAAAATAAGAATGTACTTGAAAAATGTATAGAATGTATAGAATGTTGAAACTTATCAGTTTGCGGGATAATTTTATCGCATTTATATTGTATTCCATTATAAATTTTCCTACGTTACCTAATAATGTATCGCGTTTTATCATTACTTTTTGCTTTAACTCATCTATTCTTTAAGATAATTACAAATTGATTTTATAATAAAGCTATTGATAATAAAGTGAATCAGAAGTTGTGACTGATTAAAGTTTAACTTCCAAGAAGTTTAAAATTTTGACGAAAAATGAATTTTTAATCCTCTAAGAAATTTATAGATAGTCGATGTAAAATGTAAAATGCGCTTATCTTATAATGAGAAGCTTTATAAAATACTGGAGAAAGACACATTAATCTTTTAAAATACATGAAATTGCCTAAAATTATCGACGTTTTGCATAAATTCTGCCCGATAACGAAAGGGTTAATAATTCGACAAGCTGACTTCGTGCTTCAACCGAGGTCATAACGGCCGGTGATCATGTCGCGCGTTTCACGGCGTGGTTTGAATTTTGACTTGAATGCGAGCCAATATGGGATACATAACTCCGCGCCGACCATTAGTTTCGCCTTTATGAGGCAAATGAACTATGCCCGCGCTTATAAGATCGTGGAGTTTACATTTTTAACAACGGAACACGTTCGTCTTCGACAGTGCATTGAGAATTTGCTTTGCGGCGAGCGAACGAGCGAGCGAGCGAAACCGCAACGATCGATTTCTCTGCATTTAGAAGAACGCTTTGTTTCGCAAGACAGATTGATTCAACCCTAGAGCGAGGTTCTGATTTGTAACAGTTGCACAAGGGTCGATTTGGCCATTGCAAATATATATTTTTCAACATTGAACAAAATATATATACTTATCTTGACAAAGAACTTATTTATAAAATTTTACTTATTAGAATTAAGAATTTTTAATTTATATATCTAAGTTATATTTATAAATGTTTTGAGTATAAAAGCTATTGTTTAAATAATGCGTTTAATAGAAGATTCAAATATTACACGAGAGAGACAGTTTAGTTTGCGATAGTGTTAGTAATATAGATAATTTCAGAGTTGGTAATAAAGGGAAATTCTCTCTCTCTCTCTCTCTCTGTTGCGTTACAATCGCTGTTGCACTCTATAATATCGATATATCGGTGTCCCAATGAGACCTTAGCATTGTCGACTACTACGACGCGGTTAAAGGTATTTCCCGTCGACAAGGGATGGACTTTAACTAGTTAAAGCCACTTTCAGTAAGAATCGCATTGCTGTAACCTCTTTACGGAATTACGACCCTTATGGAAAATTTCGAAGGAATTGACCGACGACGAACTGAAACTCGCTAAATTAATTTGCCGCAAGAGCGATACCGTCACCGACGCAATTATAAAATTATACAGTTGAGAAAATGATTAGTGTGCATCTTACCATTCAACTAATATTATTTGATTAAATTTATATATAGTATATATTTCTCGTAATAATTATTCAATAACTAATTATTACAATTGGATTTGATTTCAGAGCCATCATCAGAGACGAGGCGAACAACAGGAAACTCGCCAGGTAAATTTTCAAACCGTATTTAATTTTTTTTTCCTCTATTTTGTTATCAGTATCAAGAGAATGATTTTCATTAGATATAAAAGTTAAAATATTCTTAATTTTTTGAAATTAATAAAATAAAGATAATAGATCCGATGATATAACTTTCCATATGTCATTTACAAAGATACAAATACGTATAGATTTTCGACACGTTTCATACCAGTCGCAAAATCGTCGTCTGATTAAATTGACATAACATTGTTTGCTGTTGCTCCGCTGTACTGTCGTATGATTGTATGTGTATAGCAAACGTCGGCGGAGACGGTCGTCAAAGTTCAAAGTAATTTCGGGACATACGGCAAAACGTTTAGCACAGATTCCTTAGCGTCCATTGACGATCCCGGAAACACGTCCGCGGCATTGTTTGAGTTTCGATTTGAATGCGGTTCAATATGTACCGCGTGCTACATAGTCGTCTATATTAGCTTCTCATTTGCCTGCTACACGCGATATTACCGACGATACTGCGAGAGAAAGAGAGAGAGAGAGAGAGAGAGAGAGAGAAGGTCCAATTAAATTAACTAATAATACGCATCGTAATCACCTTACATCACATACCATTCGATCAATTATCAATTATATAACAGAGAACCGATAAATTAACAAGGGTCATTAAGTGTTGAGAATTATCGTATAAAAATGTAATTAATTTGATGAATGAGCATTAACAAAATAATTATGGTTAAACATAAGTTATAATATAATTGAATTATATGAGAAATAAGAGAAGGAAGAGACATCTGATATTCCCGAATACGATCGAAGCTACTAACATTTTCTTTGCAAATAAGAATTGCTATTTTCTCAAAGTTATTGACTCAATGAAATTTTTATTTTGTTCTACACTCATCAGATTATAAGCTATAATATAAAAACAGCGTTCTCATTTTAAATTTGATTGTGTAGAACATTTAGATAAGATGAATCAGATTACATCGCGATATAAAACTTGAATTATCATTTCTAATTTTAGACAGGGTTGGCAAAATTCCACATTCTTTAAATAAAATCCACGTCAGTGGTAAAAACTGGAAAAAACTGTTTTTCTATTAAAAATATTAAATAGAAAATTTTTTAATAAATATTCGTCAATTAAGAGAATGTTTTTTAACCTTTATTTAAAATAAAATTCATAATAAATTAGAAATCAATGTAGCAAATAAATTAATTTTTTGTTAGAAAATATTGAATGCGAACCAGATCTATATTCATAAAAATTTTTATTTTTGTCATTTTTTTATTTATTAAACTAAAAATTAATATAAAATTAACAACATTTATGTCGCCAAAGTTTTTATTTTAAAACCTTACATATATTAACATTTATTAATCTACATATTTGAATTAAAAAGACTATTATTAGATTAATTTCATTTTTTAAACTAGAATGATTAGTATGTTTTATTAATTAAAATAAAAATATATTTTTGCATAAAGTTGTATAAATGTATTTTAATGTTACATATTATTTTATTAGTTTTTGCCAATTTATTCCATTGAATAAAGGAACGGTAAAAATAATGTATTAGTTTTTCCGCTCGCTGGGCTTTTCTCCCACATTTTTTTGCGCAAAATTTTAAGATAAGAAAAGCTGTAGGTCACATCATGGGGTTAATAGCGATTTGGTAACATACTACCGAAGCTTTGCGGGTACGCATTTTTCGCGGCATCGTCGTTTCGACTTGAACTCGTGCCAATACGCGAGCCGCTGTTTTGCCCTCGAAAGCGTGGCGAATCACATCGTAAGGACGATCGTTACGGCGATTCACGATAAAATTCTTATTCCACGGCTCGCCGTTGCCGTCAAGGATGAGAGAAGAAAACTGCTTTCTTAAATATTATTTGCCCCCGAGCGTTCTATTATTCCACGCGAGACGGGAGTGGTCAGGAATTCGAGCTCGCTACACCAAAGGATTTCTGCCGGATACAACTCGGCTCTTTCTTTATTTTTTTTTTTTGTCCTTATGGTTTCTACTTTTTTCTTCTTTTCGGACATTCCTATCGACGCAGCTCGAATCGGCAGAATTATGTTGTTGCGCCGACGAAACGAGATATTTCGTTTCTCGCCTTCGACGGCGCTCTAGTATTTTATGTAAAGACCCAACAATTTTATTCCACGTCCTCGAGTATACTCTCTTTCCTCTCCATATGGCCTTTTCTTTTTCTCCCTTTCTCCCTTCTTTAGGGACTTCTCCTTCCTTTGGTGCCATAAATTTCACCCGCGTTACCTACCTACCTACCCCTCCCCCCCCCCTTGTGTTACGCGCCCATATATTCCGATATCCTAGAACTCAACCTTGTTCCCGCAACCCATTTCGAAGCACTCCCGCGGTTACTTTGGCTCGCCCATCTTATACGTATATATCCCGAATTCCGATATCGCGACCGCAATGTTGTATAGGTACATTCAGCAACTATATCTTCGTGCGTCAAGTAGAATAGATGAGGCTTTCAATTTCATCATCGATTCCGACATTTACAACGGCGCATTTACTTTGTTTATTTAATCGTATTAAAACCAAAAAGTAGATGTTTGTAACATGATATACTAAAAGCGTGTAACTTAAGTGTTATTTAATTATGAAAATTATAAGTAAAGATTATGAGAGAGAGAGAGAGAGAGAGAGAGAGAGAGAGAGAGAGAGAGAGAGAGAGAGATATTTAATAAATTTTGATAAATCGAAATAGTCGGCGAAATAAAAGAAATATTAACTGTAAAAGATAAAAAGGAGAATGTTACCAATATATTTCATTATATATAATAAATAAATAAATATATATATATATTTATATATATAGATTATTAGTTATTTTATTTAGTAAATTTATTTTTTAAGGAAAATATATGACGTATGAAATAAATGTCACACTAACGACGATCTATTATAACGCCACAGCCCGATATTATAAAAACTCGTCATCCATCTACCCACCAAACTTTTTAATACTCTTTTTTTTTTCTAAAAGCTCACGTTTCCCTTGCTTCGTTTTTGCGTGCATTTAGTAGAACGTCAACAACGACGTGCCGTTCTTCGCTTTTAATTTACTCGACGAGATTGATTCTCTTATACATCTATCCTAGAAACGATTTTCATTGTATTTGCTTGGCCGCCGTTTAACGGCCGCGCGCTACTAAACTCTCGCAATACGGTAGATGCGCCAAGAAACTGTATTTTTCTCGTCTTTGATTTTTCCGAGAGGGACTCTATTCTATTTGTACAGTTGCCATCGTATTCCGTACGAATCTCTTTTCCACCTCGCCGGACATTCCGATATCCCAGTGCTTAACCTTGTTCCCCAAATCCATTTCGGAGCTTTCTCTCCTAGTTTTACGCTCTTCTTTCTTTTACTTTCTTTCTTTATTTAGCACAAGATTTCGCGGTAAAGTTTCGCGTCAAGTCGCTGAATCAAGTAATTTTAGAATCTTCTTTTCTATTTATAACATCTATAATAGTCACAGCTTATAAGATTATCGCATATCGTTATTTTAATCTTTATTTTTTAGAATATATAATCTTATCTTTTTTTTTTTTATAAAACAAAATATATTTTTTTTTATTTAATATAAAATTTACTTTCAAGAATTGGATTTACTTTTATGGAATATCAATTAATTGATAATATACATTGATCTATAATAGTTTTTACATTTGTATAATTTTTCTGCAGATCTTGAAAAGGACGTGATCTTTTAGATACGATAAATTCCTTTCTTCTTAATTTGATTCGCTGATTTTTAGCTTTCTCGTCAATGTGTATTCGTCTTTTTTAGCAAGGAGAATCCATCCGACCCGACGATTTCCGTAATCCGTAATCCACTCGATTCTCGCTCGTCGGCGTGAAATTTTAATACCAAATCGATTCTCGCTGTCGCGGCTTTATCGCCTGCTACGCGCGCGATATCGATTTCGACCGTTGCGACAATTACGATTGACGTTTCGATACACGGTCGAGGAGCGGCCTGATCGGATTCTCGCGCAGACGTAGCTTTCAACACGACTTCACCTGCCCGTTCATCTCACAAGTTTGGCTTTGAGTTCCATCATCGCAATGAAAAGATACACCTTCCTTTTCTTGCCAGTAGCATAACCAACGACCCCGTAAATCTCAGGGGAGACCCTAGTGCCAAAAGAAGGGATGGATGAAAAAAAGGAAAGCAAAAAAAGAGGAAAAAAAAAGAAAGTTGAGAAGGAGAAAAATATATCTGTTTATTATTCTGGAACAAGCCCCATCAGAACAAGAATAATGCAGGAGTGGAGAATGTTAAGGATACAAAGCAGTGAACGATAAACACCGAAATGATAAAAATCGAAAGAGAAATAAAAAGTTAGAAGATAAATATGATATGTCGGTAGAAAAATATTTATTTTATATAAGAATCGTATAAAAGAGACTTTCTCTCATTCGAAGAATATCAGACAATAGTACACTTGAAGCGATGATAAAGCAAAGTCACGCGTACATTCGGGAATGCTTAACAATTAAATAATTTAAAGAAAAAAGGAGAGAAAATGATAAATCGAAACGGGATGAAAAGGGAAAAGTAAAATAATCGAGATTGTAGTTGTCCGAAACATTAATGGTCCTTTAGCTTCTTCTGCAGCGGAGAGCACTAAACGTGAGTTCTCTTACGTCACTGTCTCCTGCATTCGCACTCAAATATTCAGGCAGCGTCATAAATTTTATCCAGCTACCGTATATATATCCCACGTGCCATTCGCTATTTTGCCATGAATTCCGATATCCTAGAACTTAACCTTGTTCCCGCAATCCATTCTACAATTCTTTCATTTATTCCGATCCGAGCTTTCTCTCGATACCGCACTTGCGCGCGCACGTTGCACTTCTACGAGAGAAATATATCCGACCTGACGTTTACGTCGACGCTCTTTGCGCTCTCTTTCTCTTTCTCTCTCTCTCTCTCTCTCTCTCTTTTTCTATTTCTCGTGTAATTCTATAACGTATGACCGTTGGAAAGAATTCTGTGCGAAAATCCGTCCTCGACGAGTCCGTAAAGAAATGAAAAATCTATCTATTAATAAATCTGTGTACTTAAATATATTGATAATTATTTTTCAACTTTTAAGCTATAATAAAACTTAAGTTTTAATAAAAAGTAAAATGAGATCAATATAAGAAGGAAAGAATATATAAAAGAAATTGAAAACATTTTCTAAAATAACAAAGCATAAAAACATCTTTCTTAATATAGTAAAGTATAAGATTGACTTTATACGCATTTAGACTACAACAAATTTCCGACGTCATGCAAAATTTAATAATTATTACATTAATTGAAACTATTTCTTTATTTATACTACGAGCACATAAATTATTGCACATCCCTCACCAATGATACTGAAATTGTCACCGTCTTATCTATTATAAATTATTTGCATTAAGCAAACGTCGAAAAGAGAGAACTGGAAAATGCATATCCAGTGTTGGTTATTGACAGAATTGCCAATATTATTCTTACGCGATCGTAAGTAATATTAATAGGTGACAAAATAGTTTTGAAAGATCTGCTATATCGAAGAATTGCTACAATCGATTACCGCGATATCCACAAATAGCTAATGAACTGTATCGAGATGATGAACCAATATTTACCGATTAAAGCATCAAAATCGCGAAATATCACTTTTTCGACGGGATATATACATCGTTACAACTGTCGGATTCGCTTCAATCAAATTTCCGACAAACTTCAACCAACGTTGAATTCTTGACAGCGTGGCTGAACCAAACTTCACTCTTTCGGAAAAGTCGAAACACGAGTGCTGTCGTGCATCGAGTGATTTTTCTTCCTACTATGTTCCCTATTCTCTTCTTTCTCCGACTCCACCCTTATATCACGGGAGTTCGTTCCGTTTGTGCCATAAATCCTATCTGGTTGCGAATACACCGTCCTGTTGCTTTTGCCTGTACAAAATCCGCTATGAACATCCCGCGGTATCCTCAAACTTAACCTTATTTCTGTCTGTCTCTCGTTTATTTTGGCTTAACTTTCCGGACACGCTGAATCCCATGACATTCCATTCCCCGAGGAGAGCGTAACCTGTTTGTAGGTCTCCGGTACATACGCGCGGGTCATCGGCGACTCGATCGTTTTACGACCATCAGAAATTATTGAAAAACGATCCAGTTTCCCCATTTCCTACCGTCTCTTACGACCAGTTTCTACATCCTCTTCCCTATATTTAATGAATAATGTAAAGAACGAATGTCTTTAGTAACGAGCAAATTCTACAGCAAATCCTTAAATGCGTTTCCGTGAAATCTGTTTGACGAAAAATTAGCGTATGTGATATTCGTAAATGAATTTAAGTAAAATAAAAGACAATTACATATAATTGAAAATAAATTATCTAGCGACGTCAGAAAGCGTGCATTAATTTTAACTATTTACCTTCTAAATTCTAACACAAAGCGCTACAACATAGACAGAGAAGGGATGTAGCAACAAATTGAAAGCAAGAGAAATTACTGCAATATAGATTTTACAAGATTTCGAGATTTAACCATGTTGCTGCTGCGAGCGAAAATTGACAAAATAATAGGGCCGTCTATCCGCGCGAGAATAACGGAATAATTCAGGATCCGCGCAGTCTCTCCGACTTTGGCCAGTTGTTGTGGATATGCCATCGCAAACCGCATCCCATCGTATCACGGAGTTCACCGGCGTGCACCGCCACGTCACTGTGGTACAAACTATTGGATTACAACGGGCGACGTTCTCGACGTGCGCGCGGACGTCAGCCTGGATATATTCTCCCTTGCCGAAAAGGGCCGCGCTAAGGAAGTTACCGTGTTGCGTAAGCCGCGTGCAATTCCGTTCCGTACGTGTCCCGCCGTTCCGGAACACAGACTGCCAGACGGTGTTTCTGTAATCAACGATGATGTTTCCTCGCTTATCTCCGTGCGAGACCCATGCCGCCGTCACGACGTTGCGACGACTTTCCGTGATCTCGGATAAAGAGCTGCTCGAGAGAGAGAGAGAGAGAGAGAGAGAGAGAGAGAGACGATTCCTCTGGGTGACTTTGCGAGGAGGGATTACCGTGGCATTAGCAGCTAAGTGTTTCGTTAAAGAGAGAGATAAATTCGAGTCTGCTCGTGTCGAATTATTCATGGTTTTGCGGCGAATGCGGTGGCGATTTAAAACACTAAAGCGTCGGGTGGTTTTCAGAAGCAAGATCTGTATTAATGTGTCACATTTGGAGCTGCGCATATATCATTCCCGGCTCGTGTGCTATTACTATATTAAATAAAGGTCCGGCTCTGACCACTGTACTTAGTACGATATATACGGGAAATGTAAATTTTTTACTTTAAATTTAATGCGCGTTTTAAATTGTTCGTCGAAAGAGAATGATAAAATCGGCCGTTTTGTTATCGACGATTTTTAAAACAGAAAGACGCACACATTTCTCCATCGCAGAAACGCGATTCTCTTCGTAAATGAAATTTTCCTCCTCCACATCGAAGGTGGAGGAAGAAACTCATCTTATTACTGTTTATCGGTACTTTCCGCGCTGCATTCTGCAGAGTTCGAGCTTTATCTTAATAGAAAACTCCAATATCCACGATTATCTTAATAAGCCAGACCGCGTCACCGAGAGTCATCGGCTGTGCGCAACCGACCCGGGATCTGTATCCGCCTCAAAATTGCGTAACCTCGTTCTCCCGCGCACAGAGGCAAGCAGCCAGGCAGGCTCAAAACTTTCCTGTTTATCCCGGGCACGGCGAATCTACGTCGGCGAGCTCCTTCCCCGTGGGATCACCCGCCGCACCACAACGAGTATACGTATATATATTGTCCAGGCCGGTATATATATACATATATATATATATATATATATATGTGTGTGTGTGTGTGTGTGTGTGTGTATACTGTATCGGAGAGGGACCGTGTTCGTCTGCGGTATATCCAATCTCGCGCTTTTCGAAGGGTACGCGTTTTTTTTTATCCGTTCGCGATCATTATCTCCAATTTCCTTGCTTCGATTCGACGCGGTATTTTCCAAAGCGCGCGAGCCAGTTCTCGATATCGGCCTCTGAGAACTGCACAATAATATAACAGTATAATAATGGAGGTCACCCGGGCGAGAGGTGGTGCACCCGGCCAAGGCAAGGACCGTATTGCATCCGAGAGAGCAATACGCGCCGCCCTTTTATGCACTCGGACTATACCAGGGATTGGTATTCTCGAACTTGCGCGGCGAGAGAGCTCGTTCCCCGCGTCGAATCTCGCTCGTTTATTCCGGTTTGACTTGGCTCTATATAACGGAACAACGCGACCGCTCCGGGGAATTGCAGATCGCGGGACCCTCAAAGTCCGCCCGTCTCGCTAACCCAATAATGTACTCTGGCTTCACAAAGGGTACCGGCCAGCTCGCAACATCGATCTGGTAATTAATTCTTTCGACCGGAAATTGTCGCTAGTCCATATGGCGCATGAAGAAATCTTTCATGTAAAGGTTTTCGTGCAAGATTTAACTATGCTTTAAAACAAGATGTAAAATTGAAATTCGATCCACCGCAACGGATATTTTGCAATAAATTAATGTTGAATTTAATTTCTGATTGTGTGTGTGTGTGTAAACGTAAACTTTCATACATTTTATAAATGATTGAAAATTTATCCTTAATTGTTTTCTACTCGCGAGAATAAACGATCGTATAGGAACAATAATTGTCAGAATAATTATGACAGTGAGATGAGAATAATGTTGAAATATTGTTCAGGGATTAAACTAAAATATCCGTAGTCAAGCATAATGACACCGCATTTAACAGTCGTCATAAACTTATGATAAAACTGTGACAATTAATTTATTTGAAATATTGAGATATCATTTAATTCGACGTCATAATCGCTCTTATTGATTTCTTTGAGTCTACATTAGGAAGATTGTACTTTAGTTTTAAATCCATCTAATCGCAATTTGTTCAAGTTATTTAATTAATATATTTACTTTTTTACAAAATATATATATAATTTATTTATATAAAATTATCACATGTACATACATGAATCGATCAAGTCAAGAATATATTTCACAATCTTTGTAAATCTTGTGTTTAAATTTTGAAGGAAATGTATTTGTCGTACATAGAAGAAAATCGACTTTTATCCTATTATTTTCCTATATCCTCCCTGAAAATACAATCTTTCATACGGAAATTTGATAAATGAAGCCCTCATTCACATATGGCGGATTCTTACTATGCCATGGGAGTGGGCGGAAATAAAGAATACACCCCGCTCGCGTAAATTTTTCATGCTATCTATTCATTGATACGTGATCCTTTTATGAAGCGTCGAATCGACATCAAAGCCGACCACGCTCGCAGATCGAGCGGCGCGTAACGAAGGTTTTTAGAAACGGGATCCAATAACCGGCGTACGGAGTTTTACTCGCGCGTTGGCTACAGGCGCGTAATTTGCTCGATTTACGAGCGTATCAAGCGTGGAAATCAAAATTGCAGTCTGTGGTGGGAATATAAAGCTCTCAAGGAACCGATCGCAGAAACCCGCGCAGCGTTTCATGTCGCAAATTTGAAGTCTCAAAAAAATTTATTGAATCTTGACATCTCCGACGTAGATCGTAACCCAAAATTTGTCAATACATTGTATTATATTGGACACTTCCTTTCTATTTTTATACTTGGATTCTAATAAAAATACACGTCTTTAAATTACATAAGCCATATCTGTATATATCTTCCGTAATTTGTGTTATCGTATACGCATAATTATTATTTTTAAAAAGTTAACTGCAAAAAAATATTAAAAATAAAAGATTGGAAATCTCTATGAAATGTATAAATGATACAGATTTTTATTATATTTTTTACTTTAATAATGCAACTAAAGTAAATAATTGTAATAATGTAATAACCATGAGTTTTTTTTCCTTCAAATCTATCAAAAATTTAGAGATCAATTAACAGTTGAATGCTGTCTGCTAACGTAGCTAGATTTTGCCAGACATAAATGCGTCAGTAAAACTCGTGATACTTAATGGACTTTTTGATTTAATGACCCCATCAATCGCGAACGAATCGGAAAGGCGATGCTCGGTCGTGCCCAATTCCGGTCTGGTTCCTACCGGAAGTAAGCACCACTAAGCGCCGTTCTCCAAAAATTATGTGTCTAGGTATTATGATCCGGGCATTATAGCATCAAACGATGACTATTGCAAAATTGCAAATTATAGTGTATGGATGGATAGTGTCAGATAAAATAAATTGCTTTTCGTTTTTGTTCTTTGCATTGAATATATGTTATTTTTAAATAAATTAAAATATACATTATTTGTACATGTGAAATATAGTAAAATTTGCCAACAAATATATACCATAATAAATATATTAGATCGATTATACGGATTATATCAATCTTCTAGTGAGTTTTAATGAGAGAAATAAAAATTAATCAGATTGATTCGTAATATACAAGATATTCCAGGATCACTATTTGTTAATGATTCTTGAGATGCTTTAGAGATGATTTTTCTTCAGAAAATGAGAGAGGTTATCATTTTTCGCAAATTTCAAATTTTTGCATTCCATATTATATATATATTTTTAGAATTAATTGTAAGCCTTAAATTAAAATTCTATTAAAATAACTCTACTTGGAATTAACTGAAAAATGTAGTTTGGTTTCACAACTATCTAAATCTTAATCTCTTTTAATTCTCCATAAAATTTAGTTTATGAAAAATCTTTCTTTTTGAATCACTTATAACTCAGGAATTATTGATGACAATTTCACTGAAAAAGAAAAAACATTTTCAAATGCTTTTAAAAATCTTAGTCATTAGCAGGCAGTGTTGACACTGACAATGAGACAATCTGTATATTCTTGACTTTAATTTCGTAGAATACAGTGGATTTAATTTTTTCGATTCACAGACTATTCGAGCATCAACCATCCAAGCTATGGTCTGTGACCAAACGCTAGAAACGAACGCTCGCGGGGATCAAAAGTAAAACTCGTTTGTGTCGCTACAGGCGAATGGCGTTATATATCTAATGTATTGCAGCAGACGGTAGTAACGCAATAATGAACGTACTCCGGAATTTCCTGGAGACCGCTCGCTCCCTCTCCCCCCCTCCTCCACCCCGCGCTCGCATCGTAAATTTCGTCGCACTTTGTGCTGCGCTCTGCAATTTTACCGCGGATTCCAATATCTACGACTAAACCTCGTAACCCACGCCGAATCTCCCTCGTTTATTTCGGTTTAACTTACTGCAGCCCCTCTTATTCCCGCCTCTTTCTCTCTCTCTCTCTCTCTCTCTCTCCACCCTTCTGTGCACTCTGTACGCGCGCTCCGTTGCCATCTCCTCAGAGACCGTCGTCCGTCTATGGACCCTTCAAAGACTTGCGGTAATTTAGTCGCATCTTTTCGGATCACAAAGACCACTCGGTGGAAAATATTTAAATTCTAATTCGCGTCCTTCTTATGCACTCTCGCGAGCACGCCCTCGCTTTAACGTGTAATAAAGCCGCGCCTAGTAACCCACGGGAAATACATTTACATAAAGAAGAAGAAGGTCAACGAGACCTACTTCCGCCCATAAGGGCGGGGTCGCCCTCGCTATTTCGCGAATACTAAACGTGGCTTTGTCTCGTGTTGCATCTACGGACCGACAAGAGCATTTGTTATTTTTTATGCGCTCTTAGCCTTACTCTTTATTCGGTGGAAACACATTAACCTGAACTCCTCCTCCGTCCCTCTTTTCTTATCTTCTTCTATCTGCCATTTTAAGAAGGGCAGAAGCTACTTTCGGCATCCTACATGCATATGTATGCATATTTATGCAGTTGCAAACTCTTATCGCTATTAAATTCTCGAGGGAATATGAACTTGATATAATTCAAGTAAACAAACAATCTTATTTAAACGTATACTTGAGCGCATAAAATGATGGTTTAAATATTTTATATTTAAAATATGCATGAAAACGCCCTGTTCTATTCCCTCTTCCTGCTCTCGCGAGATGTTACGATGTGCATTGCGTTTATTTATCGGGTCTGCGTGCTCGCTCGGGAGAGCTTCTGTACCGAGAAACATAATTTGGCAATGTTATCCACCGTGTTTCCTTACACAAGTACAGAGAGGACGCTCTTCTCTTTAGCAGACGGGGGAATTGTTTCTTCTCCGTTTCGATCTGTCTAATCTGAACGCATTAGTCGCGCAACAGCTACTTAGATTCGGGGCTGTGCTCCGAAGGTACACTCGAGGGAATTCCATCCCTAGATCTTCAGATGAAAGTCCGCAATCCGATTTGTTTCTGTCTCCGCACCCAATAGAAAAAGCATGTTCGGCTGCGACAAGTTCGTTCTGATTTTGCGATGTGAACGATTGGCAGAAATTTCCAGATATCATATCGTTAACGCCGCCCCGTACTTTATTCGCGTACAAAGATTTACCCAGACGGTCATGCCTTCTCGTAAGAGCCATCCGACTCGGCTGTCAAGGGATAAATCGAGCCTTAGCATTCTACAGCCACCACCTACTCACGGCTAACGCGATACATTTGTCTTTATCTTCGGTCGTTATCTCGGTTGCGAACGTATCTCCCGCAAACTGTTCCCACGTGAGTAAGTAGCTCGTTATGTGCGCGAACTGTGCTGTTGTCACGTTTCCTCTTTTTTCGTGAAAAAAATGGAAAGAATCTTTGAAATTGCACGAAATTATATATTTGTCTCCACAAAATAATTTCTTTTTTAATTTGGTCGTGAAAAAGAGATATCCAATATCTTATTACAATAAATTTACATTAAATATAAGTTTTCAAACTTTTATATACATATATATATATATACATATATATATATATATATATATTGTAAAAATTTATATATAAAATTATAACTTAGATTAACAATAATAAGATATGCGATTAAAATTATATTTACATGAAGCTGTAAATATAAAAGTAAAAAAAAAAAAAAAAATAAAATAAAATGAAACCTTCGCCAACTAAAAATACATATCCCAAAATACAATACATACGATACAACTTCAATTATATGATATAAACCGCGTGTAACCTCAAGGGTCAGTAAGTAATCAGTATACAGTTAGGAATTAATTAAAGATTACTCTCGCAGGAACAGTGGATCGTTAGAGTACTTTTACACGTTGCAAGCAATAAGAGAGGAATCAGGTACGAATATGGAGCTGCATCATTTATAAACTTTTTCTCCGTACTCAATAACGTTCCGTGATTTATTTTGCACGATTTTTCGTCGCGCAAACAGGCTGACACAGCGTATATACCTCGCACGGACATAAATGCGACGCGTACGAAAATATGCAATGACGTGCGCATCATTATCGCAGCGCTTCTCGGATATCAACACACGCTCGATATCTACACGGCTTCCTAACGAGACTCCGGAGTCGCGATCCAATTTCGACTCGCGATTCAAAATAGCACATCCACCCGTAAATACGTCGGTATACGTTCTCGAAACTCTGTCGCGGAGGACCGGTAACGGAATATAAGAACTCGTTACGCATTCCATACCACGACACATTTCAGTATCGCGGAATCAAACTTTATTCTTCCTAACTCACGTCGTCCTCGTTTATTTCAACTTATACCATTATCTCAGTCACTTTTCTCTCTTCCTTCTATCTTCTTCTTCTTTCTTTCACTGCAGCTGTTTCATTCTGAACTGTTATATTTGCTCCTCGTACATTCAAACATTACCGAGTTGTTTCTCTATCTGCTTTAATCCGCGAAGTTTTCTCGGAATAGAACATCTAAGGCACGATTCTCGACGCTGAAGGAACTACGAGAGATATATATAATATAATGTTGGTAGTTTTTTTTTTCCTTGAGATAATTCTGATTCTGGGATACAAGCGGTAAATCAGTCAGTCTGTCGCAGCACCGTAATACACCATTAAGTAAGTTAAGCGTTGTACCAACTGCAAGCTTGCTTGCTGATGTCACAGGTATTAGATATCTTTAGCACAGTAAAGTGTATGACTCAGAACTCTGAATCGTATTTCAGCGTCAGCGCAAAAGTATTGAGATAATTCGCGACTAATAGGTATAAATATCGTCGAAGCAAACTGTCAAAAAAAACGTCACAAAAGTCACGCTATTATTAAATAGAAAAAATTCTCTTGAAGTTCTTTCCCTCTTTTTCCTTCTTTTTTGGCACATTTGCGCCAAAATATTTTATCGCGCTCGCCTCGCACGACTGAAATTAATTAGCTCACCGGTCTCGATCGACCTAACCCGACAAGCGCCTGACAAGTAAGAAGAAAGCAAGCTCGACCGCCCGAAAGAGTTTCCCGCGAATTCCACCCTCGTACGCGTTCCCAACGAGCCACCCTCTCGCCCGCGTCTGCCCCGAGAATGTATACGCCCGTTGGTCCTTCAGAACCCGCCTGTGGTAGTCACTTCTCGTCTGCGCTCCGTTAGGGCCGAAGTCTGCCGGTGACGGAGCAGATACTCTAGCGCGCTGCTCTATCTTTCAAGCTCTCGTGGTGAGCAGGAGAGCTTGGAAATCTACCCTCTTCGGATGTTCCCGCCTGTGCTACCTCGTTCTGTCTCTTTCTCTCTCTTTTGCTATTTCCCTTAGCAACAAACCGTTTCCCGTCGACCCTCCACTTCGCGTTACCAACTTTTCAAAACACTACAGTCTGGAAGGGCACCGAGCGAATTATAGTATTTTGAAATTTATTTGTAGCAAGGGGGATGATTATAGAGCGTATATATATATATATATATATATATATATATACAATAAATATAGAATAACTAAAGAAAAATCTTTTAGGAAAGATATCTATATAAAGTATGCGATTAGGGAGAGCAGATAATAACTGAGGAATTTTATAAACTTTGATATACTTGTGTTATTATACATATATTTTTTTGATATGTATGTATTGTTATTTAAATTATTAATTTTGCCGCATACATATTTATACAATTTTTCATGGTACGACATGATCGCAAAGTGATTTAGAAACCGAACGAAAGTGATTTTGATAAATCTGTGCAATCGATTACAAAGCGACAAATATTTTATCTGGAAATTTATTTCTATCCGGAGATCGGTTTTGAAAAATTACAAACCAGACGTCAAATATTATAATTTACGAAAGATTGGACAGCGCATGATAAAACGATAACGAAAATACAATACTATAATTATAGTGCGGTTAGCAATGCTGTCTCGCCCATTCTCTCTTCAGACAAGTTTGTTGCGCGACGATGTGTGTCCGATCGTTATTGCGGAAGTAGCCACCGTCGTCGTCGCTGCTGCAATAGGTTCCCGAAGAGAAAAACGTGCGGAACGGAAATCGTGAAAAAGCTGCGAAGTGCAGTCGACACTCTCGACGTTCCCTCCTCTTGCAAACGCGTCGTCATTCGACGACGGCCGAAGCGTTGGAAAGAGAAGAGAACGAGAGAGGTGCTGCCGTAATACTCCGAGTTTTCAAGAGATCAGAAAAAAGGTTCAATTAGGGAATGTGGTGAAATTTCAGTAACCGAAATTTTGTCGAGCAGTTTTTGTTATTAATTCCGAATGCAAACTTTAAAACTCAAAACTCGACCTTTAAATCCTTGAATGGTGAGTTTGCTTACATATGCTGAAAAATGAGAAATATGGAAAATTGGATTTTATTGTTATGTACTTTTCCTATATTCGCGTTCATTGTAGCAATGTTGTTGATACAGCCGACATATAATACAGTAAATCATATACATACATATGTATAAATAAAGAAAATATTGTGCTATTAGATTATTTTATTATTTTACGTTTTTTAAATAAAAATATTATGCTACTTTTAGAAATAAATTATCGTTTCTTCTCTCTTTAAAATAAAGAAATATAAATAGAATATATAAAACTTAAAGTCGAAACTGTGCCAGTCGCGCACAGACTCAGACCTATCGATCTTTAAATGTATAATATTACTTTGCTATTTTATCACGTGTTATATTTCTGAGATAATAAAATATTAACACTTGCGATCTACCAGAATGCAAAATTAATTAAATGGATGCGTACATGTGGATATAGTCAGCACGTTCAATTGTACGTCAAGCCAAGTGATCACATTAAGAGCGATTAATAAAATAATAATTCTGAATTGTAATAGGTTTTCCCATTTTTTAGAAAATGGAATATCGCGAATATTTTTCAATAGATATATTCAAGAGCCGATCGAGAGCTGTACATCAACGATTACCCGATTATAGGTTATATTTAAAACTATAGAGAAAGATAGAAAGTGCTGAAAATAGATTGAGAGACGCGTCTGGCAATACGTTAATTGAAGGATGAAGGATTAGTGATCTATGAACCATTAAATTGTCTGATCGGTACTTTAACCGAGTCAGTGAAGAATGTGACAAACGAGCGTCGATGTCACGAGCAGCAGGATTAATTCATAGCGATTTGTGATTTACGAGTGAGATGCCGATATTGCGAAAAAATAGATATTTCAGAAAAAAAGACAAATCTTAAGAAAATTTTATTGTTTTATCAATATAATAATCCCTATTATAAAACTAGTACATATTTTCTTTTTGTCAGCTATACCGCAAGATTAAATTACACGCAATTATATGCTGATAAAAAATATATATCGTTACAATATAATTTTTTATTAAAACTCCGCCTTTTTTATCAATTCAGCCACCTTACTCGATCTCTCAATTAACTCATCCAATTGTTTTCGACTCTCCGCAGTCCGGATCGCCTGTTCGATCTCGAGGAATCGCCGCCGGAACAATTCGAGCACGCTATGAATATAGAGTAAATAGTTCCGCACAGTTATTATTACACGCGTTATTAGGAACGTAGTGCCATAGGATTATTGACACGACGCGCATAGAAGATAATATTTGTAAATGGGGAGTTAGAACGATCGTGCGGTTGAAATTGCCAGAGTAATTCCGCTATCGGTGAATCATTGTTGGAAATATTTTCACGTTGATTACAATTCGCGCGTGTATTCTTAATACGATAGTGCAATTACAGCGGCACAATGCGGCAAGAGTGCGCGCAGAGCTAATTCGGGGATTGAAAATCGTCGATTCCCGGCACGCGCTTAATCCTGAAGAAATCGCTTCGCGATCAAAGCCATATGCAAATGCGATTACTCATTATCCATCGCTAATTGATTAATAATTCTTCACGCACCTCGATCACGATCGTTTGAAAATCACGATGATGAAGAATACAAATCAAGACGTTAAATTTATTAAAAATTCTTAACGCCTTTTCTTTCAGTCTCACGTTTCTAGACTTTCCAGATTATCGGCTTTAATCAATGTTAAGCATGCAGGCGTAAACAATAATTACCATAAGCTTCCGCAATTTTTCTCGGCAACGATGGATTTGCATTCTCTCATTTTCCTTCTTGTCGCTGAGTCTTGCAAAGCTCTCTTCCTTTTTTTCTTCGCTGGCATAAAGTTCGCGAAACAAAATGCGATCGAGACGGCTTTCTGAGAAGACGTTCCTGTCGGAAATTTCGATCGACGGGGCGTGTTTAAGCGGCGGACAAAGCGCTTTCAGAAAATAAGTCGCGAGTTTTTCTCGCTCGGCAGGTTGGAAGTTTAAGTGGTCGAGCGCGAAAGTATAGAGAGAGAGAGAGAGAGAGAGAAGGGAGAGAAAGAAAGATCCACTGAGAGAATGAGAGGAAGGGAATAATACGGCACGAATGGGCTTTGACTTTCTATATTTGCGGAAAGACTGGCCTAGAGTTCGAGCGTGGAAACCTTTCATTAATTTCACAAAGGCCGCCACTTGACCCCTTAACCGTTGCCGGCTATTCTTATGTCTTTTTTTTTTTTTTTTTTTTTTTTTTTTTTTTTATTTCAAGCGCACCCTGGTCTAGAAAATCGGATAAAGCGCAATCGCGGACGCGGAGGGCAACGAGCGGCTTATCCACGACTCATTAAACGGGAGCCGGACGAAACTCGTGCTCTCACTACACATTCAACGCCGAAAGTGTGGCTGTATGCGCGCATTGGACAAATAAAATCTCAGAATCAGACGGTCGCATTAACACTAAATGTGGGCGGAAATGCCGTATTTTCACGAACATTTAACACAGAATATGATCTCATGTTCGAGCCTTTAATCTTGATATTAAAACTTTTAATTCTTATTTATATGCATGACTTTTGGTTTTAATCCAGCGCTGATACGAGCTTTTATTACTTTATTCCATTTATGTAATATAATACTATATATATGTGAGTGGTGTAAGCCGTGATAAATTTAGCAAAAGTCGATCTACGGCACGGAAAACGAGAAGCGACGCGGATCAAAATTGAAAATCGACATATTTAAATCACTTTATCGCGCGCACGTTCTAATTTCCGGTGGAAAATAGTGGCCTCCTTATTTACATGTGCTTACGGTATCAATTTCCATTCGCGGCACGAATCACCGATCTCGCCTAACCGAATTCGCCAAATTCTCAATCGAAAGTCAATAATTGCACAGTTGGATTTGAACTTGTGTAATTCGACTGCGATCAGGAGAACATCGGTTAATCTCGACCAGGTACACAAACCGCGAGACGCTTTTGTACAACATTTTCGCTTTATCTTCGTGCCGCTACACACCGTGAAATTCTCGTAGCTCATCTCATCGCGAGCCACCATTAATGTAAATATTATTTCAGCGCGCGTTTTAGTTAACCACGCTTAGACCCGTCTCTATTTCGACACGTTTCCCCTATACTACTTTATTTATTTTTCGGTTTATCTATCTTTCACGCTCGATTAAAAATATTTACTCGATTGATTTGCCACCGTAAATTTCTCTTCGATTGCTAATTTCACTCACGAAAAATGTAATTTTTACATTTATATTTTGGTAGACGAAAAGATTTTTATACTAAAAAGAATAAACTAATGTTAATAGGTAATGATATCTCTTTATGTATTTTTTTCTTTTGCATTGTTTGAATCACGTGTTAATGAATTACATTTTTTTATATAGAAAGAGAGATGTGTGTTCAAAGTTTAATATTATTCGAAAAATTTTTCCATTCTCTGTAATACGCGTCAAGGAGACTCCGGTAGAAAGTGGAGCACAAATTTTCCTCACTATATAATGAGGGAAAAGTGGTGAAAGATTAATGCTCTGTCGATTTAATGTGACACAAAAGATTCTCTAAGATGAATTGGTTATCGTTAATTCCATTACGCTCTATATTATTAGTTCAAAGCGCGCAGACTAAAGTATAGATGAGCCATTAGATTACGAAACAAATTAAAGATATTAAATTTGTTGTATTTTTAAATTCTTAATAAATATCCCTTAAATATTGTTTAATATTGAAAGATTATTTACTAGATTAATTACTAGCTGCATTGTGACAATTCTAAAATTATAATGTTTTTTATTTGTGATCAATATATAATTCATCGATTGTATTGGCAGTAAAATCGAAGTTTCAATTATTATATAATTTCTTCCACCGCGAAGATTACAATCCGCGTAATGGTTAAAAAGAGCAGATTACAAGGCTCGTTACTTTTCGCAATGTCGATAAATTTTTAAAGGCTCTTGTAGCTAAATGGAGCTTGAAAATTCTCGCGCGAGCTTTTCTCACGATCTATAATTCATTGTCTGTGATATCCGACGACGCGTCAAATAATAGAAAAGCTCCGTTTGTCCGAAAAAAAAAAAAAAAAAAAAAGAACAAAAAAAAGTCGCAGTCGTAATCCGTTTAATATAGCGCGTTTGAGCATTACCAAAGCCGCACGCGCGAAACTAATGGCGGATTTTTTCGCTCGCGTTAACGACGTGAACGATTAATAAAGCGCAAAGTGCGCGGTGGAGAGCGATCAGTTCGAATCGCCCTCGAAACAATCGTATCGCAAACTCGTTTTATCAACAACTACGCCTCTCGCGCGCTTGCTCGCCTCCCGGCGTAGCCTATATATTTTTATCGCTGCTTTTGTACTCGCGCATTTGCTTACATTACGGGATTTTTACTCTTCGATAAATCTCATAAATCAGAATGCGGAAAGTTACCTTAACGTCTAAGTGGATTGGACATTTGAAAAATAACGTGAGATAAGAATGAGGTAAGAGTATGTAGGACAAGCATATAGGATGATTGAAAGTTACTAAGCACCTCTCTTTCCTAACTTTGGAGAGAAATTTCTAACTTCTAAGGTAGAGAAGACTAGAAAGTAAAATAGCATTAAAATTTATTAAAGTACGAAGATATTACATGCATTTGCCCTTTATGTGCACTTAGTTTCATATGCTCTAAATCATTGTTACTGTCAAAGAGTTGCTGGTAGCATCGTAATACATGAAGATTGCCCAATTTCAACTAGTTTCATCATATCTGTCGAAAGATATCTATTCTGTGCTTACATAACAGAACATTTGCAGTTGACAGATGCGACTATAGTAGTAAAATCGTTGGCAATTACGTCGCTCCGGTTTATGCCGGTTTCTCGAGTTTACCAGAGACAGTAATAATACACACGTTTTCTCCAACAAAATGTTGATAGAATAATAAAAATAGAAATCGGAACAGTAGCGCGCGAGAGACAAAGTAGGCCGTTATATATATATATGATGCGATGCATAATAATCGTGGAAAAGCTGCGGATTTTTGTAGCATTTCTCGAATACGCACAAAGGAAATATAACTCCCGGGCTCGGCGTTCGATAAAAGAATGCGAAATCGATCCGTTCGCTCACGTCATCATCATCGTCGTCGTCGTCGTCGTTGTCGTCGTCGTCGTCGTCGTCATCGTCGTCGTCGTCGTCGTTGTCGTTGTCGTCGTCGTTGTCGTCGTTGTCGTCGTCGTCGTCGTCGTTGTCGACGCAGCCTCCGGAAACCGGTTGTGAAACGCGAGCTCTCTGGCGTATAAATATCTACAAACACCGTACATTTGTGTCCGTACAGAGAGAGAAAGAGAGAAAGAGAGAGAGAGAGAGAGAGACTCACCTGTCTCCAGGTGAGTGCGTTTACCGTCGCCGCGAATAAATTCGAGAAGCGTACACTCGGAGCGGAATAATATCCCGTAATAGAGATGTTGCAATCTTCGGGAAATAATATTTATCGTGTCGTGGAAAAGGAGAACGAGAGAGAGAGAGAGAGAGAGAGAGAGAGAGAGAGAGAGAGACAGAGACAGAGAGAGACAGAGAGAGAGAGAAAGCTCGTGGGAAGAGTATTTTTACGCGAGATCCAGAGGAACGAGATGCGTTTAACGAAGAGTGGTTACATTACGTAACCATGAACTCGTCTTGACGTTCTCCTTTGCTTTCTTTGTAAATATTTTGCGCTTTTAAGGAACATATACGATTTTATTTAGTGTTCACGGTAATTAATGCTCCTTTACCACTTTCGAATTGAAAATGCGAGACTGAAGGTATTTTGTAAAACATTTACCGCGCTTTAGTAATTGTATATTGTGCAAACAACAAAATGAAAGTACACAATTATTCTAGCCTCGGGATATCGGCATACAAATTCTTTGACAGATGTACATTTTTCTACTACCAGATTTACATTCGTCGAATCAAGTATATCTCAATCGCATATACATTTCAATTTACTCGTTACTTTGTACATGTATTCTTTTCGATCGCGACTACAATTAATTGCGCAAATATAGACAGTCAGGTTGAAAGGTAGATGCAATATATGCATCGTGAAACATCACGAACGCGGACTTATTTATGCAGCGATCGAATACGCCTTTTATGTTTCGACGAGCGAATACAATGCAGATTTATTCTATAAGCTGGCGTTTACACAACGCTTCGTTGATCGAGAAACGTTTTTTCTCTTTCCGTGAAACGAACAGCCAGAAAAGCTGGATCAGAAAATTCTACACATGCACAATATGCAAATATGTCGTTAACACTCCTTCCCCCTTCCTCCGCCCGCAACGTCGGGATTCGCGTTCATCCGTCCGAGATAAGACCGCTTAATTAATCGTAATTAGTTGTACCCTCTTCAAAATCTCCTCAGCCAACCAGCTGTCTGCAACTTGACTTTCCACTTCACGTCTTGATCGGAGCTGCTAATTAAAATTAATTCTTAATTTTTATGAAGAAGTCCCTATCGATTATACTGACAAGCCGTTATCCTATGCCCATTAATCTTGGAAAATATTTTCATATACATATATAACACGTCATAAGCGTTTTATGTAAAATGCTTCAAAATTATAAACGTCTATAATATTTTAATTTTAAGTGTTGAATTTTCGAAATTGATCAAACCACGTATCTAGAGAAAAAATGTTATATAAGATTTATCATAAAATTAAAAAGAAATCGAAATATTTCTAGTAGATTGTGTGTCTCAACATTAAATCTTATGTAAAGTTTTATTAATTATCAGATTCAAAATAATTAAATAATAATTGCACAATTGTATAAGAGAAAAGATCGGTGCTTGATCACATAGCGTTACCACATCGAGGCTTTTCGATTCATGTTGAGCACTATAATTTACGTGGCAAAGTAAACGTTAAACACGCTAATTTGTTGACCATCGTACGCAATTTTATCGTCGAAGAAATTAACTCTCGAGCTCGTTCGCGCTTTACGATGTCTTCAGGGAAGAGTCGCTTACGCGCGTAGAGTGCAATATCGGAGTACATATTGCGAAATGAAATAAGCTGCAAGGTAATTCGAAGCATTCCGAGCAATCGCTACGACTGGCGTCCCAAGCGTTCATATTTTATGTTTGCAACGAAATCAAACTAGCTTAAAAACATCCTTGTCGCTTATATATCGTTTTGCATAAACAGAGTCTGAATTTAAAAAGTAAAGAGAGTTAAGTAGTTTGTACATATAAATTAATTTTAATTTATTATAACTACAGCTCCTGGATTACCTTTCTTATTAAATTTTTCTTCGAAATATCGACATTAACGTCAACAAAATTTGTATAATATACATATATTATCAGACGAAAAGTTAATTTAAGTATCGACACGCCTGCAGTGTCTCGTTATAAAAAAAACCATTTCGCGTGCTTAGTCGCACTTAAGGTTGCCAACTAATTGATTATGGTAATCAGTTAATTATTATTAATAAGTATCCATCGAGATCGCGTCAGCGGCCGTCGATAGGCGACGTTCACGCCTCTTAATCTACCGCGAAAATTTATGAGGCCTTGAGCCGAGCTAACACCCACACCATCGTCGATCCGGCGGCCTCCTCTTCTCGTAAATTATGGAACGCGACATCCGATCGAGTGACATCCATGCGGTGGTGTGGAGACGGAATTAATTACTTAGAACCGATATCGCCCGTCCACATTGCCGATGCCGTTGCCGTCGCGGTGAATCGCGTCGTTTGCTTCCGGCACGAATTTCTCGTATTTATCTCTAGTCTGAAACTTCTTGCCAAACTACTAAAATTGTAATCTGAAATCGAGCGATCCTTTCGACAACTTTGTTCTTCCGGTGAAAGGCGTCGTAACATCATACGAAATACTTCTTGGTAGTGACGCGTCGGGCAAACCGCATGGGAACAACAACCGATGTGTAAATAGCGTTTAATCCGCTTATACTGAAATATTATTAATGTATTTGTATTTTTACAGATCCGGAAAAAATACAAATTAATATAATTTTATAAGCGCTTGAGAAGCTGTTTTTCCAACGTTGGTTAACTTTAATTTTGGTTTAAATTATATCGCCGTCTCTTTTTTCTTTAACTTATCTGGAAGAGATAAAAATATAGTTTAAACTGAAGTTAAAATTAACCGACGTTGGAAGAATAATCCCATCTTATTTTTTTAATTTATTTTAAGATGTCTTCAATTTTATTTAATTTTTTCTATATAACTACACTTTGTACGTTTATAGATTTTGAAATACAGATATAATTTCAAATAAGTTTAATTTTTGATACTGTAAAATATATTTAAAAGATACATTTTATGTCAATTGTCGCAAATAAACATAAAGACTAGTTTCTACCATCTAACTGTCTCTAGCATCAAAATTTATATATAAACTCTTAAAACTATTTTTATTCTTTACTTTTATCATGACTAGTCTGTAGTTTGTTCAATTTCTTCTCAGAATGCGGGCAATAAGCATGAATCGCTTTTAATGAAGCATGTTCTCTTTCTCTCTCTCTCTCTCTTTTTCTATGATCAAGAGTATAAGATGTGTAATTAAGCATGATTAGCTGTCGCGGTTGTTTGAAATCTCTCTGTCTCTCTTTCTCTCTTCTCTGGTTCTCGTCCGTCTACCGTTTGTAATCCGATTTCTCGCCTCATATAACGCGCACACGACGGGACATCGACACTCCAAATTTTGCGCATCGCGGCGCGGCCCAAGAGCAGGCTGGGTATAAAAGCGCGATCTAACTTTCGACGCTGCCGAGGCCGTTTATTCATGCGTTTATTCCCCCGACGGCTCCGAAACTTGCTTCATAAATTATATCGGTTTAAAACGCATTAAAACGCATCGAATCGCGAAAAAGCGATTGACTAAGTTCGTTAACATAAGTGGCTTTTACGAACAGAACATGATATATAAAGCCCTAACATATATATGAATTTCTAAGATTTTTAAAGAAAATTTCAAGCATGCTCTGTCTACGTCAAATAGATAAATAAACTTGCTTGTACGTGTGTCAGGTGATTATTTAAAGAGATTATTTAAACAGACACTTTTAATTATTGTTTACATATCAGAATTTAATCATTTTTAAAGCTTTATATTTTGAGAATATAAAAGATGTTTCTTAACGTTGCGTCCAATAATTGGTTAATATTTCGTGATTATCAACATAATAAATTTTAAATAATCGCGACAAAAATGTTAAAACAAATGATTAATTTTATTTCTTGTAGCATTTATTATTGGATTATTATTATTCACTCGATATTATCCAGTTTTCAACTTTATCCGCTAATATAAATAAGGACGAAATGCTCGCGTATTATTTCGCGCGTATTGCAACAATTCATGCGACTGAAGCGCGACGCGATTTTACGACGAAGACACAGATAAAGCGTGTGTAGCCGCAGTTCGCGAAATGTGCCCTTCGAAATCCCCGCTTCATCCGTCTCGTGCCCGTTTGGTAATCCGATTTTCCGCTCGGTATCGGCAGAAAGCGCGCGCGGCATCGCGGCAGTCGAATTTAAGCGACGCGACAGGCGAAAGGCGAAATTTTCATCCCGTTCTTCTCGGCCGGATACACCCACTTCCATCGCAACGTGGTTGCGTTCGATGTGCTCTCTTTCTCTCTCTCTCTCTCTCTCTCTCTCTCTCTCTTTTTCTATTTCTCTCGAAAACCTCTCGATATGCTAATATCCTTGATGCCCCCACATTGCGCGTTAGTTGCAGGTTGGATTTTTCCGCGAAAACGTTTCGCCGCTTCGTTAACTCGTTAGAGAGAGCTCCATTGATTTTGTTCATGCGCAAAGGAAAGAACTCCCATTTCCCGCCGGCTATTTAGATTCCCCTTCGCACTGTTTACGAGTAATTTGATTTTCCTGTCGCGTTCTTAGATCATCGGTGTACAATCAAAACTGTATTTGCGGAAAAATACATATTTTTCGAAAAGATGAATGCACGCAAAATCTCTCTCTTTATTTCATCAATATCGAAAATTATACGTATAATGAAATTTTTATTTGAGCGACGAATGTTGTTTTATATGAGCGAGAAAAACTATATTTCAAAGTAGATTATAATTCGATAATCTTTGAGTAACAAAGAATTAAGATATAAAATTGCTCGAGTTTTTATAAGAATATATACAGCATAGATCGATGATGATAGGGTATGCAAAGGACGATAGGTATTCGTATTAATTTCGCGCACTAACGAGGATTATACGTCGCGAATGGAATGCGAGGCCTTTCCGATCCGTGCGAGTAATCACGGACAGTTCGGGGCGTAATTCACTTTGATCGCTTTTCGCACCAGTCGTTAAACGGCCGTTAATATCGTTGTTAAAGGCCAATATACGGGATCTACATGCGAACGCTGTTGCGCAATGGTGATTAACCCACATATTAGAAAAGCGCTTCTCGTTTAAATACATTGCTAATTCGTCCGATCACGGTAAATAATCTCTCTCCCTATTTGAAATAGAGCGCGTATCCGCACGATAATATTCAATTAATTCGAGGGTTTTACAACCGTATTGTTGTAATATTAACAACTGGGATTTTGATATCTGTATAGAGTATATAGATCAAATTGTAAAAATTTTTAAATAAATATATGATTTAATTATATAAATTGATGTCAAACGTGATTGAAAATGGAATTGAAATTGATATCTTAGTCAATAGATTGGATATTTAATTAAAGATAGTTTCTTTGTTTCTATATCTCATACAATTCAATGTGCAAGCACTTGCAATGTAATATATTATTGTCTCATTATGCTATCATTTGAAAATTGACACAACGGAAACAGTTTGAATTTCACCAATCTTTGTTACTAGTATTACTGCGCTTTTACAATCAATTAATAAAGTTTATTTTAAACCAATGTAACTTAAGTTTTTATACTCCGGTTAAATTACACACGTCTCGCTTTCATTTGTATTATATTTGTAGTTTTTTTCTTTTTTTTAAATACAGTACGCGTTTTCAAAATAAATTACTCTGCTCCCAGTTATCGTATTCCATATGTTCTAGATACATATGTTCTAGTAACATATATTTTTAGAAACTCATATTTTTATACACTTTGAAGATTTATATTTTTAAAAGATTTGTATAAAAAGTACTAATTGTAAAAAGCAATTTTTATACATACATATATATATATATATATATATATATATATATATATAGCATTTGATCCTTCTTTGGAAAATTTTAGTAAAGCAAAAGTATAATTGAATATAATTGAAGACTTTCTCTTTAAAATATTTAAGGTATTTTAGTTCAAGGACGTCTTCAAAAGACGTGTAATTAACACTTATAAGCGTTACATGAAAAGTATTCGTTGTCCTGTTACGTGCACACGCCATTATATCGGGGACCGAATCCTCGAAGCGAGATATCTCGTCCTCGACAAAAGCGCGCTGCGCACTTAACTCAATCGCGTGTCGCGCGCGACGAATCCCCGTTTAATCAGCGCCTTTTAGGTGGCCCGAGATAAGACTCGTAATTAGTTATACAGGTCGCTTTGAAGCGCCCCGTCTCGATCTCGAGCTACTCCCGCGCTTGTACCTACCTAATCCGATTTTCCGCCTGGCGTGTATCGAGCTGTCTCTCTTTCTCTCTCTCTCTCTCTCTCTCTCTCTCTCTCTCTCTCTCTCTTCCTCCCTCTCTTTCCCAAAAGACGAATTCGA
This sequence comes from Anoplolepis gracilipes, assembly GCF_047496725.1. Taxonomy (NCBI): domain Eukaryota; kingdom Metazoa; phylum Arthropoda; class Insecta; order Hymenoptera; family Formicidae; genus Anoplolepis; species Anoplolepis gracilipes. Next base: position 12,086,861 of record NC_132975.1, read on the forward strand.
CCGGCGAACCGAAGACGTGCGGTGAGCTGGGGCATCGTCTTCGAGGTCTTCAAGGGATTCTCCAATACCGAAATATCGATATATTTCGGTATTCCGTAAATTCTATTACTTCATCTCTCTCACACGAGGGAAGCATTTTGAGAGATTTGGATACCACGAATAAATTATACAGAAATTATGCGAGAGGATGATGGCACTGTGCACAATTGCACGATCGCTCGTATTCATTTATTTCCATTTCGTTTAATAAATAATCGCTATTAATTAATACTAATGGAATTCCGATAAATATTAAATAATTCTTTTTCCTGCCTTTTTATTCTCTTTTTACGAAAAAAAGCTCGTCGATTTTCTCACTTCTTCGGGCACTTTATTCAGCTGGAAAATTTCAAGCGATATGTATTCCCTTAAGTTGAAAAATATAACACGTCGCAATCTCTTACCAACGACTTGTCAAAGTATGTGGAATGTACGTGGCGCGAAACTGCTATCTTCAAAATACATTGCCGCGAGAGATGAAGCTGAAAAGGGAGAGAAAAGGGAGAGAAAAGGGAGAGAAAAGGGAGAAAGAAAGAGAAAGAGAGAGAATATTGACATGACGGGGAAAAGAGCTGAGAAAATGCAGCGATCGAGACGCGAAACGCGCCGAGTTTTCATCGAACTGCGCGTATCGGGGAAGCCCGATTGATTCGTCGAGTTATCGTTATCCATCCGCTGACATCGCGTCGTCCTACATTTCGGGAGATGGCGATTCTGCTGTCCGCCCAGTCCCTTCTCCCTTCGTGTGGTTTTGCCCTGGTGAATTTCAAAAGCGCTATTTCATGCGGTCGCTATTTAACCCCCCGTCCATTCGTCATCGCGTATACATATCGCGCGATTTTATTCGTCCGCTATCGAACAACGATGACATGAAGCCCAGGACCCAGGACTGGACTCGTTTTGTACGCGCGCGCGTGCAAGATTTTCCTTTAATGTGTTTACAATGGTTACTGCGTTTTGTAACACGTTACAACGGAACGCGCATTCGTGTCACGTATTCACGCGGTAATTGGCGTAATTGGTGGATAATGGTGCTGCGCCATACTGGATATTTCGAGGCGATGTTTCGGTTTGCGAGCAGACAACGAACTTTATACCGTATATATAGCGACCCGTGCTCGCGCGAAGATTACACGTTTCGGCCATCGTCCAATAGCCTCTCCAGGGCAGGGATTTCGGAGTTTTGCCATTCGAGAACCACTCTCTTGATAGCAAAACTCTCGTATACGGGCATTTGCTTGCACCTTTAGTCCGCTGGAAAGCTATGCTTCCTTTACTCTTACTGCCAGCGGTAAAGCCCACTGAAATCGCGAATTAGTATCAATATTTTCAAATTTCAATCTCTCAGAACAATCCTTATAGATAATAACTTAATAAAATTGCAAATCGCGAGTGTACCGCTCAATAATTGTCTGAATAAAAAAAAAAAAAAAAAATATGTACGTATACTCGCTAACGGGAGTTTTATTATGAGGCATTTCCTTAAACCGGTGACAATTTTATTTCTCGTCGTAGTATAAGTATTGCACTCTCTCGCCGGGATAACGTTTTATTTCGACTTTGAAAGTCCCGTTCGCGAGATATACAGCCATGCTGCGCGTCTGAAATGGGACGTCTCGGCGGCGCGGCGGAGGCTTGTCGTCATCCATAGTTAAAGTTTCCGAAGATTTCGCCGAGAGATCTCTTGGATGTACATATGACGTCGAGACTGGCTTATTGACTTCAATGTCGACAGACGTCAATTCTCAATCGAAAATGATCGGTAAAATTTTATGCTGTAGAATGTTATCCCTAGGGCAGATTCACCGTAAAAATAACACGTATCATTGACGTGATGTAACGACTGTCATTTAGGTGGACACGTGTTATAAGAATATGATGACGTACGCGGCAAGTTCTCGAAACGACCTTTTTATCAATTCGATTTCGCGTGACATGCAATCGGAATATTTTATTGTCGTACACAATTTACTCTACAAATATTTGAAATCGAAAAATTCTGACGCAAATATTTCAAATGGAAACATCCTAATTCCTTTTAAAAAAATAGGGTTTATTCATCTGTATTAAAAAAAAATAAAATAAAAAGATATTTTAGTTTCGAAAGTCGTGTGTTTGACAAATTTCCAATAATGTGAATGCAGAAACCTTTCCCTCGTGAAAGAATAAAGTTGTATATCTGTCAGGGGACGATCGCGCGTGTGACGTAGCGATACCTTGTTAACCGATACCACCTACGAGTTTAAAGTGTTAAAAAGCCACGTTCTATTTAAAAGAGAGTTTGGCTGGGCGACAAAGAGAGAGAGAGAGAGAGAGAGAGAGAAGTAGGGAGGCAGGAAGTTGGAGAGGAGTATTTGGCGAGAAGCCGCCTCAAGTTGAAACCGTATAACACGTTTTGCACCCCCTACCAGACGCTTGTCAAAGTGTGACAGAATATGTGACAACGGGATTGCATTTTCGCGCGGCGCCTCGTCGAGGCGGAAAAAGGCGAAGGAAACTCGCGCGGTAGGAAGAGAGAGGAGAGCAACACTGCTACTGCGAACAGACAGATAATATACGTAGCAGTCGAGACAGTTTGAAAACTGCGTTCCGGGGAGGAAGCCTAAGTAGATTTTGTCGTCGGCTAATCTGCCCGTCTATTCTGTCAGCGCGGTACGCATAAACGTCCGTCGTAAAATGTTATTTAAGGTACAACAATTTCCGTGCATGAGAAAGAGAGAAAGAGAGAGAAAGAAAAACAGAGAGAACTGGACTTCTTCTCGGATTTACAGAATACTGCGTACACAATTCGTTGTAAATTGTGTTTTCAAAATTCCCACTGGTACACTGGTTGTAAGCAGAAAGGTATGCTAATATAGGTATTGAAAAATATCTGATAAATCAAAAAGTGCTTTTGGATACGAAAACAACATTAAAAAATTAATATGAGTATGCGAATGCACCTATAATATCTTGTGCCATATTTGAAATCCATAATTTATATTACTCATATTTTGTCCACATCAACAATATTCGTTTGCAGGTAATTTTCTTTATCAAAGAGAAATCTGTATGTAATGAGTTAATGCATACAAATATATATATACATATAAATATATATATACATGTAAATATATATATATATATATATATATATATATATATATATATATATATATATAGAGAGAGAGAGAGAGAGAGAGTGCAGTAAAAAATATTTTCTCCAGAGAATATTTTAATGAAATTTAAAAAATCTCGAATATGTATCGCGTGTTATTTTCGTAGACGAGATATAGAGAAATAGCAATGTTTTCTTGTGCTGATGTAATTTATCATAATTACGCAAAGCAACGTGCATATATACCGAACCTGTCACAAATTGGGCTGCATTACGTCGCGCGGAAATCTGCGCAAACAAAAACCTCCCGGATTCGCGTTGGCTTTATAACGTTACCTTTCCGGCCGACAGTTCCGGATCGTTACGCGAATAATAATTTCTACCCTACGGACTTGCGTACAGATTCGTTCAGTTTTTGACCGTCGGACTGACGAGTCGGCTATTCTAATTGAAAAGGAAAAAAAAAAACATGTACGCGCCCGGCGCACAAACAGCTTGTCGTAATCGAATCGCGACGACTCGCAATTGCATGGGACGTTTTATGGAAATGGACCGATAAAAAAAGAGGGGGCGGACGTTGGGAGATACCCGAGACGAGTTGGGTGCGATCGCGCCCAGAAAAGTGCGACGGCTGTTTCTTGAAAAAGTTCCACCATTACCGTTCCCCATTCGCCGTTTCCGCTCCCGCGAGAGAGTGACACGCCGTCAATTTTTTCGGGCTATTTCCAGAAGAACATAAATCCAACCGCGGGATCGTTCGTCCGTTTCCGGACCGTTTATTGAACGCCTGATATATGGCACGGTCACGCGCTAAAAAATATTGAAACGTTTTCTTCCGTATTTTATTTAAATTAGATTAGCCTCTCTATTTTATGACAAGATTAACTCTGTCGTGATAAATACACTTGTTATTGATGTTTATTTAATTCGATCACAAGAATATGATTCATTATGTACAAGTGTATTCATCGAACACTTTAGGAGATATCATTCTGCGAATCTCTTTAATTCTTATCCATATCTTTTGACATACAATGTGTTGAAAAAAAAGTTTATAAACGATGTAATTCTAGAATGAAAATTATAAAAAGCAATAAATGTCACGAACACGAATGTTGTGTTTCAATACTAATCTATTTTATTTTATCGAGAATTGATTTGCACGATATACTGTATTAAACGTTGCTCGTTTTGCACACCCGGTGTAAAATTCGCGCCACATTTCCACTCGTGAATACCGAGGACATGTTCTCTTTTTCGTAGATGATGCTCTTTATCGGAGAATTCACTGTCTCCGCTTTTCAATGCGTTCGAAGTCACGAGCCGTCTATCGAATACGTCGCGAACATCTTGCACCATAAAGAAAGAGAGAGAAAGAGAGAGAACGAAAAAAAAACCCAAACACGTCACGTTCGATTGCGTCGGTGACTTATCAGCTTCAGTGATATGTGATGGCAGCAATCGCATCCCTCGCCAGGTATCGTCGCGATAACTGCAAACGAAAAGAGACAATAAGTCGCTAAAATCTCGCCATACCGGTCTTCGTTGTCCATCTAAAATATAATGAAAAAAATTTGGCGTTTTTCTTGAACACAGATAAATAAGCAGTATCTAGATACTGAATTGCATCTCGAATGAAAAACATTTGTATGTAAACAATATTAATTGTCAAAATATTTAATGACAAATTATAAAAATTCGAAATAATAGTTAATTAGCGTGATATAATGAAAAGATTGATCCGCAAAAATATAAATCTGTATATGTATATAGATTCACTTTTCTGGAGAAAATTTCAGAAAAGAGACTACGTTAGAGATGTATTCGGGATATGTTGTATTCAAGTATAATTCTCGAGAGATCATTCTTCTACAAGTTATTTTGTATGCAGTACTGTCTCCGCGTGAAATTAGTAGCTTGAAATTGAAGCACAGGCATCTCGAGCTCTCTCAAAGTTGCGGAACCATTGAGACTGATCATCCGGTCGTCGAGAGTGGCAACGCCGAAGAATACAGAGAGACACCGCCGCGAAGGAAATTATAATTCCGCCGCGAGAAATTAATTATTACGCGACCGACTATAACGAACGAGCGTCTTTGATAAAGACACGAGCATCGCGGCGATAAGTATTCATCGACCGTCGTCGTCATCGTCTCTTTGTTTCTCGCTCCGTCTCTCTTTCTTCCGTAATACAAGCCGCTTGACAAACCAGCATCGCGCCCCTTTCTCAATTATGAAGTTCGCGTAATTGCGGCCGATTTGTTAGCGAACTTTTCCCGTGGGATGCACGCGAAGCGAAGCGAACGATGCACTATTGGTTGCGAAGAATCAACAGAATCGGAATCGATTCCCTTTTCGCGCAATAGAAATACCGCAAAAAAGTGACGAGTATTTTTTTACTTTGATATTTTAGTTTTGCTAACGAATTTAATTCGGTGATATGAGCCAATGAAACCGATAGATTTAGAAAAATAAAATAGAAATAACGAAGAAAAAATGATAAATGAAAAGAGATAAGCCAAGCTTAAATGTTTAACACACACACACACACACACAAAGTATACACAGGAGTGGCTCTATTTATGGCGAGACGAAGAATACTATTGAATATCGATTTTCAAAGATTCTTTGATTAATTTGGATGCAGAAACTCAGAATTATCTAATCGTGATATTACCTAATCTATTAATAATGGCATTTGGCGGTATATTCACCGTGCAATAACGGAATTTCACAAATACCTATTCAATTCACCAATAAAATGCATAATTTCGTGATAATTTTAACCAGGATAGTATTGCTTTCTCTCTCATAATTTTCCGCCTGTACATTCGTCGTGTTCTGAACCTGTGGAACGTTGCGTAAATTCCATTCCGTAAATTTCTTGACTCTGGCAGATCGAACGTTACCGCTAGTGCAATTATTTTTCACGTTGCCTGACCGCGCGCGCTCGTTTATCCGACGACCGGCCGAAAAAATCGCCCATAAAATCGCGTCGGTGCGACCGAACCGACATGTTTGGTGTCTCCGGGTTGCCACGCTGCGAAAGGGTTAAAAGTCGCGTCGTCTTTTTCGCGCCGATGCGAAAGTTATCGCGACCGCGAATAAAAAGTGGGGTTGCGCTTTTAACGGACGGTGAAAACAGATTCCGCGACGTTATTTTTCATTCTCGTCGGAAAAGGAGCAACGCGCCACTTCCCTCCAATCCATATATTTCTATCCGAGCGGTTGCCTCCAGTATCGAGCGAATGTCGATAGACTGTTGCGGCTCCGACAGTCGGAATACAAACGGGGCGGCGATATTGCCATAAAAATATCCAGCCGCGTGTACAAAGCTACCGGCGTTCGCTTTCTGCTCCTCTCGCGTGCATCCCGTGTGTTTCTCCTCTTTTAACTTTCCTCTCGCCAAGACGTACACACCCTGTTTCATCGTTATTCTATTTGTGTAAACCGAGTTTGCTAGGATGCGTTGATAGATGTATCATAAACATACCTAGATCTAGACAACGGTGGCAGATAATATTAATGATGCTTTTCAAAAGTATTTTCCAATCTTCCTTAGTCAATATCTAGACAGTTTTGACGTAGACATAGACGTAGACACGAATAGAATGCTCAGATTGCTTTATATGACAGCATCTCAATTTTTTTTTTTTTTGAATAATAAAATAATTTTGAAAATAGTAAGTGTTAAAAATATATGAAAATTTCATACAGATGAGAGGGAAAGAAAGCATATAAATATCAATATATAAATTGTATTTTTACGCGTACTCTTATTTAAATATAAAAATACTCTAATTGTACAATAATAAAAATAAATATATAGTTTAAAAATATTCTAGTAGATGAGTATATTTAAATTATAAGAGTATAAAGACTGGTGCATTAATTACTTAGCTAACTTAATAATAATTTGGACAAGTATAATGACGAGTTGATGTGAAATAAATGCAACGATAATTCTTCGATAGCGATGGGAAAGAACGAATGACATACAGCAACGAATGAAAAATGAAAGCAATTCGGTGTATATCTCGACAAGTTATTACGACCGCATCAATTTCGATATGTAGCCGCGACAGCCTTCAATTAGTTCACGCATATTAATGCTTCGAGCGTACACATATATGCGTGGTATTCGAATATATACGAATGAAACTAAAAAAAAACAGCAATAGCGCGACGCCGGGAAAAAGTTACAACTGAAATCGTTGTGCGTCTACGAAACTACTTTACTCGCGAGCGTGTATACGTATATTTTTTTAATGTGCTTATATGTACGTAAAAGCGCGTCTACATACGGAGTGACTATACACGTTTGCAACGTGTAGCTGCCATTTGAATAAAAGGGAAAAACCGGGAAAGCTTACATCGATCGCGTTTATTGCCAGCCTGTATGTGTAATCAAGGTTTTGCTTTCTGAAAGCATCGCACGACTTAATAAAGTTTTCAGATGAACGGAATTTAGAGTGACCCTCGAGAAAAATGACATGCAAGCTTTGCGTTGGACACAGAATCGAGAATTGCATTCTCTCAGAACGACTCTCGATATTAAATTTCGCAAATGGGCAATCAGCCACCCTGGAAAATTGAGGACTATACTTCAAAAAAGAGACATATGAAAATATAATTGTATACTGATTATTAAAATATATATATATATATATGTATATACACCTCTATTTTGCACTGTATATTTTAATCTAACATTACTCTTTTAGAGTTTTTAAAATTTTTTAATGTAATTTTGCGATTGAGATTTTTTAAAAATGTTATCTTTTAATTTTTTGTTGTCCTTATATTATATAATTATATTATAAAAATATAATTATATTATAAAAAAAATTTTTTATTTTATTGCGCTTATAATTTGGATCAATCTTCAATTGCTACATTGGAACATTTTAATTTGCCAGAACACTCTCTTGATAATAAAACTTTTAAAAAGCATCTAGTTTTACCTTACTCAAAGTTTTGCAAAGCGAAAAATATCTAATGAATATATTGCACATTTATTTTTATCTCAAGAAATTAGGGCGTTTCCTTACTTAGATCTAAAAATGTATTGCCTGCATTCATAATGCTATCAATTAAATTGCGAAGTTGGTTTACCTAGTATAAACTTAGTGGTTTGGAAATAATGATTTGAATCTAGAAGGGAGATGAATATTCAGAAATATACTACTTTAGTATAAAATTACGCGATTGTATGTTCTTTTAAGTTTTGTATTTCTTCATTCTCAATACTCGATATTTAATTAGCGCACGCACACACAGAAATGTTTCATGTATCATCTTTCAAGAGCGTAGCCAAAATTGTAAATTTTTAAATGCAAAGAGATTTTAATTAATATAATTAATATAATAAACATAAAATATTACGTTTCGTTGTTTCTTTCATAGGATACATTTATGACTGCACACATCTATATTTTGTTCCATTTCGTATTTATATAGTAAATATAAAAAATATAAAAATCAAAGAAATGGACTTGGAGCTTAAGGGTGTAAATGCACTTTTCTTGCATTCACTTGTAGCTGGTTACCCATTCCATAAAATGCATCTAAAGTTCACAGTCTTTCTGATTTTTATTTTTCGTCGCATAACGTCGATACCGAGAGTTCAATTAACACACATACACATGTTTTGTGCGGATGTACGCGGATCGACTAATAAAAGACCAAAACTTGACAGGGAAAAAAGTTATCATAGAGAGCATTGCGATTGTTTGCGCTGTATATATATATATATATATATATATATATATGTGCGTGTGTGTGTGTGTGTGTGTGTATTTGTGTGTGTGTATATAGTCGCTAGCAAATCATAGGACCCGTATGGATAAATGTACACAGATACATGTATATATATATATATATATATATATATATATATGTACAAAAGAACGAGCTCATAACTTGTGATTTAAATTTGAATATAAGACGTAAGTTGAATTGTCACGCGATAAAACTTGTATTGCTGCTTAACGAAAGAAACTTGTTTTTAAAAAATCCATTCTTTTTATAGTGTCAGAAAAATAGCGAAATCTGGTCCGTAATCCTCTCTACGTGCCCGCAGCGGTACTATTTATTATTATTTTTAGTTACCTACATTTGCGTCTTTTTTTAACATCATGCATACAAATGCAAATTGAAGATATATTTTACTTTTTTTTTTAGACACGTTGCCGCCTTTCGAGTACATTATTCTTTCTGAAGATATTTCTTTTTTCGTTCTACATGTCAACTAAAATTGTGCTTATTTTGTGTCTTATTCGTTATCATATTACTGTATTTCTATTAAGTAATTCGAAGAACGAATACGCAATTAGCAAATATCTGCTCATAATTCTACTCATTCATTATTCTCATTAAAATTGTTATTCCCATCTCATACAATTTTAGAAACTTCCGGGTGTCTCCGTCGAAACAGTTTATGTTTTCAGAACTACAGTTTGCGCGACGGAAATAATTGAATTTTCTTTTCAACGTCGCGCGGTTAGTTCTTGACAGTTCAACGGCATACGTTGAAGTACGTGGAGCGATTATCGATGCTCGGATGTCGACAATTTCGAAATCTTTGCAATCTTTTTTTCCATAGTCTGTGAGCGTTTCAATTAACGCTCGCATTAACGTTGCCGATTTGCATATTCACGAACGAGCGAACAAAACCGTCTACATGGGGACGCGAAAAGATACGTAATATACTGTGAAATGCGAAAAATGTCGCGAAATTTCGTCGACAACGGGGACGACATCAGGACAGTTCATTTTATGCACGTGGTGTCGTGAAAATCGAACAAAAGTCACTCGACGAAGCTTATTTCTGCGCATGTATCCGCATGGTCACGTATTCAAAACAATCCCGATGTGGAATCGATTTGTCGTTAGAATCAATGACTTCGATGCATCGACAGAATCGGCGAACACGCATGTCGGGTAGGTGAAACGGATGCGATCGGTCAGTATTTTCGAAAGCAATCGAATGGGTTTGTTCGCCGTCGTGACTGTTAGCCTGATTGAAGTTACGAACGGTAGCGAAACGAATGGATTTGGGGTGCCCTTTTTAGATCCATTATTATTGAGACGAGCGATTAATAAAGATATCTTTTTCGCTGCAGACGAAAATAAAAAACCAATACCCGGGGCATTCCATTACGGCCGAGCGAAATTTTAATGCTAGATCCTTTGATGAATTTGTGGTCGATTTTCCCGAAAGAGAGAATCTGACGGATTTGATGGCGGAACGACACTCCTCTCTATAGGTAGAGAAGAGCATGTTCGGTGGAAAAAATTTCGAGCCGCAATGTCGTTGACCACGGAAAAATTCGAGAGTATTAGTGACTAACGGGAACGATACCTTCCCTATCTTTTTAAAAATATCGATATCAGCTTGACAAAAATTGCAGTATATTGTTGATGTCTATTGTTACTAAAATATTATTTTACATAAAATTTTATACTCGATTGATTATAGAACATAGCAATATTATAGAAAACAAAATAATAGAAAGTAATTTATAAAATTTTGATTAAAAATATTAAAAATGGGAAATTTAAAAAAAAATGTATTAGCATTGTAAGAAAAGAATATCTTTTGCCGAAAAAGAGTTAGGCTGAAAAATTTTCTCGCTAACACAGTTTCCATTTCCAATATCCTGTGAACAAATACGATACAGCCACTTTACCTAAAAACATTCGATGTTTAATCAGATATGCTAATATTGAGCGTACGTTACGATACTCGTTTGCAAGCTGATAAGCGTAATTCGTGGCAGCGGGCGTATCCGAACACGCGAGAATTAATTCGAATGGTCGAGGGGAGGAATCGGATGGCGGAAAAATTAGCAATTATCGCGCGATCGCCGAAATTCGAGCAGGACATTCAGAGCGAACAACCGGCCATTCGGCGAAACTGATTCTCGGACCAGAGACAAGGATATCATTATCCAATCGACTGGCAGAGAGCGCGGGAGCCCGAATCTGCCAATACGATTGTATCATTGTCGGGATGCAGCGGGTAACACTTAGCTGATATATACATACGATATCGTCGACAGATGATTGAACACGACGATTGCCGGACGAGAATCGGAGGATAGGCTCAAAATTGATAGAGTCGATGAAAGCTGATGGATGAGAAGAACAGGATTGCCTTGCGATAAAAAGTGCTAAAAATGTGTGATGAATCTTTGGATTAAATCGGTGATAAATAATGCGATATTTATGAACCGTATTATTGTATAATTCTTATTTTAAGTTAAAATTTTGGCTAAGGATCAGTACATAAATTATATTTTCAATGTCTCAGCCTAAATATTCAACGTACTCTATATAAAATAAAATTAGAAGAAATAGAAATTTCCATTCTACTCTAAAGAAATCATAAACCAAGATTTAAAATAAAAACACAAGTTTCTTTCTAGTAGTGAAATAATACAATAGATAAATAATACGGAATTTTTTTCGTTAGAGTATTCTAGGCGATTGTTATGATATGACATTTATATATCTCACACATGGCAACGAATGAACAGCGATTTAACACATCGTACAAATAATCTTTTAGCATCTTGTATTTCTTTCTCTCTTTTTCTGTCATCGAGCACAAATCGCTTTTTGATTATATAATAATTTCCTCATCGCTATTCACACTCTGTCAGTCTATTTTGAGCTATATCGAAACCATCATTATCGATGATTTCAGAACGAATGTCATCCGTTTTGATAACCAGATAATAGTTGTCACGAGAAGTTTTCCGGTCGCGAGTATCGACCGCGCCACGAGTTACTAGACGACCTGAAAAAAATACGCGAGCGTAATTGCGAGACTTAATTGAGACGCGCGCGCAGGTGCGCGAACTTCAATTAAGTGTCGCCTTTCGGACATGTATGCGATTTAATTAAATTTACAGAGGACGTAATTTTTTAGACGACCCGTAGATGCGTGCGAGCCATTTAGAGCGACCACGGAGTATATGCATATTTACGTGCGAATTAAAATCGTCGGACGAATCCGGTACACGCCGGAAAGTGGAACAAAATTTTTGTTTCTCACGCAACCATCTAAGCCTTCGCGAGATGCGAAAAAATTACAGCACTGAGTAAAATTAAGATTAGAAGTAATCAGAAGAGCTACAAACGCGTTGCAGGAAATGAAAAGATAATATCTCTGGTGCTCGGTGCAAACTGCTTCAAAATATTCTACTCCTTTAAGAGAGAGACAAAAGAAAATATAAAATGCTAATATTTTCATATACATATAAATCTAAAATGCTTAAATATAACTTGATTATTGAGCCGAGCTTGATGAACGATTTTCATCGTTACCATCAACATATACATACATATATAACAAAGATCGTTTATGAGTCTCTGACAAAAAATGACCGACATCAAAAGCTACAATGGGTTTATACGACGCAACGGGATAATACACAATGTAATATCCTCCCTCAAATTTTTGGCATAAACGTTGCAGACGCCCTAAGGGGCAGTATTCACCGCGGTCCAACGCGACGGGGTGATTCGAAGGGTCAAAGGGTGTCGTTAACGCGGTCGACGTATCCCGGTCGCGTATCAAAGTGCTCGAAAGTTCAGCGGTTTCAGCCTCGACGGCGGATTGCTTCTCTGGAATGGCGGATTAAATAAAAAAAAAAAAAAAAAAAAAAAAAACACAAAAAAGGGAGAGAGAGTGGGAGAGAGAAAGGAAAAGAAAAGAGAGAGATTGGAAGGAAGAAACTAACAAAAAGGCGCGCGGGTAAAGATCGACGCGTGAGTCTTTTATTCGTTTACACTCGGCCGTTTCGCAACGAAAAACATCCACGCGATCTCGCGCGCAGAATTCCCACTCGAACCACTATGCTTTCGACTTGTTCCGAGATTTAATTAAAAAAAAAAAAAAAAATACAAAGTTTCTCGCGCGCATCCATCACTCGCTCGTTAGAGAAAGCGTAATGAAATCGTCTAAAGTCGATCGTAACGTGTTTTACATAATCGAACGATGCTCACAATATTAATTAGTTTTAGATGATCTATAAGTTGCGATAAAATTTAATAGAGAGAAATCTATATTCATAATTATTATGTACCGCATACTTTTTAATGTATGTATTTCTTGTTATGTGTATTTTATTTCTTTGAATATCTTCTATTATATAAATATAGATTCCTGCTATAAATTGTCGATCATTTAAAATGGACTTTAATAAGAATAAATTTAAAATTTTAAATATTTATTAAATACTATTTATTATATATATATATATCATCTTTTAGATATAAATCATTGTTTTCGTAAAACGAGGACAAATGTAAAGTTTTGAAAACTAGTATACATTTAAAATGACTGTTCTTTATCAAATCAAGTTATTCGTCGAAAAATAATCTATGTTGATGCAAAAAAGGCTTTTTAAAAGCGATTCTTTAGAAACTCTGATCGACTTCTTCACTTTCGGGATCGAATTCTATCGATATCATAGTCACGGATCGCTCGTCTGAAAGACGGCTCCGGTGACGGTCGAACGCGCTTTTTCCGTCGCTTGCGACGAAAGTAATAGCTCTTTGAATTTAACTGGCGCAGAAAATGGAGACCCCCAGGAAAAAGATAGAAATGCAAATGCCGCGCACTCGAGACTCGGAGCGACGACGTCGACAACGGGCTCGCGTACAGTGCTTCTCACAATTGCAGCTGCGCGTTTTCTTCTGCAATATCATCGTCCTCCACCGCGATGAATTTTAGGATAGAATAAGACGTACACGTTTATTATATTCTCAAGAATGTTCATTCACACGGAAAACGCCGCAAAAAATAAAAATACTATTCGCATATAAATTAAGAAACATAAATTATACGTTACTGCACTGACGGTTTAATTTGCTATTAATTAGTAGCTTTAATGTCGCCTCTGGAGAGATATCCACTACGATCCGTTCACGGATAAAATATCTTCTATTCCCTCTTGTGGAAAGCTAGTTGTAACCTGGTAATGTCAAAACTGTTTTTACGCAAAATGTTATGTAAAATTTCGCTAAAGCTCTCGAAGGACCTCTTCCGTTAGCTCCTCGGGTATCATAAATTGTTATTCTATTCTACTCGATAAATTCTTGCGAGTCACGGATGAAATTTTGCGTTGTGAAAACTTTGCCTTCGGACTGACCGCGTAAATTGCGGGTAAAGAATGGAAAAGCACCCACCACGCCCGTCCAACCACATCAAAAACTTAACATAGGAGGTCAGGCCCAATAGTGTAACCAGAGAGACGCACAGAAATTTAATATTTCTCAATACGTATTAACGTATATATCACATTCTACAATTCTGATATTTTCAGTAGATAGTAACAAGAAAACTTGAATAATTGAATTATGCAAAAATTTAGCTCTTTTTTTAGCAAAAAAAAAAAAAAAAACAAGATTATTGTTACAAAACAATATTTGTAAAATTCATCTGACGTACAACGTAGAATCATAAAGAAAAAGCAGGCAATTCTGACTTAGAGATTTCGCAGAGATTTCAATCTAAGGTTTTACGAGCTGCTAGTACGTCACCAGTAAAAGAGTTCACAAGAATCTTTGTGAATTACAACTGCTGAAAGAAGTTTTTACGGTTCAGGAAACATTTAAAACGTTATATCACACAATCACATTTAAAGTATTACTGGAGAGAGTAGCCAAGATATCAGGTTAAACTGTTGTAAGTTCTTAGATCTAATAGAAACATCAGAATTATTATTGAATAATTTCTTTTTCTCGTCATCTACTACATAGTTAAGACATTTTTCTCATTCGTATAGTGTAGTTGAACAAATCGCAGATAAACGATTGTAAAATAAATAAAAAAAATAAGTCGGATAAGCTTCGAGGAACAAGAGATACGTAGAGCTTTCTGAGAAGGCCAGATGCACTTAAAACCTCAAACTGCCCCTGGCTACATGCTCACCTAGTTACGCGACCGGCCGGCCAGGCTGAGCATTCCCGTGTTCTTGGCGTCGCGCGCAAAAAGCGAATTCCATTTCCGCGCACACCCGCACGTTTTGCACGCCCGTTTGTAAACGCGAAAACCCGCGTACTGCAAATACCGCCACGCAGACGTCGGAGGAGCGCTGCCCGGGGCAACGTCGGGCGTCGAAAAGGTAGAGCGAGATTATTAACCCTTAACGGGCCGAGCTGGAAAAACTCGTGTGTCTGCGTACATCTACGTGGAATATCATGCGCGAAATATTCGAGTATTCGTGAACCGACCGACCTGTTAACGAAATGAGAAAGGATATTGGATATTGTATTTTTGTAAAACTCTGTTTGTTATACCGAATCGGATTGAAAATGATTAAATCTTAAAATGATAACACCTGCCTGCTCGACTTTACGAAAAATAATAAAAATCGTGAAAGAAATGAGACCGCATTTTTCTTGCGCAATAGCGAGAAAAGAAATACGAAGAGGATTTAGCAGTGATGGATTTTTTAAATTAATCGAAGCTGTGTATACCTAGGTGTTGTAAACAGACGTGATTCGGTCGTAATCCTTCAAATATTGTCGAAAAGTTATAGTTGAAAACATTCTAATATATTATCACACGTACATCTTTATTTCAATAAAAATATAGGAGGTTTTTGCACGATATATACTCAGATATGAGTAACTTGTTTTATATGTACATTTGTGAATGCAACTAGCGTTATATGTGGAATTGATTTCATCGAAGGGCCGCGGTGAGAAATCAAATACATTTTTTAGTTTTCAGAATTCCAAGTTCGTTTACCGAGTAATTTTGAGATATGAAAGTCGTTCATTTAATGGTCGCCCATCGAGCGCATTTCGGACGCACGTGTGATTAAAAGGGTTCAACCGCAAAGCGGTTAGTAACGTGCGCTCGTTAAATCTGCAGCTGGTGACATCAATTTAATGGCACAAGAAAATTAACCGCTCTCACACCTAATAAGATTAGGATTTATTTAATTCCTGTCGCACTGTAAACGTCCGCTGGAAGACCCGTTAGATTTATAGGAGTCACTCATTCTTGAAACGATGTCAATTACAGTTCAAAATATTGTTGTAATTAAACCACTTTATAGAGCTATACTTTGCTTACTCATCGAACATTAATAGAAAAAAAATTGCCAGTAAATATCATTACGGCTTTTTTTACGTGTAATTATTTAGCCGGCGGAACAGATGGAACATAATACGATACATTAATTGTTGATGCAAATCTCATTTACAATAGTCATAAAAGAATAATCATATGCGAAATGGAAAACATTCAAAGTTGCATCCGGATTGTCAGTAAATCACTCACCTAACGAAATTAATTATCTTCCGAAATGGAAGCAGCGAATGTTTCAAAATAATGGTATGTATGTTTATAATCGCTTGAAAGTAAGTTTGTGCCGACGAAAATTAATGCTCGCAGAAACGGATGAAAGTACTAACGCGGTGTCATATAAAAATCTAGCAGGAATTTCGGAGATTAAAGGCTCGTCGAGTCTCTTGGTATAAACACACGGTAGATCGTCCGGTTTTCGCTGAAACGCCTAATCTGTATGTATGCGACGCATTTACATGAACACAACGGCCGAGTTCGTCGTGTGCATATCATGGCCCATGCTAATGGACGAAAGGGTAATCTGTAATCGCTAATTACATCGAGTTAAATCCGACGTATTCACCCTGAAACGAGGGCTGGGCGTGACGTTATATTCCACCGCCGCCGCTGCTCCCTGTTCCGCCCGCGACATCCGCGTTATGATTAGTGCGAGCGATAAGTCGAGATGTCTGGCGTATTCTCCCGCGCCGGTTATCCGGGAACGATTAACCCTCTTCGACCCAGCGACTACAATTGAATTCGCATATTTTACGTCCTACGCAACGGTAGTCGTGTGCCATTATATATACAGTTGATATTTCCTTCAATCTCTCTCTCTCTAATTAATTGGCGTTATAAAGTTGTTGGAATAATTTATATAAATACTTGAAAAATTATATTTTTTTTATTTGTTCATTGTTTTATGTTTACTATATATAAACTTAGATATAAATATTTTAATATATATATATATATAGAAGAGAAAATTTTGTCGAGTTTATAAATGTAATATACGCTTTGAAATGTTTTTAATGAATTTTCTTAACGCAATTTACTAAACGCGAAAGGCAATAAAGTGTCGAACTATAAAGAGGGGCAACTAGACGATTTTAAGCTGCATATATGCATCGCAATATTTTCAAAACTGGCGAGGATAGATCCATAAGCAACGAATGAATATTTCTACTCAAAAGACTCGGGAGAGCGTATCTTTGAAAATAAACAATTTTACGTTGCATGAATATGTTGGCGACTACGTTTTGCCAGTGCAACAACAGTCGTTTCGCGCGCGCTGTGATAGAAAAAAAAAAATTATCGCGTGATACGCGACGATATCGATCAGGTGTTTCGTTCGAGAGCCTGTATAATACACGTTTCTGCAGTGGCGAATAGTGTGAATAAAAAAAAAATAACGGCGGAGCGAGACGAAAAATAGGTTGAAAAATGCCGCCGCTATAAACATTTGTATAAATAAATGTAAATCTGCCCAACGCGCGAGAGCGTTACGTGTATAAAGCGGACGAATAAATGCAAATTTCGCTTTTCGGAAAATGGTTTACTCGAACAAAATCTCCGGATGATATTTCGGCGAACGACTAAGGGAAAGGGGGAAGAGGGAGGAAGAAGATACAGGCATAACGGCTGGTAGAGAGTAGTTTTGCACGCTCGGTAGTTGATGGTTTTGTCACACTGAGCCAAGCTGATTACGCTATGATGATAATTAACTGCGTTTATAAGCGCGTTATGGCCGCGCACGTTGTAGCGCGGTTTTGTTCGTGCCCTCGTGGCGCGTTGATTAAAGCTTGAAAGTGACGTGACGCGAAAAGCACGGACACCTGGCAATTTTTGACGAAATTCTCCATTCGGATTATCTTTAAAAGAAAATATGTTATTCGAGAAGCGCAAAAACTCACGGATGACGAAACGCCGTGATGTTCGTTTTATCGGTGACTGTATACACTTCTCGGTTAATCTTTGTACTGTCGGCGCAACGATAGATTCTACAGAATTCTCTCTTGAGTTTAGAAATTTAAATAGGATAAGATGTTTAACTACAGAGTGTACAGTTGATTTAATCCATGGGACTAAGAGAATTCCCATGAAAATTCAAATGCTTAATTCATGAAATGTAAAATGGAGAATTTTACCAAGGAGTTTAAAAAAGTCTTTAACGGAACAACCTAGGTCGAGTGAAAAATTTTAAAGATATTATCTTACTATTAATTTGAAACTACCTTTTATATTTAACATAAATAATGTTGAAAAAAGATTATAAATATGCTGTAAATCAAATTTTAATATTGAATCTTTTTGCAATAAATTATTCGGCAAACGATTGTATTTAAAAAAATTAATAATATCAAGATTATTAAATAC
Source organism: Anoplolepis gracilipes (assembly GCF_047496725.1). NCBI lineage: Eukaryota > Metazoa > Arthropoda > Insecta > Hymenoptera > Formicidae > Anoplolepis > Anoplolepis gracilipes. The sequence goes on from NC_132975.1 coordinate 12,105,463, forward strand.
AATAATAGGGAAATGTGTTGTGCTTCTTATCTTAAATGAGATAGGACGAGATGTGCATGTGAAACCGCCCGGCACATGATTATTCGTAGCGGTTATTACACGTTGCTCTATTAATTTCTCCGGTTGTCTCCGTAGTAGACGATGACGTCTGAATCGGACACCAGTATTCCGATTCCAACCGCACGTTGTCGCATACGTAATTTGCACCTCGTGCACGCCGATGAGTCGCGTTGCTTTCGAGCTGCCAGCAGCGGCCTCACCGAAGTGCATAAATAATATCGAGAGTTTGAACTCGTCGTTTCGCGTGATGCATTGATTGATAACACGTCGTCAATAAGTTGAACGCAACAGGTTGAACATAAATTTCTGAGAAATTTTAGACGCCACGAAATAGAAGTAACGAAAATTTAATTTTAAAAGTATAAAAATAATAAAATTTATCTTTTACATAATTAAAAATCTATATCCATAAGAATAACAATTAGAAATTTTAACATATTTCATACACAGATATAATAGAATTCAAGTAAAATATGAAAAAAATAATAAGAAGCAATTACAGAGACGCGATTTACAACAATGGAAGAAACTAAGTAAAGGAAAATAAAGAAAATATGGTATAAAGAGTGAGGCAGCTAAACAAGAATTTTAATTGTTCTGTTAAAAGTCTTTTGCGAATAGAAATGTATGTAGGACTTACAGAAAAAAAAGTACATGAAAATATTATTAGCTAAAAAATAATAATAAAGAAATATAGTATAATTTGTTAAATGTGTGCTATTATAATTACAAAGTATGTATATTGATTTTTATAAGAAGTCACTTGTATAATTATATTTATTATTATATATATTATAGAAAAAAATAAATATATATTAATTGAAATGTTTTCACAAATGTTTCGTCTCAAGTTAGGAAGATAAGTATTTATGTATTCGAGGGTTCACAAATCTCAGATAATAAATTATAATTTATTATCTTAGATTTGTGAACCCTCGAATACATAAATAGTTTATCTTCCTAACTTGCGACAAGACATTTGTAAAAACATTTCAATATATAATAATAAATATAATACAAATAATTTCTTTAAAAAAAAACCAATAGGATTGCAAGAGAAAATCACTATTGTTTTGGAATGTATTGCTGTGCCGAGAGAATATTTAATTATCTGTAATATACTTGGACTAATATTATTAAAACCGCATAAAGAAGCCGATTATATGTAAACCGAGAAAGAGCGAGGGGAAAGTCGATTTGTGTCCTAAAGTCATTAATAACAGCTGGATGCCGCGTAATGCGGCTGAAATGGGAAATGAGTAATGGGGTCAGGCGCGCGTGGTAGGTACGAGGAAGTTCGGTATTCGCGGGGATCGTATAATCCTTTCCTAATGACGCCGTTTTTAGCTTTAATACGTAACAGCGATATCCGGCTGCGTTTCGTGTATTTCGTCGCGCGGATTAGCACTCAGCGCCCTGAAACGTACATAAAGTCGCGTGTATAAACACCGGAGAGACGGATATCTCGTGGATATCTCGACCGCATATCTCTAGATTCGCGAGCTGCTCGAAAATGAATATCGAGAATATCTCGTTCTACCATATCATCCTCTCACTGCTTTACCTTTCAATATTAAATATCTGAACGATTAAGTCTCATAACTTTATATAAATTCTCTGTTTATAAAACTAAGTACTCTACAAAATTAATTACGAGTACATCCTATTCTCCTATTTTTTTTTTTTTTTTTTTTTTTTTTTTACATTCGAGAATATTTATCCACTCTTCGTCGCTTCATTCGAGAATTATCAGTGCATGAAAAATATTACTATGTATATTTTTTAGATTAAGTTTTTGATATCTGTCATGTTGAGATACAAATATGTATCGGTGATTTCGAAACACTGTATACGTAGCTTAATGCGAACATACGGAGTGCATCAGCATGACACAGATTCGGCTAGGCGAGGCGAGGCGAGGTGAGCTTTCGAAATAAATCCTTCCATATGCGTAAATCACGCGAGCTGTTTTTTTCGAAACGCTGTTAATATTCCCGGCATTTTCTAGCTACTGTCAGGCCGCGCGATCGATTTCACTGGATTTTTAGACTTTTGTTGACCCGGATTATGCTATTGCAAGAAAAATATCCTTATCAATTCGACAAATCATGTTTTCGTGATCGTGCATGCGAACGATGAGTCTCCGGATAATCCAACTTGAGTGCGATCTTGATCGAACTCGCTCGATCCGATAGAATTTTCTTTGTTCTGTGCAACGATTGAAATACACGTAATTATCTAGAGTACACAAAAGCGTATTTAAATTATAATGGTGCAAGTATCGATTATACTAATTTACACAAGAGAGAGCATCTTGTGAGAAGAACAAGAATTTTTCAATCAATAGAGATGACATATCATGAGAATGTTTCGCAAAATTCGAAACATATGCGGAAGTTTTTCCGGCTATCTGATTCAGGTAGAATCTACATCGAGGCAGTCCAGGTCGATATCGAATTTTTCCCAGGTTTGCCGATAAACATCGCTTTCTCTCTCTTCCTTTTTTCCTTTCTCTCGGTTCGAAACATCGGGCGTCTTTGCCCGTTGCAAGGATCAGCCATCCCGTTTAAGTTTTACGGCGTACTTTAGCCACAGCGGTGCGCTCGGACTTGTCCGGATGACCGTGCTCTTGGCGTTTCCATCTCGAATAGAAGTTTTTACGCTCCGGGAGCTTATTATCCGCGGAACAGCCGCGAGCGCTCGTATTTCCGGATATAATTTAGCCCGTCGGATGTTTCAGCTGCGCGTGGCAGGCTTAATTTCGCACCTACGTGCGCGATCGCGGCCCACGAAAATGGAAATAACTTCTCTTGCGTTACGAGAGGGGTACGGAATGAACGAGGGCCGTTGCTGCTCTTTGGCGTTACGGCGGTGAACTCTGCACGGAAAATAATTCAACGACGCTCGCGTCGTAAAACCGGCGTAAATTGGGCGCCAGTGTACATCAGATGGTATCCATTTCCCGAGGCAACTGTCGATACTATTCTCTGTTAAACGAATTAAACATGTTTATTCTCTGCATCCCGGTTAGTTCGTGAAAATGAATATGATCTAAAAGAGCAATAGGACAGATGCAAATTTTATCCGTTAAAAATAATTCTTAATAATAAAATTGATAATATTTTGATAATTGATAAGAAATTTTAGTTTATATTGCTATGTTTATACATATATTATTTTAAATAAGATTTTTTTATTCTTTCAAAACTAATGAGATTTTTTTTTATTATTTGCAGACATCGCGGCGCAGCTTCACCGTTAACGGCGTTCTTCACCTGCTTGTCCTGGTCGGCCTTTTCGCTCTTAGCACGGCTGAAGCACGGACTTTCTGCCCTAATGGCTGTACTTGCGACGACGACACTCTGGTTGTTTCATGCGTAGGCGCTAATCTGGACGTAATACCGATCGCGCTGAATCCCAGCATTCAACGAATAGTGCTGAAGGATAATCGCATCAAAATTGTGGACGCGGCGGCTTTCCAGTTCTACGGCGATTTGAAGAACGTAGATCTCTCCAGTAACCACTTGTTCACCATACCCAACGGCAGTTTCGACGCTCAACGGCACTTGGTAGAACTCCACTTGAAGCACAATAAGATCTCGGCGCTGACTGAGAAAACGTTCCAGGGGCTCAGGTCTCTCACAGTGTTGAATTTGCGAGACAATTATCTGGAGACACTAAATAACGGCTTGTTCGCCTACTTATCAAAGCTCGAGGAGCTTGATTTAGGTCAGAATCGCATATCGAAAGTCGAGCCAGGTGCATTCCAAAAATTAGGCACTCTTCGGGTGCTGTATCTCGACGACAATCAATTGCGAACCATCCCGTCGCCGGCCTTGGCACCGATGAAGGCTCTCGCCGAGCTTCACATTGGCTGGAACGCTTTTTCTTCATTGCCAGATGACGCATTTAAGGGTCTCGAGCAGTTGGCGGTGTTGGATATTATGGGCGCCGGATTGGATAACATTAGTGACGGAGCGTTTCGTGGCTTGAACGCTCTTCGCAACCTGAAACTGAGCGCCAACAAGTTGCGCGAAGTACCGACGAAGCAACTGGCGGTATTGCCACGCCTAGAAGAGCTCACCCTAGGTCAGAACTTTTTCACGATACTGCGATCAGGCGCCTTTCAGAGTCTGTCAACGCTGAAGAAGCTCGACGTGTCTGGCGCTAAGCTGTTGACCACCGTTGAGAAAGGAGCTTTTTCGGATAATGCCAATCTGGAGACCCTCATATTAAACAGTAATAAACGACTAGCAATCATGGAGGACGGATCTCTGGCCGGTTTACCGAATTTGAGGCATGTGATGCTGCGCGACAACGCTTTTGTCACATTCTCGGAATCGTTGGTCGCTTGGAATGAACTGCGTCGACTGGATCTCAGCGAGAATCCATTAATCTGTGACTGCAGTCAGCTTTGGCTGGCCGAGATTCTCGTACCGAGGAATTCCAGTCCGGTGATATGTGCTGAGCCACCCGAATCCAAGGGCAAACCTATCAAGGGCATGACGCCCGACGAACTGGGCTGCGCTTTCTCAGATCCACGTAAACAAGCTCTGCTGGCGACGATATGCGCCGCCGGATTAGCCGTCTTTACCGGTATCGCTCTGATTCTGTACTATCGATGCCGCAGACGCGTACGAGATGCGCTCAAGGATTACAAATGGAAGAACCGAGCGATATCGCGGAAGGAGCACGAATATCAGAAGACCTTCTCCGATGACGAGTATATTGTTCGTTCAGCTCACGCCCATCACCATCATCATCACCATCAACCGCCGCAGTCCCAGCCAGTGTCTACGCATCATCATCACCATCATCTTCAGCAGCAGCTGCAGCAACAACAACAGCAGCCGCATACACAGATGACAACCGGTATCAAACCGATACCGGTGACGGAACTGTAGCTAGAACTTCGGGCGGCGAGCCCCGGGACCGGCGGGGTCTGGTTTCTGCCGCACGGCAGCACCACCCTCGCCGAGGGCTTCACCTACATCGACGGCGAGACGGCGCGTCAGATGCGCCGCCCGGGAACGCTGCCCGTCGCGAATAATGCTTCCGGTCACCGCGGAGGAGCTGGAGGAGGAAAAGCAGGAGGTGGTGGAACAGGAGGAAACGGAGGAGGCGGTAGGGGTGTCGTAGATGATGGGACGGCGTCGTTGAGCTCCGCGCCGATCGACGGGGTCACGTCCGGCGTAGCGAGATCTCATTATTCCAGTCACTCCTTGCGTCGAACACCGCATTCGCAGCCACAACTCTCGACTAGAGAACCGGATGACCGGATGCGAACACTGGAATCTGGACTCCAGAATGGAATCCCGGTTGGTCGCCATCAGTCGTCGCCACCGCCGCCGCTGCCTTCTAGGCATCAGGCAAATTGTGGCCAATCCTCGTATCCCACTCTGCCGGTCAACGGACACGCCGCTCATCATTATCATCATCACGTGAGAGAGCGCGAAAAAGACAGATCATCTGCTCGCGAGAGAAATCGTGAACGGGATAACAGTTCACCACCACCGCCACCGCCGCCGCCCGTAGCATCGCACCGATCCGATAAGCATCGAGAGGCCCAACTGGAGATGGAACTGCGCGATAGCCTCGATATGGGTGTTATCGGGACGTATCGAGCGTAGACGAACGCCGATCAACCGGATGCATCATCTTGCAGAGCAAGAAAAAAATGAAAAGATGCTCTGTAGTCCAGAAAATATGTAATCGCATATTCGTGTGACCTCCTCCGCGTTGTTTTACTTAGTACGAAAAAATTCGTAATGAGGATATTTCAAAAACGCGTGACGGAGAAGCCAGAAGTTCCTCTCTTTGCAAAGAAAAGAGAATTAATGAAATGTAAAGAAGACTGAGGAAACTGACAAAGAATATCAAGATGTGAGAACAAAAGAAAGAATAATCGTCACGTTTATGATGTGATATCGGAAGTATATTCGAAATATCTATTCGATTGATATAGTTGTTTAATCATCGATAATAGCGTAATCAGCCTGTCAGCTTTTCTGAGACAAGATGACATTTCTAAAAACTACGTCAGCTTTCAACGTTTTTTTAGTAAATCTATCTTCTCATGCGACTTCTCGAGGGTTAATACTCTCTACATTATGTTGAGATCATCATCTCCTGAATCTCCAGAGAAGAGAGGATTCAGCAAACACGGAAATGACTTTCGCCAGGAGTTTTCTCCGTCTTATCACTGATGACCATAAGATTGTCGCAGCCTTGTCAAGGATGAGTGATGCCAAACGGAAATCCTTCGCGGATGAATAATCCGTGGGAAGACAGGGTCGGTTCACGATCCTCAACCGACGGAAACGACGGGCCATCGGTCACGTGGAGCCTGTTGTTCCAGTGATACGTATACACCTATATATACGCGTCAAATGTTGATATACACGGTATGATCGTGTCGAGACCACCGAGCTCGATCGAAACTGAAGTTCGATAGCGCATCGGTCTATGTCGAGTCACTCTTCGAGAAATCCGGAGAATCAACGAGAATTTAACGAGTTGCTTAAACAGTGCGAAGAAATAAACTGAGAACGATTCGTTAGGATCTATCGATCGTCGTCCGATCGTTTTATTCGAGACGAACACGCGACGAGTATTCATATTGCGAAACGTGTATCATAAGCGAGGAGATGCCGTATTATAAAGAACGTAGAACTGCAGTTATACATAAATATACATATACAGATATATAAATAAAAAAGTATATATATATATATATATATATATATATATATATACATACATAAATTATATATATTCTAAACGGTCGAATTATTTTCTAAATAAAAACACCAATGTACAGAGGCAATGACAGAGACGATATAGTTGAGCTAGTGTCACGCGTCCTCGACTATCGTAACTTTAATAAATTTAACTTTAAATCGAGAGTTTCCGGGTACCTGCCTACTAAAAAAAAAAAAAGAGAAAATAAAAATCAGTAAGCGGGTACCCGCTTGCAATTCGATCCTTCGATCACCGAGAGAGAAGAGATCGTGAAGTGGAGAAATTATCAAAATATCCGGTATCGCGCGAATTAGCGATAAAGATCGGCCATTTCTTTTTCTGGTCGATGTAAGATTCGTTAAGGATTTAACCTTAAGAAGGTTTACGCTGTTGTTAGGGAACCGCGCAGGTTTCTAAACGCGGATATCGTCCGTTTATTTCGTTAGTTTAGCGAATGAGTGTCTTTCGAGATGTCAATCCACGCGATAGAGACATTAGAGAATTCTCGCAGATTTTTAAATACACAAGTTGATTAATGTATGGATGATTTGCTAATTTGCCATATCCGAAACATGACCAAAAATTATAATTTACTTTATTATTATTAATATTATTAAAAAGCGTTAATTTTTTTCATATAAATAATTGAATAAAAAATAGTCCATTATTTTTACAGTTTATTAAAATTTTGATTTTATTCGGAAAAAAAAGAGAAAAAGAGAGAACGCTTCGTACACCTGTCAACCTCGGAACATCATGTATTTCAGAGTGTTCATAGAGAACGGAGTCGATCTATCTTGCCCCTGTCAGAGTTTTAATTCGCACGAGGAAAACAACATCTCGCTGCACTCTCGCCGATGCAATGGCACGCCGAATTTTAGTCTTCAGTTCATGCCATCGGAATAGTGTTTTAATCGCCATTAAATGATGTTAGTACGCCACGTGGGTCAACTTTCGGGTCACTTTTACTCTCAATATTATACATGAGGTAATTTCTGCGGCGACGCGCGGCGCGCATCGGAAATCCCGCGGTCCTGATAAATCGCGGCTACATTAAAATGCACGGGGCGCGGCCGAGTTTAAGTTAGTTCCCCGAGAGACGTAATGGCTACGGTAGAAAGAGCGAGAAAACGCAAAAAGGAAAGAGAGAAATATAAAAAGAGAAGGGGGGAAAGAGAGTGAGAGAGTAAAGAACAAGAGAGGACGGCGAAGATGTACTTTACGGAACGAGATTATTTTTCCGCCCGAGTGTACCCAGTGGAATTCCACGGTCACCCGGCCTGAGAAAGGTGACTGCACCTTGAATCGACTCCCGGCGGCGCGGTGCAGTCGCTTGCTCGCTAGCTTGCTGCTGGGCGTGGAAGAGAGTAGCGGAATTTCAGCTCCGGTAGAATCTGCAACGGGTTCGAAGATTAGGCTCGAAGAGCATTAACTCGTCGGCAGGACGGAAATCGGACGGAAATTGAATACATTTAGTATTTGCAGCGATGTGTGTTGATTTGCACTTGAACTGTCTCAGAAATATCGCGATTAATTTTTTTTTTTTTTTTTTTTAATCGATGCTTCTCTCTTTTTCTCTATTTCTATCGCGCGGTAATAATGTATTAAAATTGTATAAAGATTAATTTTAAAAAAGTTAAAAGAAAAGATGTGCATATATAGATAGCAAACATGATTTATAAAATTGTAGATATACATTAAAAAATAGAACGGTGCGGTTTACGTTAAAAGCTGGAGGAATAAATGTCGCCAAATAAAATACAGTAGTAATGGTACACTGAACATGATTTATCGGAGGAAAATTACGGATGCATCGAACGGCGAAGATATGGTGGGAGTGAAAGTTACTATCGATAATGGAGTAACCGTCGTTCGGTATCGCCGAAGAAAGATATATTGCAGCTCTACTTTTAGGTATAACTGCGCGTAGAATTCTCTCTTCTCTCCCGTGGATACGTTTGCACATATCTCAAGGACACTCTCATCTTCGCTGTCATAAAACCTTTTCTATCCCGTTGACGCCATTTGGCATCAGACTTTATTATTTGACACGCGATGTGAATTTGTCCAGATAAAAGCAAGATTTATAAACATTCGACTATGTTCCTTCGAAATAAGATTAAAATATACATAATATATCGTTACGTATTGTAATTTAATAAATTAAATTATGGAAGAAAAGTGAGAGAGATATTCTTGTGCTGAAACAAGATTTGGTCATGAATCGAGATTTGCGAGTAATTTTAAGCAATCCTTAAAATTTCTCAAATGAGTGATTTTTATATTAAGTTTCGACTGTAATCGAGTATACGAGATTTTTTTAAATGGTTCGATAGTATTCCATAAACATTCCGTACTGCAACGCATTTTGAAAAAATAAACGTGATGCATTCTGAAAAGAAATATATATCTGAAACATATATCAATTATAAAATCCGGATATTCGCGAAATATCGTTTCGAAGGAGCAACTCTTAGAGATAAGTTGGACACAAAATCAAACCGTATAATCTACCGCTCGTTTTTTGGTAAGTGAATAATGTCACCGGAAATCTAAGAAAGATTTACAACATTATTTTTGCTCAAACTATGACTGCCACGAAGAGGAGCCAACAATTTTATTATATCATCGTTGTAAGCTCGAACGTTGCAAATATAATTTATAATTTTATACTGTTTTACCGATTAACAATTTTTGCTATTTTACAAACACGTTTCGATGTATCATATGTCGAAGACTGCTTTAAATTCGTGAATGTTCTACGCTCAGATCAAATTTTACGAAGTAAAGAGAACGGCGTTAAAAACGTGATCTCTTATTGATACGTAATTTAAATTTTTTTGAGAATATATTACGTTTGCGCTATAATATTATTACATTTATATATACATATAGACGAAAAGTTGCATATACGAGTATATGCCATATTATATATTTGAGAATCAATATAATGCATATGTTCTGTGAACGCAAACTTGTGAATCGATGCACTAAAGCAAGATAGCGACATTTCGGGCACTATAACATTACGATATCGACAGAGAAAACTAACATAGGGACAAAGTATTTAATTTCGTAAGTTTGAAAACTAATCTGAAATATTCTGAGAAACTTTGCAAATTTTCGCTGGATGACTTTATCCTCGTCGCTTTCGACAAAACGAAAGCAAAATCGAGGAGCTTCTCCGCGAAACGTGCAATGAAATAATCGCTTGTACAGTCTTGAGCGGCGATGTAACAAGAGCCTCTCAAGAGACGAATAGTAATTCTATCTTTTCTGAAATATATAGAATAATTATCGCACGTAAGATTTATTTCACGCGCCTGATTTATTTATCATTATACGATTTGTATATTGAGAACGACGCTCTTAATTTACAATCAGTAACAAAGCTCACTTGATTATCTCGTTATTTTAAAGAAAATTCTCTTTTTTCTCAATCTTTTTTTAAATTTTACAAAAGATAAAAATTAATTAGATATGATACTAACATTTCAAATATCTCGAAAATTAGTGCAAAATAAATTTTAAAAAGTATTTTTTGGAAATTTTCATTATTAAAATGATGATAAATCTTTGTATGTTTTATGAGCATTGTAATATTTTTGTATTTCTGCCAAATCTGATATTATCAAAAAGTGTTAACGGACAGCCAAATTACGTAAATCCAAATTTGGAATTATTATATTTTCTTGTATGTATACAATTATCAATGTCTGAAGTTTATGCGAGTTAATTTTACAATTTCGAGGCAAGTCATCGGATAAATCTTAAATAGTGTAATTAAAATGCATTGTAAATGTCAGAATTCAAGTATCATAGATAATTCTGTAAGCAGAGAAGAAAGAGTATTTAAAAAATCCTCACACGATAAAAGCAGGACTACGAAAAGTGTATATTTTACGATATGACCGTGATACACTAAAAACTCATCATATAACATTATCGTATCGCTAGTCAGTCGACGCGTTTGGAAAGAAGGAAGAGAAAGAAAGAGGAGAAAAAAAGGAATAAGGAGATAGGAAGAAAAGAGTGTTGGAACGATCGAGTAGACTAATCGAAATATTAAATTATTGTACAAAATTGAGCGCCGGTAGTTCGTAAGGCCTATTGTATCTTTTTTTTCCGTTTCGTATCGATTACGTATACGATACGCACATGTAAAGTGTCACGACACAATGAAATACACGAACGTGAATTCAAGAATGCATAAGCTAAGTCCAAATCCGAGTTGAATCTCGAAAGACGTAATCATTTATATTTCTCCTGAAGATATATAATAAAAATAGAAATTCTCAAATTTAATAGTGTAATGTAAATGAAAAATATAAATTTTAAAACCAATGTGACGTAAAGTCATTCATATGTTTTTTATCCTTCAGAATCATATCTATTTCTTGTAAATATATATACATACATATATATATTTTTTATTCATTATATGCATCTCATATTCGTATATTTCACTGTGTCTCAGCTCCTAAATCGGTGCTGTGTCAAAAGGCGCGCGCACCTCTCGTCTCATATCTGTCATAACACTCTCATCCGAGTTCCTTCTGCCGTTCGAGAGATAAGCTCGAGTTCTGCCATTCGACCGCGAGCTCATGATGCCGTTATCGGACGACGACAGGGCGTCGATTGACGAATTCCGCGTACTTAGCTGCGCGCAATGCAATCTCTCGCCGGAGGTGTCAATGTGCAAACACACGCTTATCACTACTCTCGATAAACTTAGTATCAATATGCGCTCTGTGCGCCATTGTGATCGCGATTCCCGGATATGTGCATGATAACGGGAACTTACGGTGCGAAGACGTAACGGTTAACCTTCTGTGGCATGCAACACATTTTCGGTATAATGTTTATTTGGAGAAAAAAAAATCGGAATTTTTTTTATATTATTTTTTATATTTGTAACAGAAGCAAAGTTCGAGATTGAATTAATCATGCCGCGCGATTTATTTTGGAGAGATTACACAGCTAACATGTCAGTCCTCTGCTAAGTGCTCAGTTTGTTAATTCAATCTAGGGAGAGAAATTAATTTCATCTACAGAAAGGGTTCACGGATAGTTAAACAAGTTTCCCTTCGTCGATAATACCCCATGTATCGAATTTAAACGACCTAATCTTAAATTGTGATATATATGTATAATATTTGATTCCGCGCAGCTATGCGAAACTGTAAATTTCACGAGATAAATTATATGCACATTCCACGGGAGATCGTACATATATCATTAAAGTGATATTTCGCGCTTCTCCAGGATGGCGGAACTGAAAGCTTCTTCTTCGATCGATATCTTTAAGCGATTGTAATTCTTCGATCTCGTCTCTGTGCACTTTAGATTTGAAAGACGATCATAGAGAATCGAGATCCAGTCCGAGTCGAGATTTGATCGGCAAACGAGCCGACGCATACAGACGACATACATACTACACACACTTTCAATTTTATTCACACAAACGCGCACGCACACAACTACACACTGTACATTCGTGTAAAGCATAGCGGAGCCTTATTGAGAAAGCAATATTCATCCTTAAACTGCTTAAAGTATTTTCAAGCTGCTAATCTATCGAGCGATTAATTCCTAGGTAAAAGAACGAGACGTCTCTCCTGCGTTGCGAACAGAGAAAATTCGATGATCGCGAAATGATTCGCGATCAGCGAAGGTCCGTAATCGCGCGAGAGGACTGAAAGCTGCGACCCACGGATAACACGTGCCAGAATTATCACTATTATGAACATCCTTTTTCGAATTTTGATTATCTGTTACTGCAGATAAAGTGTATGTATAGGTACATCGAACTTGAAGTCTCTTCTTTTGATTTCTCTGACATTTTTCGAAAATATTACCGCTCCATGAATTTGCAGAAACAAATTGTACTATCATCCTAAACAAATTACGATAGAAATAAAAGAGCATGTTCACTCTCTCTTTAAACCGTAATACAGCATAGAATTGGATTGGAAGGACAAGTTTAATTAGCGTGCGGACTCCCGCGTTTACGTAAACATTGCGAAATTTCGTTCGTATACAAAAAACGTTTCGCGAACGAAAAAGTTTTGCGAAAACCGGCCGCACGTATATACATTTGACGGCAAGGTTGAAATATATATTTTCGCCGCGAAAAACGCGCCATGAATCGAATAAAAACCAAATTAAACTCTTAAGTCGTGCAAGGGGAATCGTCGGAATACATACGGTACATGACTGTAAATATTTATCGAAAAATTTTCAGAGAAAATCAAGGAGAATCTCTCTCTCTCTCTCTCTCTCTCTCTCTCTCTCTCTCTCTCTCTCTCTCTCTCACACTCTCTCTAGACCATGGAGTGTACCTTTCGCGTAATAGTGGCGAATCGAAATTCAAAGTTTTTCGCGACCAGTCCCGAACTCGCCACACTTTGAAAGTGATCTACGCGCAAAAAAAAAAAAAAAATAAAAAAAAAAAGAAAAAAGTAAAAAATAAAAAAAAAAAAATAAAAAACCGTGATCTCCCCTCGTAGCGTTTATTAATCGATAGCCGCTCTGCACGTCCGAGAGCGGCACTCCTGCCTGTGCCCGTATACGCGGCGCGCGCTGTTTTTATTAAACGATCGCATCACGTTCCAGGGGGGCGGTCAACAATCCGGGTCGGCAGAGAGTAGTTATCCACTTCGCGCACATATCGATCACCATCAGTCGTTTCGCGGACCAACTGCGAAAGTCGTCGATGTCGTTATACCGTGGGCACAAGTATAGTAAAGCCTCCCCGACTCTCCGTTGTAAATACATCTCATATCCTCTCCCCTCCTATTATCCTTTTATTCTCGGAGGAAAATAATCCGCATTTTTGCCGCGCGGTTAGCGTCAAATACACCGATGTGCAATCCTCCTCGTCATCTCACCTTTATTGATTCGAGAGAGGGGGAGAGAACGCGCAATCCTTTGTAGAAAATAAATATAAAATTGATGAAATTCTAAATCACTCGATGTATTGAGAAAGAGGAATTCAGGCGGTCCCTATTTGACGTTAAACGCGGCTGCTCGAATCTCATCCCTTCGAAGCGCGAATCTTGTAATGAACAAGTTTCCAATTTCATTCGGACGGCACGTATCGAGTGCAAACCGCCCGATCGTTTAATCGTTTTACTTGTGCGAAAAAACGGAAAAAACTTATTGTATAAGTAAATAAATTTCTAACTGCGCTAAGAAATAAAAATTTAACGACGCGGGAGAATGCGGAGCAACACACGCGCGTTACACAATCGCATTCGTCGCCTATACTCGATTTTCTCTTTACTTATCGAATCTTTGATTAAGATATACCATACAGGCGAATACGCGCGGATATTACTGACAAATCCCGCGGCCTCCTTTTCATCCGCTCTCTGATGGAGGTGTCGATCCGATCAATGATCGACAGGTGTAAATATTATTATCATGAACGTGAGAAAAGAAGGCAAGCGGGAAATGCGCATAACGCTCATCATCACCGTCGTGTTTTTTGGCGTGGAAAAAGACAAGCAAATGTACTGACTCGTCAAACCGAACGGGGAAAGGACTATTCTCTTTCGAGAGAATCCTTGGGCCATAACATAGGTCATTAATAATTATAATAATAATAATAGTAATAATAATATTAATAGGGATATTCCAGCGTTATTTTGTACATAAACAACTTTATCAACAGATATTAAGAAGTCATCAATAAATCTATATATAAAAAAATATAAATTAAATCTTGTTATATTTCTTTCATCTATCCTTTATTTAATCCGATTATACTCCTTATCGAATAAATTTAGATTTATTGAAAAGGGAGATACCTACTATTTTGATATCGCATCTTGTTTATAGAATTAAATTTTTCATCGTTTAAATCTCGTGTGAAATACTGTTTTAGACAAATAAACTACGCATAACGCTTTTTGATATCGCATCTTGTTTATAATGAATTTTGCTTCGCTTAAATTCCGTGTGAAATACTGTTTTAGATAAATAAACCACGCATAACGCTTTATAAACGCTATTCGTTATAAGTCGAATATTTGCTGCAATCAATATTCCCGTATGTGTTCAGAGATGTATTTAACGCTAGATGTGGCTGACTAATTCTGAGTTTCGTTTATCTAATATGGAAATCACATTCTCTCAGTAAATATAGGATATAGGAAGAGAATCAGACAGTTACATTTACCATACTGTGGTTCCATTTGTGTAATACAAAGATCATATTGAGTAGTAAACACACAATGCAGATCGGACAGTTGAATTTTGCGTCAAATTATCGTTCAAAATCTAGACTAATGCTTCGCTTTCCCTCATGAAAACTAGATTTTTATTTTTATCAACATCATATATATACATTCGAGAACAAAAATTTGCCATAAAATCTGTTCAAGCCAAGCTGCAGCTTGCTGCAAATGAAACAATGTCAAATTTTTTACGCGAATAAATTTCCGTGCAATATTACAAATAAAAAGCGGAGCTGCTTCATATATATTTTGCATAATTTCATTACGATAGGATTACGTCAGGTTCTGACAATTTCGAGCAAAGTTATGCATGCGTACTTTAATAATTTCCATGGAAAAAAATATCCAATATGTAGCTTCAAATATTGACTTTTATTAAATCGATTCAACAACAACACAAATCCGCAAATACAATTGTAATTATATACAAAAAGCTATATTTGTTATTATTGTGTAACGCTTTGGTACGATGATTAAATATACTCGTATAGATTAAAAAAAAATTTTTTTATATTATAACTTAGATTTTTAAATAACTTAAAAATTATTTAATATTATATATAATGTTGCAGAATCTTCCTTAAGTTAGAACTTTATTATAAAAAGCTTATGCTTTTTTAGAAAACGCCAGTCTGCCTTGTCGCCTTAAAGATTGATTTTACAAAATGTCTGCAACATTTATATATACACATATATACCCATATCTATATATACATAAGTTTCAAAATCACCTGATGCTTTTAATGACAGATTATTTCGTTAGTTTAGAATTGATTTTTCTTTAACAAAAATGTTGAGAAATCAATATTCAAATTAAAAAAAAAAAGCTCTTTGCAAACTAAATTTTCGGGAGTTAAATGGATAAAAAAAACTTTAGTTAATTTTAGATAGAATATTTTGATAAAATTTTAATTTTAAGCTTAGTTATAAAGATATGAACTACAAAAAACTTGAAAATAAATAATAGCCCCTTCAAGGCTTTCGCTAAGAAAACTTGACTACATAAATTAACCAAAAAATCTGTCATTATAAAAACATTCAATGGTTTCTCGACATTATATATACATGCACATAGGGTATAAAATTAAAAAATTACATTATTTATAACAAATTCCGGAATGTATAAAATAAAACTGATCTACAGATATTTTTGACACATATAAAACAAAGAATTACATTTTGCGCTATTGCGCAAGTATTTATTTGGAATAATTAAACAAATCATATTAAATAAGCAACTACACTGTATACGACTTATTAAATTATTTTTTTTCTTTGTTTTTCTCTCTTTGTTCTACTTTTTTGATTAATAGAAAAGTGATGTTACAAATTGCATAATATTTTGGATTTGGTCAAGATTCTAATACATTGGCTTTGTCTGTTGGAGGCTAGTTAGTGTCTCGCACAGCAATTATGAGACAATGTATATCGCTTTGTGCGAATAAGCTACATCACAATTGTATTATAATCAATTTTCCCTCAGAAATAACTAATTTTTTTTGGCCATTGCAATGCCCAGGCCCAGAATACTTGCAATGCCAATAATAACACCTCCCGCAACAGCCATACCCACAAGGCCTTCTGCAAAAAAAAAAGAAACAAACGAGATTCAATGCCAATTTCAGTTTCGAAAATGTGAATTATTAAGCATTTTAAGTAATATTTATAATTTTATCATGTTAATTTTGCAAAGCAGTATTAATTATAATTATAAAAGACGCGATTAAGAGCAAAGGAAGAACAATGCAACATGTATCGAGCAACATAATGGTATTAAATAGTGGTCTTTCATCGGTACACAAACTTTTATTAATTATTATACAAGATTACAGAGAGATGAAATATTAAAAAGATAGATGCACTGCAAAAAATATGCAGTAATGACTATAAAGTACCGAATTTGTGTTAAATTCTTTATGTATTTAAAATATGAAATTAAATTGTCATATTTAGAAGGAACTAAGAAGTTGAACAATCACAAAATAAAAAGAAATAAATATAAAATCTAGAAACATATGAAAGAGATCAAGTTAAAGTTAAATCTATACTGTAGAAATGTATGCGATATATTTGTTATTCTTTGAAAATTGATGAAATTAATTTGAATTGTAAGAATATGAAATTATTAACTAGAATAAATGTAAAATTTAGCAATCCAGGAGAGTAGAAAAATAATTAAAAACAACCAGAAATAATATGACTGCATAAGAAAATCACAGAAACTTTTTAGCGATATTGCTCCTAAACAAAGCATGAGTCTTATTCTCTTAAGCCGATAATAAATTGTAAAAGGAAAACCTTTTTCCATCTTCTTTTTTATCAATGTTTCCAGCTGTTGTACTTGTACATTTGCAGGTTCGATCTGTAGAAATGCCCTCACATATGATAGTGCTTTTGAATACTCCTAGAAAGATATAATAAATAAAGATTAAGAATTTTATAGATCAAATATATTTGCTCATAAGCTTACCTTTATTCTGGCATTTCCAATAGCTAAGTAATACAGACAATCACGTTTTTCCGTATCATTATTGCTATAGAGATCTTCTAATAACAATATTCCTTTCCTAATATCAGCAGAATATTTGCTTCTTACAAGGCACCAGGAATATTCAAATTGTGCTCTTTGCGTAACATTTGATGTACGCAATTGCTCATGATACACACTTTCAAATCTCTAAAACGTAATATAACAATTATGCGTGTTACAAGATGATGCAATATTCATATATTTTTCCTAATATTTCTCAAGATTCAGAACAAAATTCTTAATTGATAAATTATTGTGAGTTTGTTGCAAAATATAAATTATGAATATATTAACAATGTCAAATTAATTGCTATTTAAATATTATTTTTAATGTACTAATTATGAAATGTCACTATAATGGTTTTTTTTGCTGAACATCTCTTTCGCTGAATATGAAATGCAGAATGACAATTCGAGAATTATAAAAAAGTATACAATTCTTTTCTACATAAAATGAAGTTTCCCAGATTGCTATAAAGTGTAGCAAAATATAAATTGATAAATAAAATATTGCACAAGTAAATCTGGATAAGTCAGATACACTTAACCTAACTTTCTGATATAAATTATCATTCCTCTTCGATCAATTTAAAATATCCAACACAAGAAATGATACATTAAAATAAATATCGCGGAAATATCAGAGACATGAAAATTATTATTTGACATATGTTTACCTTTAAATCTTCAGAAGAAACAACATCATTTAAAACGTCTTCCATGATTTTTGACAAACACGTAAATAGCACTTCACTATTGCATTGAGAGAAAATAGTGAGAAAAAGACTATACACACTATATTCTCTATAAATATATATTTAGAATTGAGAGTTAGTTTTTCAAATGGTTATAGATATATTATAAAACGATTCTTCACGTCGGAACGAGAGACGGTAAAGTATATCTAGATATCACATTGTACAGATGGCGCTATTTGTGAATTTTATTCCGTATAAAAAGAGTAAAAGAGAAATAGCAAAAATAATGTATAATATAAAAAAATATGTAACATTTATTTACGTTAATAAGTGTAGTTTTGATTTTGAGAAGATACTGCAATTAAAGAGAAAAATTAACAAATATATATAGTATATATATATAATACAGCATATAAGAGCCTTATTTTTAATTTTTTTAAAATATTTATATTTTACTAATAAGTTTGTAAAAAATTACAATAAAATCTTTATATTGAATATTTACGATTATTAATTGAATATTTACTGTTTAACTCATTCTTGCGCGCACGCACGATTTTAATACGCCTGAAATATATAATACATATAAAATATACCAAAATATGTTTAAAAAAATCAGCGACGAAACGTTTATATATTAAACATTTACTATACATACATATAAATTTTATTAATTTATTAATATATTCAACAAAAAATGCTTTGAACTATGGTCACACAAACTTTATTTAAAGAACCTGTTGTACCTTTGCACTATCGACGCATTGTGTTGTATTATTTACATATATAATATGACAATCATTCAATGCTTCTTTTATATTTTTAATACTACGTGTTTATTTGCAGATGATATATATTCAGTAATTTTATTTCTCGATGATTTTATTAATACTCACTTTAATTGAAGTTACGGTCGCATAGAGTTTGCTTATCAGCGCTGCCGCATAATCATCCGATATTTTTCTCGATATCGTTATTACGCGTTAAACGTTTATTTGTAAGCAATATTAGTATATTTAACGCTTGGAACGATCGTGCACAGTTTATGTAACCGTCACACTTTCGTATTATTACCGACTTGATATAATGCATTTACATAAAATATGTATAACTGATCGCCCGATTTTTTCGATTTCAGATTTTACGCGCTTTTTTGTAGACGATATATTTATTCTCAGTAATCTAAAATATTGTATTTAAAACTAACGATTGTAGAATTAATCAAAGCGATTAACTGGTCCGACACTCACAATATTTGATCGCAAATACACCAGCTCCACGAAACGTCTCGACACCATAAAAAAACGGCGAAAACGCGCGAAACGGTGAGCAACACATTGAAGTGAGCGCGAAGACCATTAAACATAGATGTATATACATATAGATAGATTGCGCACTGCGCTTTTATTAAAAGCAGAAAGAAAATATTAGTAAGAAGATTAAAAAGTCGCGTGCTTTTCTTCAACAAGGAAAGAATTGAGCAAAAAGAATTTAAGAGCAAAAACATTTAATTTTTTCTTTTTTTCTTATGACATTTAATATGCTGTCTTTTTGTCTTTAACAGAAGCGCGTGGTTTATCTGTACATATTTATATAGACGCGCTCCACTTGACACTATAAATTCTTCGAACCATTTGATTGGTCAACGATGTGCGTCTCTAAATATATGAGTTTTAAAAAATCGGAAAGAAACATCCTTTCTCTAAAAAAGTATTTAAAAAAATTTTTTTTTACAAACGAGACGATAATGTATGTCTGGAAAATTCGGTTTATTCTAAATAATTAATTAAATAGTTCAGAATATTTTTCAGTAGAATGTATCTTATCTCATCTTTTAATTTTGTATATTGGCTATCCTGCTTTCGAGATTTCGCATTCGAGCGCTATTAGTTTTCATTAAATTCGATTACGCATTTGATTATATATTTTTATTTAGTGTTAACGTATGTATATCAAATATGAAGTGGCATTAATGCATATGATAGTCATATTTAATTAGTGCAATATAAACTCTCGGCATCTTAGAAATCGGACCACAGTATTCTAGTGGAATCGAAAGTGAAGAAGTTTAATCGCGCGCGATTATACTATCGTGTGCGCGACGTGGTGCAAATTTAATCTAATATCGTGAATATTAAAAGAACGAAAATTTTTTAAGAGTTGTGATTAATGTTACAGTTATAATTACATTACGGTAATTGTGCATAATTATAATCATAAAAATTGTTTTATCATATCCGCGACTTTAAATTATCAAGACTAATATTCAAGTAAATGTGTATCGAAAATGTCGAAAAAAATATTAAAAAATTATCGTGTTATCCTCGCATATAATATATCGCGTCAGTAGTGTGAAAAATATATATATATATATATATATATATATATATATATATATATATATATATCGTGTCGAGATGTGCAAAAATGTGACAATTTTGCCACATAAACTCCATGCGGTTGTAGTTCCAGGTATTTCATTCAAATTCGTAAGTAAATAAATTATATAAATTAATAAATTATATCGAAAAAAATTTTATTATTAAAATTATGTATGTCGTCTGTAAATAAGCACGTAATATTGAAAATACAAACTGTTTTTTTTTTTTATATAGAAATTTTTATATATTGGTATAAATTGCATAGAGAAAATATTTATAAATAAAAATAATGTTGAATAATTTTTTCTATATTATCTTAATAAGTGATTTACTTTATATAATTGTTTAATAGCATGCGATATCAATATTAGCATGCCAATAATTTAAATATGACTACTATAAAGGACTGTTAACTATGTAGGAAAGAAAAGGACAATTAAATATATGAATTCGCAAATTTACAAGGTTAATTTTATAAAATTTATTAGGATCATAAAAATGATTGGTATAGTTTCGTTGCAGGTACTAACAAGTTCAATATAATATTCTGATTAAATATTAGAAAATAATCGGTTTAGATGTTTAGCCAATGTATACAGTGGCAAACCTGTTATAGTATAATAATCACCATCTATTTTCTCAATCAAGCAACCTCCTATACCTTGAAGGCCATACCCTCCTGCTTTATCCCTGAAATAATATCTATTAGATACCAAAAACAAGGTGCGCAACATAATATTAACAACATTAATAACATCATAACTCACATGGGATCACCTGTTTTTATATACTCTCTTATTTGTCTCTCAGACACATCTCCAAATTTTACTTTCGCAGATTCATAAAACTTGAATTCAACTTTTGGAGTTTTCAAACATACACCAGTGTAAACAATGTGTTGCTTATTTGCTAGACTAAACAAGAACATTTAATTATTCTGTGATATTTGATAACTCTGATCACACAAGTTTATTATTATTACCTTGACAACATTTGAAAAGCTTCTGTTTCATTGTGCGGTTTCCCATAAATAACATCATCCATTGTCACCAATGTATCTGCCCCTATTATCAATGATGGAGGTATCAAATCTTTTTTTAAACGTTCGTATACCTCGAGCACTTTGTATTTGGCTATCTCCTGAACATATTCTCCATGATTGGTATATTTTGATCTATCAAGATTTTCATCGTACAAGGATGGCACTATTTCTGCAGTTATACGCTAATAAATATTATTTGTGTTAATTTAATAGTTTATTTGAGTCATCTCTTTGCACAATAAGATAATTTTTATCTTATTTATTTTTATTTATACAATATTTATAAAATTTTATATATGTTTACCAAGTGCTTCATTATATCATGTCGCCTTGGAGATCCACTGGCTAAGATTACTCTGCCATTTGCTAGTGCATAAATAGTTGATTCTAACATTATTATCTAAATATGAGCACAGTATTATTAACACCTTATTATCAATAAAACTCGCTTGATCTTAATTGTAATAATAACGTTCCACGTGGTGCGTAAAAAACGTAAACAATACTGCACCCGTCGATAAATGCAGATTAATGTCAGCTGTTTAGATGTCGATAATGTCAACTATCACTATTGCCTCAGAAGACGCTGTAGACAAAGAAAGAAATATACCTATACTTGTTTCAATAGTATTTATTTATTCATTATCAATCATGCTGTATAATTTTATGCAGAATGTTTCAGAACTCTTCGATTTAAATTTTAATCAATTTTGTGTTGGTTGGAATTTCATTAGGAATAGTCAATCGTAAGTAAATATATATATTGTGTGTGTGAAGTAACTAAATGGATATTAAGAAAATGTATAATTTTATAAATTTATTAAAATATTTAAATAACCATATAAAAAAGACAGATTCTTGTTGAATTTATTATTATATATATAAATGTGTGAAAAATATTATTATATATAATGTTATCACTCTCTAATCTTTCATTATTTCTTTCTGCGAAAAAAATTGGTACATCTAATCACATCGAAAATGTAAGACCGTTATGTCGATTAAATTCGCAAGATTCTCGATACATTAATCATGTAAACGTATTATAATTTGGTCCATTATATATATATGACACATTCAAAAATATATTAGCGTTAGAAGGAGAACTGTTCTTCAGGCGCACAAGACTCTAATACATCGTAATCGGTAAATTACGTAAATGCCGCATGCCATGAACGAACCTAAAGGTCAGTCAGACCGAGGCCTTACATAATCTCGCAAGGCGAAAGGTTGACCCATCTTTACCGCCGTTCAGCCTCCCAGCTGAACAAAGATTTAGCGGCATTTTTTACATGTCACTTGTGTGATCGTGTGCTTCTTAATTAATCAGTATATAATTTAAATTATTTGTATAAGAAAAAAAGATCCTTAAAAAATATCTGCAATTCTAAATTTGTTTCCGATTTTATTATTATTATTTTTTTAATAAATAAACGAACAGCTTTTTGAATATTTTAATATTTTAATTTAATTTTTTTAATATTTTGAATATTTTAACATTTGAATATTTTAATAGATCTATTAATAATTTGTTATTAATAATTTGTGGTAACATATTCTGTGAATTACAGAATACAAGAAAATTTGTCAGGTAATTCTTTTTCTGTTCCATCCTTTATATAATTAAATTATTATATTAAAAGATTTATAAATATAAAAATATAAAGTTCTGTTACTTTTTTATTAGAATAGTATTTTATATTATAATGTCTGAATTCCATCAAATTTATGTTTAATATATTTTATCATTGTCCGAAATTTGGTTTATATCAAAACATACGGCAATTATACATCTGCAATTATTCGTTCAGTTGAAAATCAACAAATACGAGTACATGCGTCCGCCTCTGATAAACAATTTTCATATACAATTTTCATATACAAATTAATTGCTTTAATTTAACGCAGACAGGTAGTAACTGCAGGGTCAAGTTTATTAACGATTACACGTGTAAGCAATCTATTGGTATTATTTATTGGATAATTATTGCTTGAAGTCGAGTAAAAATGAAATATCGCTTTATTGCCTTCAATCGCGCATCTGTATAGTTTGATCTGTAATAATTGAGAATTGTGTTTATATAATGGGCTGCCAGAGTATATCTAAAATCTCAAGAATAATGATCGACGCATGATGATTATCATACGATAATTTATAAGCATGAGCTTGTTGCTAATTATTAATTTTTTATGTCGGCGTATTGCTACATGTAAATTAAGTGTATTTATGATTGTGTGTGTGTATATGTATACGTTGTGTGTGATAGATACAAGGATAACAATGTTTGAAATTATAATCGCTAAACTGAAGGATAATGGAAATACGGAATCGTGATGTTTGCGATCTTTTTCCGCAGATATTGAATAATGTTCATAAAAATTGTTTCTATTAAAAAATGCACTCGTCAAAATATATTCTTATGTTCTTATATATTTTTATTTATTCATCAGAATAAATATAAAATGCATTTTTATCGATGAAATATATCTCAAAAGATAAGATAAATATATAGTATAATACAAAGTTATTTTAAAAATATTTATTTATGTATGTGAAAAATTATAATTTTATTTAAATTATTATTATAGTTAATTATAACTATTTCTATAATTTCTATAATGTTCTATAATATTTTTACATATATTTTCTATGAATGGTTTTAAACGCTGTGTTTAATTAATTATAAAGTTTAGACAAAGTTAAATTGATTGCGGCAAATATATAATAAATGTGCTGTGAATCGAATCGCAGGTGTTAGAAAGGAGGAAAATAAAATACATAATTCGCTTGGTAAAGTGCACAGATATATTTACGCCGGAGCTGCCGTAAGCAGGATATTACAAACCAGTTATTAAAAGCACTTTACATGCGGTCATATCTTTTCTCGCTTTTCGATCAAGTCGTCTTGCGCACATAAAATGTGGTCTTACACAGTTGTTTATTATCTTAACAGGATACTCATGAAATCCTCATGAAATCCGTTTCGGTTCAACCCCTTTGCGGCAGGTGTACGATACGTACAGAATCATCGATTGCGTCACTAGGGTAACTCGAGGGACGATTTAACAAATATTCAAGCGGTCAAATAAATCGAATAATCTGGGACGAGATGGTTTATGATAACTCAGCAGAATGCACACGCAATCGTGCGCTTAAATGTAAATCTCTCTTTGAGCATCACTAATACATCATCATATGATTGATCGGATTGCAATTTACTTTATTCAAGTCGCTTCTTGTGTGTTTTATAATTTAAAATAGAAGCAATAATAAATATCGTAAATTAAAATTTTTATTAATAAAATATGTTAAAATTATTTTTCTTTTTTTGCAAGATAATTCTATTTCATCAATATTTTAAATATATGTTTAGAAATCTATGCAACATTGGATATAATTATAATAATGTTATATGATAACATATAAATTGATATATAAATAATTCTGTGAGAGGTTCTAACATACGCTCGACTAGTATGACTGTCTTGTAAAAAGATAAAATTAATAGATTGGTTAATATAATGGCAATATTACGCGCGAGGTGAAAAGTGAGTCGTGCCATAAAAATATTTTTAGTGATCGAAACCAATTACCAAGAGTGGTAATTGCCAGGATATACTGTACTCTCGAATGTTGCACAACGATGTAGGCAGGATTCGCCGCTTACAAACATCGATGTCATCTACGATTATCCCTGTAAAACTGTTGAACAAAAATATAAATCATAAATAATCGTAAAAGATAAAAGAAGGAAAAAAATCTCATTGTCCTCGTCGCGATGCAGTTTAATCCGAAATTTTGCAACACGCTCGCGCGTGCACGCGTGTTTTCATGCAAATTTGTAGCTGAATTTATTCGACATGTTTCGTCGTGAAAATCCGTTAAAGTGTCATAACAACCGCGTCGTGCACGGCAATTGCGCCGGGGCTGACGTTATTAAATGCAATTGCGCAACTCGCGCGCGAGAAGCGGCTCCAAAGGACGCGGGCATTATGACATCGTGGCATGTAACGCGGCCTCTACGGCTACGGGGCCCGCTACGCGTCACGCCTGCGGAGTGTGTCTTTGCGGTTTTGTATTACATGTAAAACGCCTGCACACGATTGTCAGGGACGTATCTTATGATCGGAGCCCGATCCCGAAACGTTGCTCGTCGATCCTCTCTGCGCTATCGCGTCTTCGCACTATGAGACGCGGATACTTGACGATCTCCGATTAGTCGATACGCCGGAAAGTTCCATTGTTTGTTCATCAATTTACAAAGGATTTTATTAAATACTTACTTGTCGAGTCATTACTATATAATCGTTTTTCTGAAATAAATATAGGTAATAATTACTACTCTAAAATAGGTTTTATCTGTTAAAAAATATTATACACCTAAAGCTTTATATTGTTTAAACTTTCATGGTGATTATGTGGACTTTATACATTTTTTATTATTATAAATATCACATTCTTATTTTATTATACATGCACATTATAAATTATATATTAAAATCTTGTTACAAGAAAAGTCTATCATAAAACTCTTTCTTTTTCTAATGACTGTCATAATTAAATGACAGGAACATCCGCATTGTTGCGGTAAAGTGTGACAGTCTATTCGCGATTATTAATAATGCAATCCGGTATCGACGTCTTTCTATCATCGAAGCAGGAAGCGAGCATTCACGGTACATCACATAATTAACTTTATTTAATTAATTCAATTGTCATTACTGTTTTATTATCTGACGCGATATTGCATAGCCAGTAATTTAAAAAGACAGACTTCCTGCTCAGACTCGCATTCTCGCATGAGCATCTTCTCACCCGTCGCGCTCATGGAAAATATTTTCACCTCGAATTTTTTATGTCCTGCGAGGGACATTTGCTTATCATAATAAAGTCAACTGACATTGATGTTTATTACTTAGCAGGTATTACTATTTCTAGCTTATAGCAAGATTATGCATTCAATTATCTTTTCTATCTTGAAGACAAGCTTGACTTCAAATTAATCAGGATATCTATATTTTTTATCAATTTTAAAATAAAATAAAAGTATGTTTAAATATACATTCTTGCTAAAAAAAAAATATAAAGAACGCGCTGTATATTTTTTGACATATTTGAATATCAACAGGTTTAGGATTAAGATTATTTTAAATAATAATTGAATTTTTCTGTCAGGATGTAACATATTTCCTCATGCGCTCAATTCTTTTCGATTTCTCGAAATCTAAACGAGATCGTGGTTCACATAACCACTTCGTTAATTTACGAGTAATATTATATGCATACACAGGTACTCGTGTACATACATGCGATATGTACTTACATATCTGATAAGCATATGCGCGACTTACGTGATCCTCTCATCCTCTCAGCTGACTCCTCTCGAGACGCGGTATAATTTGTTTGTAGTGGTGTATGCGTGTAGTCCCCAACCGTTCTATGGGAGACAACGAGGCTACCACCCATCGGAATGCAAATTGTGACTTTAACATCGTGCCGATAGTCTCCTCTAGAGTCGGCCTGAAATGTTTCAACGGTCGCGCCACAGCTGCACGTTTTTACATTGGATTATGCATCACGCCAAGGCGCATCTCGTCTCCTACGAGAGAAACGCCTTTCCTTTTCCCCCGCCGACATTCTTGTCAAAGTTTTCTAACAATCCTCTCTCTGCATCATTTTTTTATTTAAATATATTACTGTGTATATATTTATGTATATATTATATAATAGTTTTTTTATTTTATTTAAACTTAGATTACAATAGTTATTAAATAATTTTATATTTCATATAAAAATTTATTAAGATATAAATTTCTATAAGTAATGAAAAAAGTCAAATAATATAATTTTCACAAATTAAATTTATGAAACGTGGAAATATAAAGTTATAAGGTCAAAAAAGAAAACAGAAAGCTAGATGGTATACATATATGTATCTATACTTTTAAAAGTATAAAATAATACTTTTATAAAAGTTTATAAAAGAACATGGATCGTTATATGTGTATCTATTGGAAGAGAATGTAATATCATTTTATTCATATTAATTATTATTCAATTGCATATATGAAATTAAATATGTATAAGCAGATTTTAGAAGCAAATACATTTCCATACGCAAATAAATATTAATTCATAGATATTTATGGCTAAATAAAATGCTCATTGGATAAATGCTGTCTTCGATTTCAACATACGCGAAAATGACTCACCTGTTATTATTGCCTAAGCTATTGCTTATTAATTCATGATGCGTTTTAGGTTTTTGGCCAACATCGTGTGTATATATATATATACATATATATATATATATATATATAAGAAACGTGACTCGCGTGAGTACTAAATATTCGTTTTGGAAGATCGGTGCACTTTGCTCGGTTAGCACGATTCGTGTGCTTGTAGACTTATTAAATAACCAACAGCTAAAGATCACATTCGCGTATACCGTCCCTTTGGGTGATCTCGATTTATTTCCTGTTTTTCTATCGGCGTTCTCGACGGAGCAGGAATGTTCAACGATTCTAATAGCAAGCGCAATCTTAATTAGAATTTTTCAACAGAATTTATGTCCCAATAGTCTACATTCCCAGCGTGTCTGCAAGATTGAAGTGTGTACGACGATGAAATGAAACTGATTAAGACTAAAAAATAATTACTTCATTCGTTTACTCGCATAGCTAACGAACAAAAATTCAGTGAAATTTCTTTACTTGAAAGAAAGAAAAGGTCAATTTGTTTGATTAATCTCGCTCAAAAAAGGCTACATTATGTACCATAATTGATAATTAATTGAAGATGAAAAAGCGTACGTTTATTAATTTTTAAATTTTATATAAAGATCTCTATATTCATTTTATGATATAAACCATTTTTTCCTGCTTATATTTTCATCTTTTTCATAGCCTAGATCATCGAAATAGCTATCGATATCAATACGAAACGGGACAATCGCCGCGCGCGCCTTAAGGGTAAATCCTTTCAGTCCGATCCCGCTCGAGAACAAATCACCTTCCGAAGACTCGTGTGCATTCTATAGTATCATCGTGTCATGAATGATATGATGTAAATGTCGGTGTATGGCCGTGGAGGCTCGCGAGAAAGGTTGCATATATACGACACGAGGAATTAATAGAAGGATTACAATTCACCCGAGGCAGGAAGAGGGGGAGGGATATCGTACGAGTATCCTGATTGTCATCTTCTTTTCGGGACATCTTTGTTCACCAAACGGCCGGTGAATGATCACTAGTCTATCGGCCACTGAATGCGGCGTAAAAAAAAAAAATATTCCGTGCGCGTGATTATTCATGCGAGATTACGGAAATTGATAAGACGCGTATACCGAAGCTTGGCTGGCGAAGGTGTTTATTGGGCCTCACGGCTATGAATGACTGGAAATTACGCAAAGCATGCGGTTGCTAAGGTTGCTTTGATGCGCCACACAATATCTGCGGGCGTACCTGTTGTTATCCGCCTTTTACGTGTATGTACGAAATCACCGATGCCGTTCGCCATACGACCGATAACAGTTTACATGTAACGTTTCTTTCAGAGAAAATCCAGCTACAATTATATAGCATTTGAAAATTGATAATACTTGTAATCTTTAAACTTTGATAAGAATTAGTATCATTTCTTAGCAATTAGAAAGGAAAAAAGAGAGAGAAAAAAAATTCTAGTATAATTTAATTTTGGTAAGCGTTGAAATATATATAACAGTATTTTTCCGGATAGAATAAGAAACTGTTCAATTACATTTTCACGAGAGCCATAGTTTTTTTCGCGGCCACTTTCAAGAATTAAACCTCGTTTTTCCGTCACGTTTCTCTATCCGTTGAATTGTTACGCCTCTTCCAGAAAAAAACTAGGTTGATTCGAAGAACCAAGTGACACGCAAGGAGTCGTGGAAATGATCGGTTAACACGCGAGTTTTCCTCCCACGTTGTCAACACCGATAAGTTAGGAAAATGTCAAAAGCGAGAGCGCAAAGTCGTGAAATTCCCGCTCGGTGAATCCTCGCGAAGGCGAAAGGCCGCGGTTCCGGATGAACGTATTGAGTACCTAATTACGAGCGGTATAAAAGTCGGGCATATTGTACGCCCGAGAACCGAACGAGCCCCCTCGTTTGCAATTGCAGGATGCGACTCGACACGAGATGCAAGTCGGAGATCTCGAAGAATGCGTCGCGAAACGGTCGGCGTAATTCATTTCAAGGACTTGGCGTGCACCGGTGTGGTAAAAACGAGACGCGATGAATAAAACTGTTGGCAATTCGCAAAAATTGTAAATCACCTGACCTTTTTTGGAGCGCCGACAAATGTCGCAAATGTCAGAGTTGAATGAACGATTTCGGAGTCAGTCGTCTATGTTAAAATTGGGAAATAAATTGTTAAGTATTTCTTAAGTGTGTGAATTATTAATATAATTTACGATATAGAAGGTATATGTACATAATATTATATATAAAGTTTAATCTAAAACAATATTGTTAAAAAACTAATTGACAGATTTAACTTGTAAATATATTTATATTTAAATAGATGTAAAACGGGAAAAATTGTTATAATTTGTTAATTTTTAAGATATATTTAATTTATATGCTTATAAATATTTTTGAGACAAAACAATTCTCGGAATTTTCAATTTAGAATATGCAAATGATACAAGATTGATGGTAACACGACGTTATAAAATGACACTTTATGTTCGATTTCGGGGAATTTTACAATAAATTATTTACAACTCTTCACGATTTGTCGTCATTTTCATCGCGCTTCTCTTAGTAATCTATTCGCGGATTTATGATCTGGCGATAGTCGTAAAAGTCGAAAGTAGCCGGTAGCGATCGCAAAGGTCAATACGCGGTTCAATGTGGACGCCGTCACATTACAGAAAGAAACGGGAAATATTTAATACGCAAACATTAGATTCGTTCAACAAAGTTATAAGAATTTCGATTTCCAAGAATATTGACATGCGCGAGTTGAAGCGCGACGCGTGGTACTGCGCAATAATCTTTTAATTTCTGCAAACGATTTCTGAAAACGGCGAGTTGTCATTGTAATAACTTTTCAACATAATTATGATATCATAAATGCGACTTCCAGACTCGTGAAAGAGAATTACGCAAAAGAAATAATAAATATAAAATATAAAAAAATGTCTGCGTCTCTAACAGCATTCAATAAACGTACAATCATCATAAAATTAATTTTTAAGCAAAACAAGAATATGCAAATTATAATATAATAATAAAAAACTTTAACATGTACTTTAACATGACGTAATTAAAAATATAAGATACATATGAGAAGAGAATTTGTATAAATATTGAAAATAAATTATAAGAAAAATGCAAATAAAAATAGTTGACATGCGCTGTTACATTGATTATCGGACACATGTGTTAAATGTACAAATAGGTAGACACGAAACATCGCAATCGCTGAAATACATGCGTGGATCGCGTTTAGGATTAGCCTAGGTTAGATTCAACAAGCGGCTTATCAACGACTTGGCACCAGCATATAAAGTATAGGTTTCCCGCATACATGCATTACTCTAACGCGCTATCGGGCTGCGTGTCGCGATGTTATGAATGGTGTGAGGAAATCGAAGTTATGCCGATGCAACCATAATCGACCTAGACATTGCATCCCTAGACACGCATCCGCTCGAGCGCGATGCACTTTGCTCCACTTCATAGAATCACGATCGTATCAGTCGCGTCGCAAGTCAATGCGAGATTTCCATCGCTCGTCGGATAAAGTAATATTGATCCACTAATAATGGATGTATCGATAATGGCTGAGAGTTCAATATACAGAGTGTCGCAATTTAGTCTAGTCTCTTGACATTTTCGTCGAGGAAAATCCCGGTTAGAAAATTCAAGATTAAAAAATCTAATAGTCTCTTCGAAAAAAAATTTGTATATGAATAAATTATAATAGATTCCAATATTAATTATTTTAAGAAAAAAGATTAGGAAAATACCCTGAGGGCAATTGAATTTAATTATAGCACGATTCTGCACGATCAATAACTTTATTACATATTCAGTTTAGGAAATCTCATACATTCTTTTTATACGTAGCTAAAAGTGAGAATAAAATTCTTATTTTGCTTATTAACAAGAAAATTGACAAATTAAAATAACGAGTAATAATGACATGTCTCTAAAATAGGAAATATTTGTCTTTACTTTGTTTCTAATGATATCTTTTTCATTTTAATTTTTGATGAAATTATTTATAATAAATTATAATATTTATAATTTATGAGACGAGAGATCCTAATGCTATCTTTGGGTCTCCCTTCTCGTGACGTGGACCGGATGTCCGATCGCGAGGAACGTACCGGAATCAATCTCCACCGTTTACGTGCCCGGACACGTGGTGGGAGAAGGGAGGGGACCGACGTGAGTGAGTGGTTGAAAAAAAAAAAAAAAAAAAAAGAAAAAACGAACGGAGTCGCGACTCCTGATTCATTCCAGGCATTTTTCCGAAGATACACTGGCCAGAAGAAGAAGTGTATTGTGAAGAGAGGGCAGGGATGACCCCTTTCACTGCACCACGTTAGCACCGTCGTGTATATAAAGAGCCGAAGCATCTGACGAAGAAGCATAAAGTATCACCAACCTATCTACATCTCAAGCAAGAAGACTCTTCTGATCGTCAGACACTTGTGTGTGACAGAGAGATTATGTACACTATTAAGGTAGGTACTACACGCGCGTACAAGACATTCATCGGGCGCGGCCGTTCGCTGTTAAATCCAATCTCGTCAGGATTGCACCGTTTTCCTGCGAGCTGTCGGATATCGTCATGTCCGCGTGAGTCCTCTTTTGTGCGATAGTACGTCGTGGAAACTCGAGAGAGAGAATCGGGTCTCGGAAATTTTGAATCATTCATCATGCACGGAATGGCGTTTGCGTTAGGTAACGACGAATGTCAGGTCCCTCAGGCGAGAAGACGTTTTGCTGTCACGAGATTAGTTTAAATCAGAAACCGGACCAGCAGTCTTCGAACTTCACGCGTAATTTGTCGCCAGCGGTACGGAATGACATTACGGCGAGATGTGCAAGTTGCGCAAGTTTCACATTGCAACGTCTTTGACGTTATGCACTTGTATGATTAACTGTCGAGCCAAGAAAATCGTGTCGCAATAGAGCTAAGTCTACCGCGATAAGTTATCAATTACTAATTATTCAAACTAAAATAAGTGCCTGTTACATGTATCTTATAATCTGGAGCGCTAAAAAAATTCGTCTGCAATCGGCGCATCTATAGTATACATTGCAAGATAATAAAAAAAATATATAATAAAAGAAGATAGATATATCGGTTATCATTATAAAACTAGAATAGTATTTTTAATAATTGAAAGAAAAAAAATCATAATTTATGGAAAAAAATCATCGCGCATCGAACGACCAATGTTATAAGCATAGATTTCATTTCGCATTGAATACAAATACGGAGCTTATCGATAATGGAGGAAATGTTAGATCGCTTTTTCAGCGAGTTATTATAAGAAAAATACTTTCGTGCTTGCATTTACTCGTTCGTTCGGAGAATAAATTCAAACGCCATTCGGGATCTTCTTCTCCGGCGCGCGGTCTGATATCAGCAAAATTTTTCACGAGGAGTCGTTCGCGGAAATGAACCGATAAACTTTGTGCGACTTCGGCAATTTTTCCGGCACGCTTTCCGTATATTAGTAAATATGAAATACGCGTAGCTGTTAGCTGCTGGCTATCACGAGAACGACACGCTATCGCATACATATGTATGCATCGTATCGTACGCGAGAGTAGAAAGAAAAATTCTTTAAGACTGAAATATCATTATATTCAACATTCGAAAATACGTCATGCATTTTATAACTTACATACGCCAGAAACGCGTCTTTTTTGCTGCTGGTACAAAAATGTGTTATGTTATCTTGTAGTTTTGAAAGACACTTTGCGCATAGAAACTTTGATATTCATTGTTAACATTTATGTCTTAAGAATGGTACAAGGGTATAAATACGTTTCACGAAAACCCGCGTTTGTTCAATAGATTTTATTCTCATCTTAACGCTAAATCCGGCTGTCTGGCTCTGGATGTACGATGCATAAAGCATAAGATTAGATTCAGACAGTCAGATTTAGTCGGTAATGGAATAATACTGTGTCAGCGCTCTTTGTAATGCACGTATAACGTTAATTAAATTGTAAATAAAATACACGTTATATAACAATAGACTTTTTTTTTCTTAAATATAATAAAACTAGGCAAAAAAATATACTTATTCGTGTCGCGACGATGTTTTATTATCGCAACGTTCTTATGTCACTTGTCGCACGTGTCTGTATAACTTTTATGGTTTCTTCATCCTTTTGTAATGTCGTCGTGCTTCTTCATTGTCTAATTCAAGGGTCCGCGTCACTTTTAATGATTCTATTTTATGCTAAAACAACTCTAACGTCTTTGTTTCTTGCAAGAGGATTGCTCCGTAATACTATACCAAGTTTTATCGGTCAAGGTAATACTAATTTTAACATTTAGAGTATCATTCATAAACGCGTGATGCAAGTTATCCGCGATGCGGTGCATACATATTGGATAAATATACAATTGCAAATATAATTGTTGCAATGAATGGGACACTTGACAGGAGTTGCGTTATACGATGCATTTTTGGTGACACTCTTTCTTTACTAATGATAATTGCACACGCATTCTCGCAGAGCGTTCGGTACGTGGGCACACATTATTTTTAATGATTCGTTTTATTAAGAAAATGAGATTACACAATTGTTGTCGTTTGCACAATTAATTATCTGCGAATTACCATTATTTTGGAATGTTGTAATTTGTACAGATACACACTATTTGCCTACAGACAGATATTATTAATACAAATTCCATTTACGTTGTATTTACATATTAAAATGGAAATTTCAAATATACAATATTTTGCGTATTTTATGTTTGCTGTAGATTACAGGACAAACTATTTTACAGAAAAAGAGAGAAAATATATTTTTCAAATATATTTAAATGCAAACATATTTTGAGATTTTTGAACACGAATATTCATGTACGTAAACGTGCATATTTTCAAGGCAAATCAATGTTTGATATACAACGGAAGCGTGTATCTGTATTCCTGTTCAGTTTAGAATGTCATTGAAATTGTGAATCCTCAATGTCAGCTCGTCGCACAAGGTGTATCGGTTTCCCGGTAATCTTCAATGAAAGCGACGCTATTGTAGAAAAAAAAGATTCCTATCTTATATCTCGCTAATTATATTTTATTACCGTCCTTTAGCACGATCAGTTTCTTTGCGAGATTATTTTCAAATTGCAGCATAGCACTCTTACGAAACGCGAATCTGATTACCGTAGTTACAACGTAATCAAGCTTGCTACAAAGAACAATATTATTAACGATCTCCCACGTAGAAATAAACACAAAACACCGCGATTCTGAAGTTAGTTCGCTTCGGTTTATAAAATTTATATATAAATATAATTTAATTTTTATAGACTTTGCACGCAGAGAAATTCGAGCCTCGCTTTTCGAGTATTTTTTTGTCGACAAAGATAATTTAAACGGTCTTATTTTATATTATAATCACAATAGAAAATCCTTGAGTAAGAATTGAATTTTCGTGTTAAACTCACATCATTATATATACAATATGCGCAAATACGATGTTTGCTGCATCCGATAAGCAACATTATATATTGAGAGCTGTTATACAATCTCGCCGTTAAAAATCAGCTGGAGAGAAATCCAATATCTGACGCGTGCGCCTCGAAGGAGTTTCCTGCATGATCCTGCGACCTTAGAAGGTAGAAGGTAGAAACGTCTCTCTCTATTTCATAATCCGCATCGCGTATTACATGTTATACAGAATCGGTGGTTCAACACGATGCCGTAATATTATCATTATATGATAATCCTCTTCTTTTTGTTACGACGATCAGATTTTCCGTACTTTGTCATTTTTCCCGATAGCTTAATAACGGGTTTGCCGATCAATTAGCATTTTAGATAACAATTATGCGAGCGCGAGGCGTGAAATAATCTCGAGACGTTCGTAACCGCTCGAAAAGTAAAGGGAAAAGAGGATCTTGCGCGAAGTTTCGCGGCGCCTCAAAATGCATCGTAACGATCATTAACGATGCTAACCTTCTGCCTCCTTCACAATTACATGTATCGAGAGGTAATTAACAATCTTCGGTTGGCCGGTTAACGGGTCGAGCAAATGTCGATCTTTGATATATGCATGTTTAAGTAATTTTCTCAGCAAAAGTTTTCATTTGCGTGTACCTTGAAATTATCGACCTTCCTCATTCGCGAAATGAGAGGAGAGGGATTTTTTTAAAGCTTTTATAGCAGTTTTAATTTTCTGAAATTTATTTATTTTCCTGAAATATTTATAGAACATTTTTATTTTTATTTTGAAGAGGAGCGAGACATTTAGGACAGTGTTAATTTCAGCGAGAGATTTAAAATAGTTATAGTTGAATATTTGAATAAAAAACTTTTAATGTGTTTTCTTTTTTTGCAAGAATTGGAGTGGCTGAGTAAATTTGATAATTTTTTATTTTTTCATTTGCTAGGATTAAAATGTAAACGATGTCGCACGAAAATCATGAATCATTGTAAATTACACATGACAGTTTCGTTAATCTACAGGCTTTATCGGGGCGGCTCTTTAATCGCTCGTTGCTTTCGATTAACGGGAAATCAATTGAAACGATCCTGTGATGCGCGTTTCATTGGAAATCATGTGTTTGAATTGGAATTCAAAAATCTCGGTTGAAATTTACATAGAAAGAGAGAAAGAGAGAGAGAGAGAGAGAGAGAGAGAGAGAGAGAGAGAGAGAGAGAGAGCGCTAACTATTATTAATTGGAATTAACTACGTGAGCTTGAAATTTGTGAATCCGCTTTGCGTGGATATAAATGATATTTTTCGTATAATAAGCTTGAAAATAGTTTGTCGGTCATAATATTATCACAAGTCATTTTTACCTATCATTTCGTGTAAAAAGTTTAACACAATGTATTATTTTGCAAATCGACATAACAAGTAATTAAAATTAAAATATAAAAAATTATTTAAAGAAAGATTTTAAATTCCAATTATATGCAACACTTATAACATCTATTAGTATACTTTTACATAAGATATATGCATAATATATAATACATTTTTAATTTGAATTCTCAAAAATAAAGCAGCAATCAGAGTAATTAAGATCGGTTGACATTTATAACACAATGATTTCTGGTCGTCCCCGGTTAAATTGAAGTCTGATGAAGTTTGTGAATGAAATTACACGTTCACTCCGTATTCGTGTACAGAAAAACGGGCGCGTTGCTCGGCACCACTTTCGTCTTGTCATTACATGCTGTATTTCATAATGTCATTTGCAACTGACGTAACTGCGCCTTGCAATTTCTAAGCATTATCATCCTCGGTTGCCCTTTGCAACCGTGCCCTCTATATACACACACATACACACACACACACACACACACACACACACACACACACACACACACACACACACACACACACACACATATATATATATATATATAATGTGTATGCATATATATACACAAACACATATACGTAATCGACCTAATTCGCGTATACTTTCACGAATTCTATGAATATTTGAACGAACCGAAAGATTTTGCTGACATGGTATCGAAGATCGGCATACTATTGTTCGCGGATTTTCTCGTCTATTCTCACAATATACACGAACTCGAAAGTACGCCGAGATCCCGATTACTAGTTTTGCATCGAAGCGAGTTACTGTCATCGTCGAAATTCGTATTGATTTTCAAAGGGATTTGCAATTTAATCCATCAATTGTTTACGAACGTTCGTTGAATGAGACTAATATATAATAATTAAATCATAGTAGGGATTTTTTCTTTTTACTTTGTCATTTTTATGCACAAAAATTATATCGTTATTATAGGATCGTGAAAATTACTCATTCGACGCGATAATAAAACTACGCGCTCACGCATTTACGGTCCGCCGGCATTGAGACATTAAAGTGACATTACGCGCGCGACTATAACGCGATGTGAGGCAACTGCGAATTTTCCACGCTTACGAAGTGCGAGGAGTTGGAATTCCGTAAGTTCCAGCTACGACTTTCAACGATGCGCACATTATATGTATTTTATCGCGCTCATGTATGTATTCGTTGACAAAAGCATCATTTTGAAAAGGAAAATGCTCCATCTTCAGAATAGATAATTTTTATTCAACAAGATAGTATATTGTTATGATAGTATATTTTTAAGCGACTGATGTAAGATAATTTTGATAGGTGTTGGTGGCGGTCGTACTTTGTACGACAGGTACATTGAGCGCACCACAAAGACCGTCAAGTGGCGCGGATAAGGATGCGGTAATCACGTCTCAGCAGCTCGAAGTCGGGTTCGACGGCAATTACATTAACAAGTAAGCTATGCCGGCAAAAGTCTATATGTATTTCTCAAAAAAATTTTAACTCGTAATTAGTTATATAAAGGAACATCTAATTTATTATCATTATTTCATTTAATTTAATATCATTATTTAATATAAAACAAACATATAATAGATGATGTGAAAAATAAAATATTATGAACTATTGAAATTTTTCTTTTCTCCATCGATGGAGTAATTATATTGTCATCGACGAATCAACGACTTTGCGAAAATCCTCTGTGAACATTCCGCCGCGACCTACGCGAATATTTGCATCCTTTTCGATTGTACACGAGGAAGACAATAGATACGGAGAAGGTCGGCAGATGCCTGCATATATCAGGTACCTGATGACACCAGTTTGCTAGCACAGCTGCCAATTGTCGCCCACAAATGATCTGCCTTCTGCATAACTCTATTGTTATGCACGAGTGGGAGCAGTCGCTACTGTGCCGAAGATTTTTCTCCTCCGCGACTGTTTCTATTTTCTTCTTCGTATGCTGTTCAGAAACCATCTGTGGTCGCGTGACGCCTCTCGAATTCACGTTTTACCCTTATGTGAATTGCGAGTACATTCTTCGCATAGTTGGCTCGATGACAATAAAACTTTATTTCTTTCCAACCATCAGTATGGCTGAATTATTAAACTATGTTTCATAAATTTAATAGTAAGAATGTAAAATATGATAAATTATAGAAATGAATTCTCTTATATATAATCACAAAATTAGAAAGGATTCTTCCATATTCATACTACATTTTTACATTTAAAACATTATGCAAGAAAACCAATTTAAATTTTCTAATGAGCTCAAGAATATACATATTTAAATTTAAATGTAAAAAATACATAAATCGTTTTGTTTAAATTTCCCCAAAAAAATAAAAAAATTATTTGGTATTATTATTACTATTGTTACGCTAATTTTCATCGTCGTCAGCTTCGAGACAAGCAACGGAATCAGTCACCAGGAAACGGGCCAGCCGAAGCAAGTGGATAACGAGACGCCAGTCGTCTCGCAGGGCCAGGACGCGTACGTAGCGCCCGATGGCCAACAGGTCAGCATACAGTGGGTGGCCGACGAGAACGGCTTCCAGGTGCAAGGCTCCCACATCCCGACGGCGCCGCCCATCCCCCCGGAGATACAAAGGGCGCTTGAATGGAACGCCGCTCATCCCGAAGAGGACGACGGTGGTCAGCCACGACCACCACCAAGAGGTAAGATTCTCATTATATTAAATAATGAAGACTTTTGTATTTTCGGCTTTATCTCGCGAT
Organism: Anoplolepis gracilipes; assembly: GCF_047496725.1. NCBI lineage: Eukaryota > Metazoa > Arthropoda > Insecta > Hymenoptera > Formicidae > Anoplolepis > Anoplolepis gracilipes. The sequence continues at coordinate 12,144,937 of NC_132975.1, forward strand.
CGAGATATTAATAAAAATATGATTAAAGATGAGGATTATTGACCAATGTTTCGTATTATTTCGATGATGCAAGAAAAACGCATCTCGAATTGCAAACGTAACTATGAACATTTTAATATTTCAACGTTTAATTATTGTAGCCATTATATACAGTTTAACATTCATTACACGAATGAATTAATATAATTTTTGATAAAATTTGTTACATTAAAAAAAACAAAAGAATTTTAAATTTGATGGCGAGGATATGAAGTAATATATCATGAAAACATTCGCATGAGGTCAGCATACGAGATTTATCGCGAACCCGAGAATACAATTAGAGGAGATTAATAATCAAACGTACGACTTCAAAAGATACGGGGCGTTTGAAGCGGCATTTCTACACCCTCGAGGGATATCACTCGTGTGACTATGTAGCGCAGCGTGGTAGAAATGAAGTTTCTTTGTGTTCCACAACCGGTGGTTTAATTAATTTCGTAATTGGAAGAAGCGCCTCTGTTCAGAGTTACGATTAACTCACGTAATTTTCTTTTTTCGTCGTCGGCCGAAATTTAACCGCACGCGATTTCTCGCGTACAAAAAAAAAAAAAAAAAAAAAAAAAAACGATGGTAATCGAATTACCGCAGGACAAAAGACAGGTGACTTTTGGGTAAAATAAACCGGTGGTAAAAATCCCGCCGCGAAATTGATTTACGCCGGACAATCCCGATCGTCGGTCGTGACCCGTTTTGATCAAGACCCCGTTTAAATTTTCCTATGCGTTAAACAACGCCTCGTCCTCTGTGTTTCCGACAAACCGGAGTAAATCAGTTTACTCAATCGCGACTCGACAGTAACTCACGAGACTCGCTGGTGGCGTCATTTAATTCACTTTAGTTCTGAACTCGAAATTGAAATTGGCTCGAATCCGTGCGCGTCGGTGAACCGAAAATATCTTTGTGGCGACCGTGCACGAGGAACGAAAACAATTTCGGTATACGTTAATCACTTTTACAGAGTAAAATCTGGTTACTCCGTATAGAGATACGCGCTGGAAAAGGCTCCATATTTCGTTGATAATAACCCCTGTTCGGATCTACCTTCGTCCGAGGCACGAAACAGATTCTCCTGGCAAAACGAACGCATCAAAAGTTATAGTGCGGAATCGTAATCGCGAATCGCAGTTTTCCATAGATTGTCCTAAAAATATGCCAATCGTATAAAACTTTAAAATAGATCTGAATATATATTTTCTTATAAAACTACTTTATGTCTCATTTTACATATATAAGCCCCTTATTTATATATTACACAAATTTTTCGTTTTATATATACATATATACCTTTTAATATTTTAAAAAGAGATTTTAATTAGATATTCTTTCTCTATCCATTGCTACGTTCACACACACACACACACACACACACACACACATTATATATAGACACGGAACACAATGAAACGTCTCTCTATTATGTGTAACTACGTTAATGTACATACTACCTGTAACCTGTCTCTGTTAAATATTTTAGACACCGTCCTCTCATGCTCCCGGTTTACCTTCTGTTGCAGGTTAATCAGCCCAACTTTACTTCAAACGTGACCTGATTCCGAGCCAGCTTGCCATGGATAGAACCGACCCCGAGCTTTCGACGCAAACATAAAAATAAATATAGTGTGGTATATTAATCTAGAACGTAACACAGAAGACAAGGCATGAGACACCGGTATATAATAAGCAATATACTCCCGAGATGATTCTTTATCTTACTTTTGTATAGATGGAAAATAAAGCGCACTGTTCAGAGCAGTTTCACCAGGGAGGGACGATGCCGTGCCGAGATGCACGCACGCCGCCTCCGCACGCAAGAAACGAGGACGACACGCGCGTGCGAATCGTTTACGCGCGTCGGTCGTTAATAGTATATACGTATACTTAACTTGTGATTTTTGTATATAAATAAAAGCGTTTTGCCCAAGTTGGAAACTTTGTTGTAATTCTCGATGGCTTTATCCTTTTTCCGTCCCCAGTCTTCTTTCTCTGCTAGAAGTTAACGATAATCTGTATACAATGTCATTTCCATCAATTGTATGAATAATAAATTAACTTAAGCAAACTTTGTTTCTTTGGTATACTTATTTTTACATTTACTGATAAATCGCAATAAAAAATATATATTTTTTTATCTTATATTAAAATTGCATTTCTCATTATTTTTTATTAAATGTTATTATATATACGTTTATTACAGAGTTTTATTCTTTCTCTACATCGTATAATAACGTGTAGAAATTAAAGGTCAAAAGAAGCTAGAAGAAAATATTACAAGTAGATTTTATAATGCTTTGATATGAATTACATTTCATCATGTAGATATTTTTCATGAAAACTATTTATTTTTCTCGCGCGTTGTAACGCGAGAACACTCATTTTCCAACTCTATTATTTAGACATCAAGCCTCCAGACTTGCGTGCACACGAATAATTTTATAAACACAGAGGAGAAGCGTAGTGGTTCTCGCTTTACATGTATATTAATCGTAAACGCAAAGTATGTCATAAATATAGCAAATGCTAAATAATTGCGAGAATGCCAACTTTACGCGTTTATATCACTAAAAATGTTTCTTTTTCATGCCTCGTTTCCGGCATTGAAAAGGTTAAAACTCGTATACATCTTCGATTAAGCATCATTATGCAATTTATTGCTTCGTGTGTATTTTTAATTTGTCCATCTTCTCAGAGAATAAATGTTGCATCATCTAGCGGGAGCAAAAATCTAAGCATGTCTGACAACAGATCTGTTTTAACAATAAGTGTTAAAGAGAAAATTGATAACTCGTGTGGCTGTATTATTATATTATGCAGAGTGTCGCGAAAAATCTCCGGCTATGATATTAATGATGTATTCTTTTATGAAATGTTATGTGATTTCTATTTCTGTGCGTGCGTATTTTGTCGAGTATCAAATGCATTTACAACGAGTGACAAGATGATTCAATAGTCGATAATGAAACTGCCTTACGCAAGTGACTGGAGAAGCTCACTAAAATCAAATGTCTAATAAACATAACATAATTTTTACTATATGACAACATCACGCAATGATATATTTATTTATATTGCTAATAAAAATAACTGTATCGATCACTTTCATCGAGCCAATGTGTCTGTTGTCTCAATTCAACTAAATTTGTGGCACATAATTAGAAATCTAATTAATAATCTAATATAATAAAATTGATACAGAGACAGTAAAAATTTCACGCAAAAAGTCATATTTAGAGATAGACTTTCCATTTTTCATATTTTCTCTGTTAAATATTGTAAATATATTCTTTTTGTACCATAGTATTGCGTATAAATTATTTCATTCATTACAGAAACCGCGAAATTTTTATCATTTTGAGATGAGTGATTAATTAGCTTTAATCTGATAACTGAACCACGATAATATATGTAGCTTAATATTTGAACAGTTTTTTCATCTGCATTTGATATTCTCAATCTTTGTACAATTTACGCAATTTTCCTTTTTTGAATCCGCATACATAAACTTTAAAATGATTTGAGACTTAATTGCAGTTTTAGTATTTCAAAGATGACTAAGAATTATATGAAAGATAAGAGATAAATAGCAGGTAAATTTAATATTTACAAGAATAGCGTTTAATAATTTCTTGACGTTATGAATATGAAAATTCAACATTAAAACAGATGCAAACAAAATATATTTGAAAAATGTCAGTGGCGATATCGGATAATTAACGCTTTAATAAAAGATGTGAGGCTATAAATGAGCAAAGCTACAAAAAGCTGGACGTACATGAAAATTGCTACAAAAGGACTCGAATGGATATAAATGTTCCAACGACTCATCATATACGTCGCAGCTGTCAGGCGTTAATAATAAAAAATCACCTGAGTGCAATGCACATCGATCGCGAAAGGAATCCCGAGGAAAAATGAGCGGATGCACAAAGTTTTAAAGGTTAAATAACTATACACATTTGCAACATATTCTTGAACTCTATCTGCCTCTCTTTGTAGAAACATGCTCGAACAACATGTAGTATGTTGAATTTTTTATTTGCTTTTATATAAAGGTTTGCGGATTAAAATTTCAAATAAATTTTAATCCGCAAATACTCTAATCACATGCAAGATTATATTGCATTTGTCATTTCTTTTCTTTTCTTGTAGATCTTATATAAAAAATAATCGATATATTCAAATGATGGCGATAAATATTAATGATAACAAGACAGTGCGTATATAGGGCGTGTATGCGAAAGTGGCAGAAGTATAAGATTTCCGATATTCTGAATCGTGATATAAAAGTAAAAGAAAACATTCCTTTTGTAGCGTGTGCATTGGTCTATAATAAAGTTAGAACCGGTATCATCGAGTGGCATTTGAAGTAACGTCGACGATAGTACAGGATACCTCGATATATAAAAGGCGAATGCAATAGATAAACGCTCGTCAGTATTTGATATCTGGAAAACGAAGCACAGTTGAAGTAAGAGTTAGAATCGCCTGCTAGTTGAATTCAACAAAGTACGTTGCTGCAATCATATATAGTTAGAAACATATGTATATGTATATGTATAATATGTATATAATAATTTTTTTATATTTAAGAAAAAGAATTTATAACAAATTGCAAAATTATTTGAAACATATTTCTCGCTTGTATTATATTTAATTAGCTGTAGCTTTTACAAGAGAAAATTTTATCAGCTAGACAAAAATATAAAATAACCAAAAGTTATTAATTTTTATTTTTGACATTGCATTTAAAAATTCTTTGATTACATAATTTACATAAAAATCTGCATGTTTGAAAAGTGATATAAATCGAGTATTGTAGCGTTGGGAATTTTAACGAGATTATAAATGAACGCATACCCGGTGTGTAATCGGCAGTCAAGCGTTAGACGAGATCCTTAATCCATCTCCGATCCCGCTCAGGATGAATCCGCACGTAATTATCCTGCTGAGCCTGGCGGCAATAATATCAGCGGCGAATGAGCCGATAGCCATCATCCGGCAGGAGCAGGACATTAGTCCGAACGGTAGTTTCTTCACGAAATGGGAGAGCGCCAACGGGATAACTTTCGAGGAGCGGGGCGTACAGAAGAACCCTGGCCAAAAGGACAAAGAGGCTGAGGAGGTGCGCGGCTCGGTGACATGGACCGCGCCTGACGGACAGAAGATTAATCTCGGCTGGCTGGCAGACGAGAATGGCGCCACTTTCCAAGGGGCGCATCTGCCAACCCCGCCACCCCCGCCGGAAATTCCGCCCATCATCCAGCGCGCCCTCGACTGGATAGCTACTCACCCCTACAAAGAGGAAAGAAACAAAGTGTAATCGCTGACGTGCCTTTGCTACAAATAACGTTGAATAATCACATCTTTCGATTATCCGTATTTAGCTTAACATTATATGTAAAAATAAAAAAAAAAGTTTAAAGTTTTGTATAAAAATCCTATATATATTGAACAAACGTGTAATTTAATTCTAAATTTCTTGTGACTATAATCAACGTTTGACGAAATCACGCGTGCTGTGTACGATTAATTGGAGTAATTGTGATAAACTGGGATAAAATATGACATATTGAAACGTTTTGCCAAAGGGATAAACTCGCAGTTACAAAATTATTGAAATTGATAACAGCTTGTTTAATATATATTATCAGATTATTAAGAAGTAATTACGCTATCAATTATAATATTGCAAAATATGACGTTGTTACAGATACACATACACCCACACACACACACACATTGTTTGTTTCAATATCATAATTATCTTGTTGATTATATAATTTAAACGAGTCTATCCATTGGCTTACCGCAGAGAATAGAATATACAAGGATGGGAGAGAGAGAGGGAGAATTATTGATTTAAGATTAGAACATCATGTAAACTAAGAACTTTAGAGCTAATAATACATAAATTTGTAAAAGTCCACAAATATATAAATGTATCTATTAGACACTTTTGATGTATTAAAGATTAACATTATAAAGTATTTTATAAAGATCTGCAATTTATTATTTATTTTTAATGCAATAGAGAAAGAAAATATTTGCTGATGAATTCGAAAATACATTGCTATCTCTCTCGACGATAGAGGCACTTTTCTGATCGTTAAGTAATCGAAAGGATCTATATTTACTCTTTCGCGACATACAGCTGCATTCTTCATTTATCTTATTTGCGAGAACATTCTGTGAGAGACTAACGTGAGAATAGCAAACTCATCAAGTTAGGTGTGGACACATGACTGTGGTAATAGAAAAATTCGGGTTAGAAAAAATCTTTGCGGCCAAAGAGAAAGACGAATCGTTATATAAGTGAGTGATAGTGAGAGTTTCTTGCTGTCATACTGTCAACCACAGCGCTTTTTCGAAACCAGATATACAAATAAAGCGGTAGCTTGAGCAATTAGACTATGGGTGAAATGTGCCTCATGAGAGAGAAACAGTTTTGTAAGTCGATATATTTCATCGATATAATAACTTGATATTAAAATACAAAGATTAATAAATGAATAATAAAATCGTTAAAATCAAGAATATATATTATACAATAAATGACAAAAGAATATAAATTAGAAAAAGAATAAAAATATTAAATGTAAGGTTTCTTTTCTGCATAGTCTGAAGTTTATATTGGCAAAAGATAGTTATTTATTCACATTATAATATTACACATTGTATTATAGTATTATAATTATACATTAATCGGTGTTTTTATTTGTTTCGATTAGACGAGCGAATATTAATCTTTTCTACATCTTTTTCTGTTGTTTATTTTTTTAATTTCTATTTTACTTTACTTTTTCTTTTTTAATATTGTATCTTTTTTATCTGAAATGATAATCATTAAAATGAAGTTTATTTTGACAAGAGATATCGTTTAATTATTCACATTATAATATTGCACACTGTGTTATATATAGTATTCTAATTATACATTAATCGATGTTTCCATTTATTTTAGTTAAATGAGCGAATCAGTTTTTCCCACATCTTTTTCTGCTGTTTATTTTTTAATTTATTTCCATTTTATTTTACCTTTTCTTTTTTAATATCCATCTTTTTTGTTTGAAATGATAATCATCAAAATGAATGCGTGTAAACAAGCACGGATTGCTCGTCTGCGGGAATATTCGCATACGCCAATTATTACGCTAAATTGTTTACGGAGGTGCGCGTATGTATGTTATATTCGTGCGCCACCGCGTTTAATTTGATAATTAATACCAAGCGGCCGCTTCATAATTCGGTTATAAATTCTGCGAATCATGTTTCTTGATTGCGGCAGTAATTTCGATTCGACGGCACGATCATAATCGGTATTTGTTGAATTGCGAGCGCAAATAAGACTGCGATAGGTGGAATTAATCGAGGCCGGATAATCGAATTTATGGAACTATTAATAAACATTATGAGTCGCGCTGGCGGTATCGCACCGATGTATCGCTGGTACATCGCATCCTAATGCATATTCAGATTAATATTTTGTCAAACGTGAAATTGTTATAATATTTATGAAATATGATAGTACAACACAGCGCTGTTAAGCAGCAAGAACGACATATTTGTTTTGCGCAATAAGTATACTATAATATACCGGAATGTATACCGGAAAAGAGAATTTCACTTTCTCTAACCACGAACGATAAAATCTATGTTAAGAGGAATGCTGTTATGTTAATATAAGTGTGGCATTTAAATAATTTGATAAAAATATATTTTTATTGGTTTTTTAAGTATCAGAAATAATGCGTAATTAAATCTATTTTTCTCAATTAATTCAAGTACATTTTAACTTGAGAAATATTTATATAAAATGTCTCAAAGTCACTTTTGCGCGATTTTTTATCTTATTTCAATCACGATATATTATCAAGATTCTTGATATCTCATATAAAAATAATATAATTTGATCTTATATTAAAGTTTGACTAAAAAGTCAAACTACCGACAAATTCTTGGGAAACTGCGCTTTTGGGAAATACGAAGCTTGTGCACAATTTCTTTTTCTTCTCTGTGGGAATAAACTTTGCAAGAGATTCAAACACGAGCTTGCGCCAGGAAGATTTATGTAAGTCGCAGTTACGTGATGCTGTAACAAATTTAGAACACGCGCTAAACAGCTATACATGACAAATGTCGTATCGCTCGCGGTGAAAGTTCAATGAGAACGCGGCGAAGTATAATCGGTTCCGGTTCCTCCAACCTTCTTCCCCCCCCCTCCTCCCGCCCTCTTCTCCCGAAGACGTCAGATGTCAAGGAATCGCCGTCAAACGACCTTTTAGAAAGTCTTCAGACAGATGTTCGGCCTGTGAAAAAGATGTTGCACACAAAGATTATCCGCAGTATCACAGTGACGAGTATTAATCTTATATCACACAATTATTATTTCGCTCTAAATAACACATCTCTCCACGTAGAGGCATTCTTTGATTGTTAGAGGAGACGAAAGCAGTGAAAGAAATGTGTTATCCCTGTGTATCCCTCACTAGTTGACACGGAGTGACAGCTTTAAAGATTCGATCGCTCGGTACCATTCTTCTCGAGAGATAACGGATCTCTTTATGTAGACGAATGTTTGATCATCGATAATAGCGTAAATCATTCGGGATGAAAAGATTTACGAGAGGAACGATATGTTGGAGCTAATTTATATTATATTTGTCATACATCAACGTGGAATGACAGCTCTTCAATTCTGAAAGAAATATTTTTATTATCTTGTATTTACTAGTTTATTAATAATATTATTGGTCTAAGTAGTATTATTAAAAAGATATTGAAAGACGCAATCTCTAGATTACTGCCAAAATTGCTCCAAATACGTTAATTCTTTTATTTAATTAATAACAGGATTATTTATTTAATAACAGGATTATTTAAGAATTAATAGAATTAATAGAATATTAATAAATGTTATAGATTTAAATGTGAATTGTGATTACTTCGAAAGTGATTAAACAAGCCGTCTAAATGCTTATTGCACCAAACGAACGTAATCAAAGTACTTGCGGTCTTCGTATGACGCTCGTTACATAAGACGTCTTTGTCCACTCTATGTGATTGATTAATGATAGCGAGCAAAACCCATTGTGTGTGTGTGTGTGTGTGTGTGTGTGTGTGTGTGTGTGTGTGTGTGTGTGTAGCATGTAGTGTGTAGTATATGTGTATGTAATAAAGACGTACGCGGCAGCTGTGTTTACAGCGATGTAATATCTTACAGTAATAACTATACGACTTTCTATCGTAAATCAGCTTGATTTAATCATGCGATGGCCCTAATATCTATTAGATCTATACATGTTACTCGAATACGAACGAGGTCTTTCTGCTACATCCCTGATATTTATAAATTTCGTAAACAATCGACACAAGTCGAATAAATTGGAAAACATTTTTGAAGAAAGATTGATCGGAATGAATTTGAATAATTTTATTATACCTATGTCTTTAAGGAAAGAAATTTGAATTTTAAATTTTAATTGACGGAACACAACAAAAAGAGTGGAAGAGTGACGCTATCATGCTAACCACACAATTTCCCGCATCCTTCCTTTCTGGAAGACTCGAGGTAGAGAGAATCTCGCACATACTTTTGCATATATTTCGTTGAAAGGATCAGGCGTATTAATAGGATAACGGCACCTCTCTCCTGGGATGCAACATTTATTCTTAATGCACCATCGCATACACCTTAACGATGAGTTAATTACATAATCGTGTAGGTACATGCTCGTGTTATCATATACATATATATATCGTATATTAATACAGTATAATAATAAAATATATGTTTGCATACAATATATATCCATAAGTATACAATAAATATTTACAACAAATTGAACCAGAGCATTCCGTGTTGGCTTCGAGGGCGAGGACAGGGCGAGGGTGGCACAGCAACACTCATCGTCCGGTATCATCGAGTATATCGTCGTGGCTCGTCTTCCATTCGCGTTGGCGTAATAATTACGTGAGAGGTCGTGAGATCACATATGTACTGGACGGCGGCGCCGGTCGCGGAATTACACCTGGTTCTCGTCATCCTTGGACGGATGAGCCGCGATCCATTCGAGTGCCTTCTGTATCAGCGGCGGAATTTCCGGTGTAGTGGGTAGATGAGCACCCACTGGCTGGAAACCGTTCTTGTCGGCCGTGTACGTTAGGGAGATCTGCTGACCATCGTCGCTAGAGTAACTGAAGCCACCCTTCGCTGTCAACGCCTCGTTCTCGGTACCGGCGTCCTCCACGTGGCCTTCCTCCTCGGCCTTGATACCGTTGCCAGTCTCGTAATTCCATTTGTAGGATCCATCTGGGTTGGGACCCTCTTGGCTCTGGCTGACGATCGGTATCACGTCATCAGCCGGCGCTGCTACAGCGCACGCTGCCAATGCGAGTAAAATTACCTGTTGGTGGTTACCGCAGAAAAAAAGAATGTTTAAAAGTGATCAGGCTGATCGCAATAACGCGTTTATTTTAGTTACAAAAATGTATGTAATTAATTTTGAGCTGGAAAAGTCAGCATAATCGATGTAATTTATATTAATGGCGTGAATATGACTTTACGATAATTTTCAACGATCAAATTAATTGTGATTATAGAATTATGAAGAATAATGTGATATTGCTACTCGTTTAATAGTTATCATTAAAAAGGTTTATTGCTAATTTATCATTGAAATATATTGCAGATGATAGATTTATTGTCACGATTATCCTAAGTGACTAAATTTTTAATTCAATATTTAATTAATGTGTTATCTTTTGCATTTATATTAAAGATAACTTTCACTACATGTATATACGATAAATAGAAATCTTTAATGTTGATTTATTGAAATCAACCTGAACGTGACGTGACGTTACGAAATCACATGGTCATTGAATTAACGTTATAAAATGTGCGAAAGATTCAATGTACGAGTTAAGAGTAAAAGTAATATTTATCCTTGAAGATTAAGATCAATTAATTCAGTTATTGATTGACCTATCGTTCATCGATATTTGATGGAATCTCAATTAAAGCAAGCGAGAATGCACTTGCGGTGCGAATATAATTTAATATTAATGTACAACGATAAAATATATCTATAAACTGCTGATATAACACGTATACAGAGAGAACTAATCTTAGTCAACCATCACACTGTGCAAGTTTCCAGATGCATAAACATCAGATGAACATTAGCCTTTTCGTTAGCTTCCTTGTTTGACGTTCGCATCGTTGCACAAGTGTTTATGCAGAACGCGCTAATGGCTACTGCCACTTAGATATTCAGCCATCTCTCGCGACGCGATATGCGCGACAGTTAGTAAAAACGGTGATTTAGCTACAGCGGTTTCACGGGGTAATTAGAAACAATGCGTATACCCTAATTATATGTAATATTATCTTTAAAAATATTCCTAGAATTTCTGGGATTATAATATTACATCGCACAATTCATGTTTATTCGTTGTGATCGAAATTATTACTGATTTAATTTCAAAAAGCTTCGCCCTGATTGTTAAATCGAGCGTGCTCTGATGAAGAGAAAGCTCTGCGAGAATCAGTGGAAACGGGCACCGCTCGCCGCAGTAGTGATACCGTTTTGAGTCAGACATGACAGGAATCGCGGTAGTATCAGCGTTATTAGGTCAGACACCGCGCCTCGAATGAAACGAACGATGTTAATGATTATACATTAATATCACACATTACACTATAATACAACATGTGAATTATTATTACCTTTATTGTCTCATTTGTATGTGACACAATTCTGATATTACAAATAAAATGATATTTCTCTCGAGTAGATGCGCAAAACAATATATTGTTCGAACGCACGCGATGCTATTGCGAGAATGTTAATTATTACTATTGTTAAATTATACAGTTATATTACTGTCAAAATTTGAAATAATTAGTTGCTAAAATTTATTCCAATACCATTAGTATTTCGTAACTTTATCAATTTAAAATCCTTTCTAATTATTTGTCTTTTTTTTTTTTGTAAGATTTTTGTAAGAAATAAAATTATTTCATTTTCCGTTAAACTATATTGCACCGTATTATTCGTCACAAGGGTCCAAGCATTTTGTACCTAAAAACGTATGCGCGTTACACGAAGATGACAAATTTCGGGGTGTATCCCCGACGGCATCGATCGATATCCTTACCACCGATCCTCCGGGAGACGCTACTTACCCTCCGGTCTCGTCTTGCCCCTCGTTCTACCCACCGACATTCTAATCCCCCGGAACTCTCGGCACGCTATACCGAATAATCGTAAAGTGTCACTTACAACAACGTAATTCACAGTACGTCCGGGAAAACGCGCACAGGGAATCGCCGAGAAATGCACCGCCAAATTCACACGACCTGGCTACGATTATGTTTCGCGTACTATCACGCGTCTCTATCGGAGTGCACGAGTTGACTCTTCCTTACTCCCGATTGCGAATCTTTTTCCTCTTAATTAACGCTTACCAATGACGTGTACATCCTGCAGCAGTAATCGCTGATGGGCAAGTGTTTATCAAGCCCCGCAGCGCTCGTCGTATATATACCCCTGAAGGCATCACTAACACCACTGTCAGTTTGATGCACCGATGGCCACCATGTCACGAGTATCGAGGATGCACATAGGATAGAGGGGCCGCGTGCGATTTACACAGATTTGTGTTTAACGGCACAGCTACGATGTATATATGAATGCGTGTGTATGTTGCCGCCGTAGGGGGACGCAGAGAGACAACACGCTACATCGACATCGTGGAGAGACCATCTTCCCCGAGATCACCATGTCACACTGCGCTAAATGTCATTGGGTCCCCGTTAAAGGATGCTTGCTCAATTATCATCATTTCTTTAACGATGTAACGCGACAAACCATTTTTTTCGTCGATTTCTAGCCGAAAACTGGTTGCGTATATTTTTGTTCTAGTGTAGATTCATTAGCACGTTTGAATATTTTTTTATTGCTTTATTGATCGATTAATCTGGAAAATGTGGTTGGTTTAAGAAGATTTGATTATTTCAAGATGTGTAATGCTCATATAACTTTTCTTTGTTGTATCTTTTGAAATTTTTATTTTTCTACTATTTTTTTCTTCTTACATCAAATTTAAAAAGGATACTGTTGAACAACGTTTTGAATATAAATATATTGAAGGTTTAATAAATATTGTGAAATAACTGAAAAATAAAGATATAAAGAAATTAAGTGTTAAGTTATTATTAAGAGTTATTTTTACCTCTAGAAAATTTTTCACATCTATAAATATATTGAAGTTTTTATTTTCAATATTTATATATTTAACACTCTTAATAATAACTTAACACTCTTAATTTTTTACATTATTTTTCAGTTATTTCAATATTTATTGAGTACAAGACAGTCAATTTTAAATTTAAAAAATTGAAAGCAAAAATTGAGTGTAATGTGTTCGGAAAATTGTTTATGATTGTCAGTTTTATGTTATGCAGTTTTGTAAAAAAAAAAAAAACACTATATCTTTCACTCGACAAGCGCATATGATACACGTATGAAAATAATTTACCATAAATAACCTCGTATTTTCCATTGAAGATTTATTAGGTACATTACTAATCGTTTCGCTATTTTCCTACCAATATGAGAATACAATAAAATTGAATTGAATTGTTTTTCTATTTCCCAGTCGTTAACCGGCAATTCTACTGTTCTACCATTGGCATAAATATTGCGTAATGTTACCTGCATCATTATTAACACGCGTTTCACGATTCTAATCGATAAATCACACCATCATTAAACAATCAGTCGAACGCTCGTCAAATAGTTATTTACATACCTTGATTTTTCTAATCGTAGTAGAGGCTAAATTACTCGCGTGCTCGTGGGGTTTGGCGCGGCAAAATGAACGCTCGTGCATCAGCCGATAAATGCACGACACACGCAGCTGCATCGTCCGTTCTAATCAATCGGAAGCGACCCGACAATCTCTCATTATCGAGTGATAATTACGTGGAGCGCGCCCTATATCACATTTATTTTGTCATGACTGAACTTTCCGCCGTAGGGAAATAACGAGCTCGCATTTAACGTTTATTGCCATCGCAATTGAAGAATTTCGGGGAAAAAACAAAGTAAAAATCTGAATTCTTAGAACAACGAATTGCAAAGAACAATACATCCGAGAAGAGTCTCAAGATACGCGGCTAAAAAAAAAGATATTTATTTCCTTTGTACATATATATGTGTGAATTGCGTCTCTGCAGAGCAAAATAGTTTTTTTTTTTAATTTTTAACACGAAACTGCATGTAACGCGCGAGATATTAATCCTCTTTTCTTATTACATAACATGATATATACAATGTGGCCTGATACGGCTGATTTAAAGTGATGTATGTGCCGGAAGCTGCAAGGGATTATGCATGTACCTAACATGCGTATATAATTAATAATCAATGCTATTCCGTTGGGATGTTTGAGATTGTCAGTAAATATCCTTGATCAGCTATGTTAATGTCTCTACATAAGCTCTAAAAGGATTTACATTTGCTTCTGTAAATTCTGTATAAAAATACGACTATCAAAAGAAAAGGAAAGAAAATAATAGTAACAGTCAGACTCTTCAATGTCAAAATTATGGAAATATTCTTGAAATTAATTACGTTAATTAGAGTAGCAGCTTACGTTGGAGAATCTCTTTTTCTCTTTTTCGAAGAACTTTGGAAAAGTGGGGTGAAGACCGTCCATTTTCTCCGTACGATTATTGATCGTGGACATTACCGGCGAAGTATACCGATGTAACATTAGACAGAATCCGTCGGGGGAGCAGTGAATAATGCCTCGATAGGCGTTAGTTTTCTTCTTTTACGGGAAATGTAAGAAGCACGTAGTACGACAATAAATTTTCTCTTGTCTCTAGGAATGCCAGCTGCTTGCCATGTAGCCGCGTCGTGTACCAGCGTGATTCACAAAGTCACGTCATCGATATATCCGAATGATTTTCTCGAGTGCGCATTTTCATTTTCAAGTCGCTTTAGAATGCATGAAAAGCCATAGTTAATTTAAAATAATTCGTCAATCGGAACTAGGAGGGGAAATCAACTAGGAAGGCTAATAATGTGTGTTTTCCTTGAAAGTTGAGGACGCTCGACATGATAAATGCTAAAATGGCGTCTCGCGATTGTTCATTGAATATTTTAACGTGCCGCGGATAATAATGAAACGTCGGTTCAGTAAGTACAGTAATTTATAACGCAATATTTTCACGGCAATATGTAGTGTTCACAAAATATTGTGCAGAGACTATCCAACATACATAATTATGCTATGGAATAATTGATATCACATATTAAGATCAAAATTTATTAATTTTTTATTTTGATATAAAAGCAATTTTTTTAAGATTTGAAGAAAAATATGAGAGAAAATTTAATACACTCTTTAATTTATAATATTAATTAACTTAAAAATTTTTTGAACAAATATTTTGCTATCATAGAGAATTGAATAAAATATTAGGCGCAAGAATAGTATAAATAAAGAATAATATAAAATTAAAAAAATAATATAAATATAAAAAAAAATATTCTCTTTTAATATTTAAAAGAAAAAAAACTGCGTTTAGTCTTGTTTTATTAATAAAAAAATTAATTAATTTTTTATTTCTTATTTTATATAGGAATTATATTTATGCAACTTAAATTCACATTTTTACCTGCCAACTCGCAAGATCTTTTATGAATAAGCGTTTCAGGCATATAAGAAATATTAATTGAGGAAGAACGGATTGAACGGATCGCTATCTGGTCGATCACGAGACGACCGTCTGGCAAATATAGGGGAAAGTTAACGCGATATACGCGTTTGGGCTTTTAATTAGCTGTATTACATAACGCGACCACGGTGAGAAGGCAAGCCACAAAAGATGTGCGAATAAATATCATGTCGTGAAAGCAGCTAACTGGATAACGTCTGCTATCTCGCGATTTACAAGTACATTTCTCTTCAAGAAGGTTACACCCCGAAGAAATCCCGAAGAGACACCGCGACACTGCGATTATGCGTAATTATTAATGTACTAAAACTTTTTTGTCGTCATTTATTTTCAGCGCATCATTAATTTCTTATATTTCTGAGTAACGTTTACTACTTTATCTAATCGGCCAACGCGCACAGAGTCGTCGCGGTTGTCATGTCGTTTTATAAAAATTGGAAAAGAAGAAGAGAGAAAGAGAGAGAATATTCTATAGTGAGATTTATTACGTATATTTTTTTCAATGGAAACTTATAGAAATTGTAATATAATGAAAATTTGCAACCGCACGCGTACATATTTGTATTATGTATCAATTAATACTTTACTTACAATTAGACGATAAATTATCAACTTTTATATTTTCATGTACTTATCTCTTTCTTAGGTACCATTCAATATGTCTCGTTACTTATTACATTGAAGTATTTATAATTGGTAAAGCCTGCAATTGCGACTTCTCGACCAATACGTCGTTTCGCTGACCAACATCGCGAACGATGCATCTTTCGATGCTTCTCATTTTTTATTCACTTGACAGATCGGGCATCAACCCGATAAGGATGTATCGCCGCCGGTTGTTCTTCCCACTTCGCTTCCTATCGCGCTGAGTTTATAATATACAATCACTTCCCCAGTCGACGAACGTGATAATGAGAAAGTTGTACTGTAACAACATTTCGTTACTTTAAAAGATGCCCTGGCAACGTATCACGTCCCTGATTCTCGCCGGTCGGTCGTACCGTAATAGGTTGCGTCTTCAAGATTAATGTTCGGTCTTCGGGATCTTTTCGCGAGATCTCTGAATTTGTGGCTTATAAGGGCACACCATTTCGGCGACCGTGATTCGAATGCATTCACAGTAGAATTTTCTAATGTAAAAACTGATTCACTTTCTATATTTACTAGAAACTAAAATAATTTTGGAGAATTATATAAATAAATCAAACATTTTTATTTTAAGAAAAATTCTATAAATTTAGTTTTCTACCTAATCTAAAATTGAAAATTATATTCTATCTTGAATTTTTAAAGAAGTCAAATCAAATTAAAAAAAAAAAAATAATAAAAAAAATAAAAAAAAGAATAAAAAATAATTAAAAAAAAATAAAACATTTTTAATTAAATTTTTCTACAGTTTTATCTAAAATTATTTTATTTTTAAAATTATTTAATCTTATTTATATTTGTGATTATACTTAACGCAAGATTTCTTTACGGTAAACTTTTAAAGTTACAAAAACAAAATTGTATGCAATTGTATGTTGGTCTTGAATAAATATCGAAAGTTACTAGGGGTTATGCAAAGATCAATTTTCATAACGACGATGGGCACTGCCGAGTGTGTACTCTTGCCGAATGGGTACTCTCACCAAATATTTTAATTGGTGATTAAGAGACGCTCGAGCCGCACATGTGTCTCGTTATTGCGTGACTCACTCTTTTCTCCTCCTTTTTGGTTGACAGTTTTGCACCGAAAAATCACCTCAGTAACCTCTATCAAATTAAGCGTTGATTTTTTGGTTGATACTTTGCTAATGCATTTTTTTAATTAATATAACTTTCTCAAATTTGTTAATTATTTCAGCTAATTAATTGTATTTCAGAAATCTAATACTTTATTAATTAAGAGAAAATGCAATTTAATCTTTTGAGAAATTTTTTTATTTTTTAGTAAAGTATATAATCCATAATAATTTTTTTATTTATTTTATAAAAAAATTGAGATATAATTCTGTATAAATAATATAATCAGTAATTGAATAATTAATGATAGTTATAGCAATAATTCTAATTTTATTAACAACTTTATTTTTTGATTGTAATTAACATTTCTCATGAGAATTTTCTAGATTTATCATTAAAACGTTATCAACTTTTTAGATACTTATATTAATATACTTTTTTTGCGTCAGCTATTCAGCATGTAATAATATATTTTATATGCTCTAAACTTGCGCAAGAATTTTACTAAATGATGTCTGAAATATCAAAAACTTGACTATATATGTATGCGTATATATTCGAAAGGTTATATGTATACACGTAAACGTATAATACTTGAACGTACAACGACGATCACTGATGCAATGCTTCGAGCATTATCTTGTCTCCCAGCGAGAACACAGACACAAGAATGTACAGAATGATCAAATATAATTGCGTCACTATCGGCCGTTTACGCGCTTACTGCATGCATATATGTGCTCGTACGCTGATATGTATTCCACGTAATCGTTAAATTATACGCATAACTATTTTTCGCGATCTTCACAAACAATATAATTAAATTGACATTAACTGTATTTTCTTAACCAAGTCGTGAAATTTAAATCTTCCTCGCGTCTTTATATTTGTGTGAGCAGGATTAACAAATCGATTTAGAAATTTCAGGATGTGCCAATTACAAAGCTAGCTTGCAAACATTTTTTATTTTTATGCGAGAGAATATTGTTTTTTAAATAAACGATATAATATGCTAGAAAGTTATGAAGATTATTATTTTGAAGACATGAAGATTATTATTTTACATTTAATCTGATTTATGGGATCGGATCTGATTCCGTTATATTAATCGAGCATTAAACCGGTCCTGTTGACCTGTCGATTTCCGGCGCCACGTTTTTCGCACGAACAAATCTGCCGACAAGCTCACGAAACTAACAACGGCACGAAGTTATTGATCATTACTCGAAATGTCAGCGATAAACGCAGCCACTTCGGCGCCAGGCACTTGGTTTCTTCTGCATGAACGTAAGCGGATAATTTGTATTGTGGTTAGACAAATGTCCTTCGCAGATTGAAAGAAAAAAATGTACAGGCTGTTCCAGAAACTCCCGTTTTGATTTTTTAACGATCAATTTGACGAATATTATCTATTCTATGAGATAATTCAGATAATCAATATTTGACAAATATTATTTACTCTTCACGTGGAAGCCAGGGATATAGACTTTAGATAAGAAGCTTTATTTAAAATTTTAAATATGATAAGAAAGTTAACACTAGAGACCCTTGTTTCGTTTTATATAAAAATCAATCGCGATACTCTCCTCGTGCATATATATATGTATTTGCCTCATCCATTCACGCAGTCGTTTGACTCTACGCTCCGCGTGTCCTCTCCTTTGCTCGATTCTATCAATTTCGTCTTTCTCCGTCGCTTTTCTTTTTCCGACAACGGAGTCGGCTTTCATTCAAGTATGCATTCCTCGAGATGCACCGCGACTGGTAGGCGCATCCGCGTGCAACCTTTCCTTTTCGACACGGCCTTAGGAACAGCCGGCGCGAGACGTGCCTCTATATTGCGACAACCAGTCGCCGCGGTCGTATCGTACTTATAAGGCCGCGGATTGCAACGCGTTCTTCTGATGATATTTCGAGTCTCTTGCGCGAGATACAGCTCTTCACATTTGAACCCTCACGGATCCTTCGCCCTTAGTCTACACGACATCCAGACGTCTGATTTATTCTTACAAAAAATTGTTTTATCCACAATATAGATATTATAATATATATAGTCTTGTAATTTAACTATATATATATATATATATTATTTAAGAGAAAGTGGAGAATTGATCTTGCAATAGTGATTTCTTTATAAATCGACATTGATTTTTTGAAGCA
Organism: Anoplolepis gracilipes; assembly: GCF_047496725.1. NCBI lineage: Eukaryota > Metazoa > Arthropoda > Insecta > Hymenoptera > Formicidae > Anoplolepis > Anoplolepis gracilipes. Next base: position 12,164,612 of record NC_132975.1, read on the forward strand.
TAGCAGAGCTAGTTAAAGGAAAATATATCTCTTTATTATATTCTATAATAATATCTTTTGTTGATATTTAACAAAAAAAATAATATTTTATGCAGTAATTAAATTCTTTATCACTTAGTTGTAATTATAGAGAACATTTTACTATCGCTATGAATAAAATATTCGAAGCTCAAACAGTATTATATATTGTTATGTCTTTCATAGAAAATTAATAAGATTTTTCAAAGTTTAATTAATTTTTAATGTATTTTTGGAAATAAAGTTGATAAATTTTTATCAACAATGATAACAATGTCCTTACACTCTTTATTTTAAATGTATAAAAAATCGAGGTCATTAAAAATATTATTAATAATGTTATCAACGATATTTATATATTTGCGAAATAAAGTAAATACTAATTATTAAAATTATATGTCATATTGTTATTAATTCACGTTTTTTTCTTTAAATTTATCATTTCTAGGTTAAACATAGAGTCTTAAGATATTATTTTGAGTAACTGTATGGAACACACTTATGTTAAATTTGTCATAGATACGTACATAATTGTCTTATTATTATGAACGATTAATTAATCTTCTACACATTAAATATTTCTATCTTAACTCGAGATGAATTGGTAATTATAAATCTTAGCTATTTTATTTCTTTTCATATTACTGCTCAAAGTTATAATGTAAAAATATCGTTTCAATGACTCATCGTCTGATGAACATAATTACTCTAGCAGTGATGCCAGCAATAATAATCCCGAGGTCTTGAAGCAAAGAAGCGGAAGTAATGGCGATATAATTGCAAAATGATTTGTTGTTTTAAACTTGCAACTACTTAACGACTTTTTCGTCAGAAAATTATGTAAGAAAATATTCTTCCTCGCTCTTTTCAGGATATCCATAATTTCTTTAGCGTTTCTGAGATGTGCACGAGACGGTCGAGAGCAGATTTGTATCGAGCTCGTCGGGCGTCGCTTGGAAAAGAACAGTACTGTCTCACGAATATCAAACAGACCACCAGCGGGGGTTTAAAAGGCGTGCAAGTACTGGAGAACGAACAGCCGGTGTTCTCATGTTAATCGAGCGCCTTAAAAGTCGGTCGCGGGTCGTCTCGCCTCTCACGAGTTGTCAAAGTAATTTTCGCAGAATTCTCGCGCGCGCCTGCCTTCGGGAGAACGTTCCGCTTGTGCGGGATGAAAGTAAAATTGAATTTGGCGTGCACACGTTACGTCTTCTCGCCTGCGGGCAGGCGCTCTCTTAGAACGTTCTTGGTATGTACTTATATGTCAAGGTCGCCTTCCACACACACACACTTGTACGTCGCTTGTTGTCTCTCTTCCACCGATTCATCGGAACAAGTTCGCACGATCATTAGCGAGAGAGATTACTTTTAGATTACCGATATGTGATAAATCTTTGTAGATAAATCTATATTATAATCGCAATCGATTTCAAATTTGTCAGAAAATCTGTCGTTAAATCTGCAGTCAATAATTCTCAAATAATAAACTCTGTTCTATTAACAAAGCATTTTTGTTAAATATATTTATCTCCCGATTATTTGTTCGATTGATTGAAATATTGGAAAAGACGAAAATTACAATATTTTCTCTATTTTCACGACTGAATAATTCATGATTCATTATCCATACAATATAATCGAGCGATACATGATCTATGACATTATGTCGCAAGAAATGCGCGCGCGAGGATCATCACGTTTAATCACGTCGAAGCGAAACTTTTGCTGTAAAATCTAATACTCATAGTTCTTTACGAACATTGAAACATACTTCATCACGTTCATATATATATATATATATATATATATATATATATATATAGTGTTTTTGGCATAAAAACTGCGAAACGAGAAAATTTATCAGCGCCATAATTTTATGCCGAAATGTCACCACAATCAACTAAATGATTAAATGCATAATAAATATTTTTCGAAAGTTATAGCTATAAATAAATAAAAAAATTATTTAAGATAAAGAACATTTTATTTAAATCCATTCTTTGCTTTGTAGTTAAGGATTGATTTAAGTAATAATGGAGAGGAAATATTAGTTAATATGGAATGATGAATTGTATGAGAAGAAAGGAAAGATATTAAAAAAGTTATGGCAGGAAAGAGAAAAAGAAGAGGAGAAAAAATATAAATGACTGTGATTTAATGATTGTATAGGGAAAAGTTTTAAGTAATATGTATGTGAAATAATATTATAAAATTAATATAACATTATTATATTTATTATTAAAGGAATTAGAATACTAAATACAACTGTAAATATTTAGGAACATGTAAGTTGAGGTTTTGCTGATGATTATATTTATTAGACATAAGTTAGATATGATATAAATTATATAGGAATGAATATATATAAAAATGTATGAATTTGTATGGATGGATGAGAAGATATTATAATTTGTAAGCACCAACTGTGTCCCTTCTGGGCAGAAGCTGGAGAAATAAAGTATTATAAAAATACCTAAATCCATTCTTTAAAAAAAATGTTAAATCGATACTCAAATGTAATTAATTTTATACCATCGATAAACGTATTGTAAATCTTGTAAAATGAGCATGTTAATATTTGAATAATATTTAATTAATTTTTGATGTATATTATTTTCTTCTTTCTTTTCTTTTATTTATAACTTTGTCTTGTCGGATAAGGTATTATTTTGAGTAACTGTATGGAACATATTTATGTTAAATACGTCATAGATATGTACATGATTGTTTCATTGTTATGAACGATTAATGAATCTTCTACACATTATATATTTCTACTTTAACTCGAGGTGACTGATAATTAGAAATTTTATTAAAAAAATTTATAATCTTAACTATTTTATTTCTTTTCATATTACTGCTCAAAGTTATAATTTAAAAATATCGTTTTAATGACTCATCGTCTGATGATCCCTAAATAGATGAATTCACATTTCTTTAATTTTTAAATTTAAGTTTAGTCAATTTTTTATATGATGTTACATAGGGTTGAGTCAGATTTAATGATCTTGCCAAGGAGATCAGGCTTTGATTGCGTGTATGTATATGCGTGTTTGGATATGCAAACGTGGTTTATTAAAGGAATGAAAACGATAAGAAGATAGAAAGGAACCTAATATATTTTAAAAAATTCCACAATCTTAGGATGGTAGATATATATAAAGCTCGCACAAGATGTTAGATCAGTGCAGTAAGAAATTTTCGAGCTGTAATTAAGAAAATAAGACACCTTTCGACATGAATTTATTGGTAAGTGGCAAATTTTTGTACAAATAAAACATATGTGTAAGGCAATGTTATTATGAGATCTGTATATTCTGTTTCCGGAAATATAAAGTTACTTAAATCTTTAATTAAAACGTCAAGTGTATATACTAATTAATGTATGTACTAATGCGTTATAATAATTTAACAGATTAAATTACACTCTCATTATATGGAGAAATATAATTAGTTGTATATACATCACCCAAAAAAAATATAATTAGGTGTATAAAGTTTAACAAATTACATATACGGTATGTAATTAAGACAAGAATACATTGTACTAATAATAAATTATTCTTTGATAGTTATATATTTAATTTAGATATCTTACATTTGCATTATAAAGATACTTCGGCGTTCTTATTACTTATTAATTGATTTTATTAATATAGAATATATTCATATATAGTGCGATTTAAATTAAATTTATAATAAAAATATGATACAAAAAAACTATATACACATAATTCATTATCTTTTCAGGTAATTACTTTGTGCGTTTTAATGGAAGCGCTATTGATAATAGCAGAAAGATTACCTAACAACCAAACACCTAAAAATTACAATAAGTATGTAGCATTTACTCAACCGGTTGAAAAAACTACGTCAACACCGCTTTATTATTCCCAACAACTGGCCAACAAGACTCTCTACAGCTACAGCTACAACACTGATACTGGCATTCAGGCTCATGAGGATGGTCACCTCAACCATATAGACACTGAGCAGGAAGCCTTGGAAGCACGAGGTAGCTACAGGTATACCAACGAGGGTAATATCTTTCAGGTCTCGTATGTAGCCAACGAGAACGGATTCCAGCCGGAAGGTGCTCATTTGCCCACAGTACCGCCACTAATTAAAAAGGCTCTTCAATACATCGCTGAACACCCGAAAGAAAATGAAAAGAAATAATCACTCTGGACGTGATAGAAATATAATTAAAATTGACAAAAGCAAGCAAGTTTCAATAAAACGATAGATCAAAAAAGCCTACATATATTATGAATATGTGAAATTCTCTGATCACTTTTATCTCAGAACACATATTTGTTTCAAAATGAAGGTTCAAAAGATCGTAATACTCTGTGGGCTATATAGGTATAAGCGCCTGATATTATAGTATATGTAACATGTAAATTAAAAAAATTACGTTAGATTAATAATTAAAGTGTATTTTATTTAAACATGTTCGACCTGACCTGTTGGTGCTACACAGTATATCGGCATCATCAGTTTCATCCCATCATCATTTCATTATTTATCGTTTCTTAAGCACACAATCGTGACTACGTGATCGCGCAGCTCGATATGAGAATCAATCGGGATCATCGAAAAATCTACAACTAACACAAAACGAGAATGCTGAAATTGATGTCGTGACGAGGAAAACTTTCTCCTTGGCGAGGGCGCGATGCAACGAAAACGAGATGACGAACGCGCTATACCTGGGAGGAACCGATAGTGGTAATCGAATCCGATAGTCTAATTATGTTAGTTGCATAACCGTTGCATTGCCTGGTTTAATGTTGAAATTTAAAGCCGCTCATGTTTGTGTGAGTATCGGAATTATTTTGAGAGAACCAATTATGTTAAGCAATTTGGAAAGAGAGTATAACTAATTTTTTCAAATTAAAATAATTAAAATAATTTAAATAATAAACAGAGAAATAGTATTCAAGAAATTCTTTTATCACATCCAGTATAGATCAAAAATTCTAAAAAAAGTTTTTACATTATAGTTTGTTTATAATGGGGTCCTTAATAAAATCGTGAAATTTATTACTTTGTTATGTAGAAAACGCTATTGAATCGATCTTTGAAATCGTTTCGTTTGTGTAACAATTCGATCTCTGAATCTTGCAAATTGCGATGAAACGCTAGAAGGAGAACGTAGTGCACGGAGGCTGATCGGGATCAGATCATATCTTTCGATCATGCAGCCAGCTATTGTATTTGCCGTCCGTGCGGAGGCGGACTTTAGATTCGTGTAGAGATATTTCGCGCATTTAATTGGCGGTGCTAGACGTTCATCGACAAGAAGACGGCTTTTACAATAAGATATTTGATAGTTGAATAACCACATGATTGTTAAAGAATAATTTTCGTCTGTTCTATATAGAAAGAAAAAAGATTAGATAAAACATTAAATGTCGATCGAACGAATCATTTTTTTTTACTTTTAAATAAAGTGAGTATTAAATTTGAATAATTTATTTCAATTATAATATATCATGTATAGAGTAAGATACACCTTATTCGCTTTCGCTGAGCAATTACCTTATATCGGGACACCTTCATGACAATTAATCACGATGCAATTTTTGAAGTAACTACGGCACCGTATCCAAAACATCGATCAGTTCGACGTATCTAGAATTGTCAATCGCAAGTAGCAATTCGGTCGAGGCGTGATTTCGTAGCGATAGCGCGAGAGAGATCTACGATGATCGGGCTAGCGATTAGATATTTCGAGGTGCATTCAATCGTTACATCCGCCTGATTGCGAGACTCGTATGCAGATTCCCTTGCGGATATCACGAAATACAAGCTTGCAGAGATGTAAACGATTTCGATCTGCTAGTATACGCAGATCAAAGAATACGAGATATGAATGAAGAGAAATTTAATGAGATTTATAAAAAAAGAATGTTATTTTATTAACGCAATATTTGTATTGTAACATATTTATATCAAAATTATAGATGTGTATTTCTCTTATGTTTCAAAGTCAATAATTGAGAAAACTGTGTGATGTAATATGAAAATGAAGAAAATTTGTTAAATAACCGTGAATTGAAGAAACTAGGTGGAGGGAATGCCACATTTTTCCCGTCCAGCGTAGATTCCTTAAAATACGCCCCGGGGGCAGAGTGATTTACGAGAGGAGAGACGTCAGTCCGAGATTGAAGAGGCTTGTCTTGCGCGAAAAATATTTTCAATTTAACGTAACAGAGAGACGAGAGTCTTCTCGCCGCGCAATTTCGTACTATTATCCGCGCTATTCCTTGAAGCGCAGCATCACCAACGAACTAGTGATTTAATCGTTCCAACCACGGAGGTATACACGTTGAATATGGAAAATACCTTAGGAATAAATTAATCTCAAGGACCGCCTCCTCCCGTGTAATTTGTAATCGCGCGACTCTCGTTTAATTAACACAACGTCGTATTTTACGTTTCTATTAATGCAAATGGATGTAGAGGCATTCGCACTATAGTGTTTCTTTCTTTCTCTCTCTCTCTCTCTCTCCTTCTTTTTCTCTCTGTCCCTCTTACGTCGTCGACATCGGATCGATACGCGATTTTGCGACACAGTACATTTATTAATATGCAGGCATCTCTCGTCCTTTTTCGGCGCGAGACGCACCATGCATTGTCCTCGAACGCGGTATAAGCGAGCTCCTGAATGTAACGGACCCCGGCTAATGCGATGTCGTAATTCTCGTTTTTATATCCGCGGCACGTCTTGCCGTAAGATGCGCGCATTTATCTTATTTAAATCGCACGCTTTTGTGTATCCGCGAGGATACGTGCCACACGAGGATTGTGTCGCGCGTTTTGGATTAGCACGTGCTCCGTTCTCGGGATATTGCTCGCCCAGAAAGTGCTATTTCTCAGCCGGAATTGCGAAAATCCACTTTCGAGGATATTCTCAGACAGAATAATTCAGTAATTGTATAAGAATAAACGAGCGCATAAAAAATTTTGATGCAAGTCTTTCAAAATTCTCTTAAAGAGATATAGCTGAAAAATATGTAAACAGCACATAAAACATATAAATTTTGCGCTTCACAAGATATATTCGATAGCACTGACAATTATGTCAAAATCTCTGGCTATTTCGCCACGTCCATTATTACGTCATCTACACATGTGGCTCGTCATTAAATATCGCTTCGTATTATTCGCGAACTAGCCAACCGAATTCATTCATCGATGTATTCAAATCACGAGCGATTTAATGTTTTAATGAGCGGAACAACCGTGTTTATGACAACAAAGTTAGATAAATATCTCGATCGAAGAAAAAACGTGTAAAGTACTAAATTGAATTTACCATTTGAATTTAGTACTTTTATTTCATCGCTAGGAGCAACATTTAATATAAACATTGATGCCGTAAAGGTTTTTTTACATAAGGCACGCGCTGCAAGATTTCTTAATTAACACAATAGTACTAATTAGTTGCATTAATTCCACATCTTGGAATGACGAGTTTTGTAATGCAAAAGAAATTTATTGTACGTATAATTCGCAACATATGTAAATGTAAAAAAATAAAATATAAAGATTATAATATAGGAAACATATAAATTTCAATGAACTCAATTCTCGATTAAATTGACAGAATTTTGAATTCACTGTAATTAATTCACTGGCACGAACTGAACATAATAATGAACCTTTTACAAGTTATCTTCCTCGGGATGCAGGGCAATGTATTCCAGAGCCTTTAGGATACCGGAGGGAACCGGAGGCGCCACTGGCAGATGTTCAGCCAAAGGTTGGAAACCATTTTCGTCGGCGACGTAGCTCAGAGCGATGGATCCACCTTCGGGATCAACATAACTGAAGGATCCGTGAACGTAAAGAGCCTCCTCCTTGCCATTTTCAATTTTGACGAGCCCGCCTTCTTCTTGAGCCTGAATACCGTTTCCGGTCTCATAATTGTAGCTGTATGAACCGTCCTCTTTTGGTGTTTCAATATGCAAAACCAGATTGGGGATCTGTTGCGATTCCGGTGCAGGAAGCGCAAATACCGCGGGAGCGCAGCAAAGTACGGCGATCTGAAAAAATATTATGCGATCGTCAGGATACAAACAGAAGAATTTCACGAGTGTAACAGTTAGAATAAAATACAAAATATAAAATATGTTCAAAATTCAAACTTTACGTTATGTACTCCTATTATTGTATTCGATATATTATATGATGTTTATCTATAATTAATTTTTTTTCTATAATCTAAGACTAATGTAACAGAAATGTGAATGCATAGGATATTTCTTTTTAGCTTTAAAAATAATTCGATATTCTTCAAATTAGAAATATACGCAAAAAAATAAACAAGAAAAAATGAATAATTGTATTATTAAATAGATTAATAATTCCCTATTAATTTTATTAAGTACAATATATGTAAACTTACTAAAACGTTCATGATGCAGATCGCAGCTGTTTGTTTCGTTGTAAAATGCGAAATAATTGAAGAGGCGCCTTTTATATAGTATTGCTAAACCTTGCTAAATCTTGATTCTCCCTCTTATTGATATATTTTTAGCCAGTATGTTGACATACATTGACATACATATTTTGATATATTCGACGAAGCTTATAGTGGGAATGATGAGATGCAACTGCAGAAGTGGTAACATAAAAATGGAAATTCTAAAGCAATATTTATGTTTTTTGAATATTCGTTGATTTTACTTGAAAATTGAGCAACGTATTTAAAAACGTTGGAGACCATTTTGAAAATTCCATTGTTTCAAATTTCCAAATTTTTCTTCTGCCTAAACTTTTATGATTAATCATCATTTTTCATTTGCTATTAAAATTAATAATGAATAAGTAATCTTTTATATTCTCTCTTTCTTTTTTTCAATAAATTTTCTTAATATTTATTATCTTTTCCTGTGAAATTTCTTACACGTATTCCGCATACTATACATATTCACAAAGTAAGCACGTGTGGCATGCATTTACCTAAGGCTAACAAAATTCAAGATCAGTTTAGTCAAGATAGCTTGAAGATGCAGACATATTTGTAAATAAATTAAACAACCTATTTTTCGAAAATTAATCAAAAATTATTTTTAAAATTTAAGCAAAATTTAAGATAAATTTTTTATTAAAGAATTTAGAAAACTTATACAAATTATAAAAAAATATTAAATCTCTGTATATTTATAATAAAAGAGCGTTTGAAAGATAGCTTCTTTCTCCTATCGCGTGAGTATCGTACTGTAAAATATTAAAGGCAACAAGGTAAATATAGTCAAGCAAACACGTTGGTCACAAAGGATTATCCTTTGTATGTTTCGGGAAAAATAAAAGTTCTCTACGTTAAGTCGATTGTAAATTTTTCTCCATGTCGGTGAAGGGACGCAGGACCGTCTAATACGACATGCGTTTTGGCTGCTTTTCGTTGACTCAATGATCTCTTTATATAAATTTTTGTTGCTTTACGCGTGTTATAAATTCAGCCAACGTGTAACAAATTCGCGGAGCCTTGGCGGGTGCAACGCAAACCGCATACGAAAGTTTATTTATCATTTATTTTGACCTGTCGCACGACGGGATGATAGCGGCAGCTAGTGTTCCTCGACTATTTTCTCGAACCTTGAGAAAGTAAATAATTGAATATTTGGATGTAAAAACCAGAACGGTTCAAACATTTTTCAAATGTTAAAAGAAATGACTTTAGATATATTTGATAATAAATTCGATATTTTATTACTCATACTTATTTTATATGTAATAAAAAATGTAATAAATAAAAATTATGGATATAACAGTATCTTTGTTTCCGAATAGTTTTTAATTATTACTTTTCATTTTTAATAATTAAGATCGTTAAAAGTATTATCAAGATTTTTAGAAAAATAATTATAATTATTTTATTTCTTTTAGTGAAAGTACATAAAGATGTTGTATTCTATTGATTATATTTATTCATTTTATATAAAAATGGAAACTGATCTACTGCTTTACTCGAAAAGTCTGTAAGAAAATTATTTAAGCTTTATTTTAAATGCAGGGCTTAAATAATGTGATTTAAGTATTATATAAAGAAATCAATTAAAATATAACGAAACTCACAGGCGACTCCTGTGTCTTCTCTTCGAAGGCTATAAATTTCTTTAATGCGTATCTATACAATTGTAGTGAGCATCATTAATTTCCTGGTAGAAAAAGGTCATAAGTCGAAGGACTTGTACGATCGTATCCTTTCAACCAGTAGCCATTTGGATTCTGTCTCCTGAAGTGGGTAATGCGCGAAAACGAAAGTCTTTAATAAAACTGATTTATACATATGCGCACATAAAGCGACTGCGAAGAAATGCAAATTCAGTAATAGGAATTCAATGCTTGCTCTACGACAATATATTCTAAAAATGCGTCTGCTAGATTAGAGATTGTATGGTTAAATGTAATTGAAAAAATCGCTAAATCGTATATTCGTAAAGCATTGAAAACGAAAATGTAGTGTGCTTGTGTGTATGTGTGTATTTTGTATAAGCTAAACAACGCAATATTTCTCTTGTCGAATATACGGGAAGGACTTTATTTCTGAAAGCAAAACTTATACCTAAACGTCATCATTTTTCGCAACTTGTAAGATTTCAATGTTAAATTACCTTGGTAATTATATAAATTTCTCTACTCACACAAATCTCTCAATATATTTAAAATTTGCAGAAAAATAAAATTATTCTGTCTGCATCCTTGAAATTTAATTTATGATAGTTTCAAGGTTTTTAATTTTTTACCATTCAAGAATTGTGTGGGTGAAAGATGTCGAATTCTTATTTAGAAAAAAATATATAAATCAATTGTAGAATTCGTAAATCAAAGCTAACAACAAAAACTCAAGGTCCTCTGTATAATATTTTAACTCGAATGAAAGATCAGATTTCTCATTATTTTGCGGTGTCTTAATGACATTTTTCTGACATGTCACTATTTCGTCATTCACAATTACTGATATTATATTAGCACGTTTGAGTGCCAGCGACTCTCTCTCTCTCTCTCTCTCTCTCTCTCTAATTATTTCTTTAAAAAATTTCTTATAAAAAATCAACGTGTCCTGCTTTCATGTGTTACATATATTTATAAAGCTGGGATAGATAAATAATCTTTAAGTAGAGGTATAATTTACACGTGAATTATGTTAAAGTCATTTTAACTCTGTCTAGAAATGTCACTTTGAGTCCTCTAGCTGACTTCGTGCAGGATTCCACGCCGATCTCTCCTCATACCATCGATAAAGTAGAATTGAGACTTATGATTTTCTCGGAATTTTATTATATTTTGAATAAAAAAATAATTAAAAATGACAAAAATAAACAAGACCAATAAAATATATATGCTAAATCATTAATAAAATTTACAAGTTTTTTTTAGAAATTGAATATTATTTGAGAATTCTCATTCAGATATTAATCATGATTGTGGTCTTCGTTTGTAGCACGATTATGTATGTAAATATTAACGATGGATTATAGGCATTCAGAGAATGACTAAAAAATATCATAGATCGCGCTAAAGACAACAAAAAGATAAAATTTTAATATATTCAAATTTTTGCGCTAGAAATTTGCAATAGACTCATAAAACATAATTTTGCTTATTTTTGCAAATATTGAAACAATGATTCGCATTTATTGTTATCGCATATTAAGAATATCCGATCTATTTCAAATCAGTGAAATAAATAAATAAATCAAATCTTCTAATAATTTTTCTAAAACTATCTAGAATTATCAATTATCATTTTTTAAAATTGCTATAAATTGAGAAAAATCACACAGAAACAGAATACAATAAAATAGAAAACAATATTACAATAAAAAGAATTAGTAATAGAATCAGAAAATATTCATTAAATAAATTTAAAAACTTGATAAATTTTTATTTTAATTTAAGAACAAAGATTTTTTCTTGTTTTCTCCTTTTTAATTAATTTTTAAGTATTTCGTTATTCGTTATATATATTCAATGAATATTCATATCTACGGTTTGTGAAGTGTGACTTCATAAAATGCAAGCATACGTATGCATAATGCACAGGCGCCGGATTAAGAATACATCGAATTATTTGAATAACGGGAGACCTTTTCGTGGTACGATTAATTAGTTTGCGGCTCCGCACAAATGGGCTTTATGCCACATATCGATAATTTTATGAGGGATCATTTTTCATTTCGGTTTCTGCGCGTGCGTTTCGTGAATACGCGTGCTAAACGTGTCTATTCTGCTATAAAGTACAGCATGATGAATTGTCATAATCTGTCGTTCGCGACTCTTTAATCACCGATTACATAATATTTCGTTGAAGCAACATAAGTGAGTTGGGCTCATCTGCTGTGTGAAAGTAAAAATGCTGTGTATAGTATTCAGGTAAGCGGAATAACCTCCGCGTGAGTACGAATTACGCATGGCACATCTTATTCCATTACCGCAAGAGGCGAATGGGATCATCGAAATATTGGCCAGTTATAATTAATAGGTTGCGTCGTGAATAATTCAAAGTAAGTTGTGACAATGCTGATATATTAAAATACTGAATTATTAAAATATTCTGGAGTGCATCATTATTTTGTATTACTGCACAATATATTATGTATAATATATGCTGAGATTGTTATATTAATTTTAACAAAATTGTAGATGCTATTTTTTATTCCCATTTTTATTGACATATTTTTATATAACTTATTCTTCAATTTAAATTTTTTCGCTTTAAAACCTTGTATAAAATTTGAAACGTTATTCATACGAGACAATAGCAATTTGTCGTTTACATGATTTGAAATTCAATGTAAAGCAATCAATAACAAGACACGCTGAAATAATTGCACATCGTCGTTCGTCCGCGTTATAATCTACGGCGCAATGAGAAAATTACAAATACGATATTAGATTAATTTAACAGGTATATCGTCATCTTGAAATTCGACAAGATAACACTAACGAGGATACAAGGCGAAGGTGTGAAAATTAATTTACAAATTAGAAACCCATATATACGCACGGGTTTAATTCCATTACGAAACACATTGTGTATTGACGAGAAGGATGAGAGGAGGAGGTTTATCGGGTTCATTATGAAGTGACGATGTTTAACAACGCTGCTCGCGGATCCTGACCTTCGGCGATTCGGCGAGATTGGTGGCTTATGCATTTCGAACTTGGGTGAAAATTACACGATCGTAAAGTTTTGCAGTACGGATGCCGGATGATGATGAATGTCCGCCGTCGTCATGTACGACGACTTCGGCGTAAATAACAGAGCTTCGAATAAATAGCAAATGCGCGCACGATTATATACTTGAATAGTATAAATTTGTCGTAGCCATCGACTTAATTCAGCAATAACTTGTTTCGCTGTTGTTTCCGTTAAATTTATGCGGCTTTATCTAATAGGACTGTTTGAAACTTTAGTTTATATTTAATTGATATTTTCTGTCTTTATTTTTGATAAATTTTTTTTGCATTTTTTTTTGCAAAATGACGAAAAGAACGATTTTGCTTCCTCTTTGAAAATTAAATATGTATATGTAATATCCGTGATAATATTTAATAATTTCTTGCGAAAACTGTTCACATGTGTCTGATTACCCGCGGGCGATATTACTCAAAACTGAAAGTTGCCGTCACTAAATAATATTATTAAATTTACGATACCAGTCCACGTAAATCTTTTAAGATGAGCACATTAATATATATATTCAGAAGCCATTGTCGGTTGATTCTTTTCAAATAACTTTTTAAACTCTCTTTTTCTCAAACGATTACTACATGAGTGCTTATTATATAATTAATGTTAATTATAATATATGGTTATTACATCAAATTAACGCCTTCTATATTTTATTATTCTATTTTCCATATTTTTGTATCTATTTTCTTTAGTATAGGAGTATGTAGTATGTATTAGTTTTATATCGCCGATTTATTCTTTCACATTTATGTCACTATTAATTAATTAAAAACTATGTACATTATTATGATATAATTTATAATTTTATATAAATTTACAAAATTAATAATTTATATATTTTTATTATGTGATTTTCTTGTATAAATGTTTTTAAATAAATCTTTGAATAATAATTAAGTATAAAAATAATAATAATACAAATATGCTTTACAGAATAAATTAGATAATTTAATAAAAAATATTAATAAAAATTATTAATTTCTGTGTAAAAATATCAAACATTAATATATTGAATATCTGAGAATATATTTCATGCTCTTAAAAATAAATAAATAAACATAAATAAATAATTAAAATAAAATAAATAAAAATAAATAAAAAAATGTTATCTGGCGCTAGCACTCTGTGAATTCCCAGTGATTAGATAAATTTTCGAATAATAACTAACTAGTTTAACAAATCTAATGATTATTTTTTTTATTCACATTGAGCATAAAGAACATGATTTGACATGTATTACTTACAACTGTGAATAGTGACAATTACATTTTGTGCAATACGCGGAACCGATTTGTAAGACATTCGCTGGAGAATTTCCGGACACTAGGCTGAATGCAAACTGTCGCGGAGTAGTCCGATAATTTAATATTTCGAGGAGAATATCACGGAGATATATTGGGTGGTCCGATGGTTTTACTATCAACTTGTTACATCAATCGCAATCAATATCTTATGCGTTGTTTTTAACATATCATGAATATATGGGATTTTCGATGGTCACGAGTTGTCCTTTAACACAGATATCTATCTTCCTTATATTCCAATGACATATTTATCATCGCTGTCTGTGCATCTTCTTCGATAAAAAAAAAATCCCGTTGTGTCTTTATCTGTTTTTAAAATTATGATATCTTCCTTTTTTCTTCTCATTAACAGCTTAATGGATAGATTTTAACGATCGAATATCTTTCTTGAAATAACAGAATAATTATTTTTTTATTAATCATATTTTAAAATAATAAAGAAATTACATAATATTACGTAATGTTTCTATTTTAAACAAAGATAATTATTACATAATTATACAATACATAATAAAATTACTGGTAAATACTTGTCTTTAATGTTGCAGCTCTTTTTTAAAAAATATTACAAATAAGATTTTATTAACTATGTCAGAATATTTTATTTATCAACATATGTATATCTTATATTTATATATTATATTATATATATTATATGTGTATAGAATATCTTATGATCCTTTTCGAAATTAGTGATACTTTTGGTACTGTTATAGTAACGCTTGCATTGACACTATATACTGTGTATGTATGTATGATTGTTTTTTATATCTAATATATTTCCCATACTCTAATATATTTGAAATTTTATTTAAAATAAATGGATCGTAGCCTTTTTACAGCTGCTTTTAAAATTCACATTTACATCAAGAGTAATGCACATCAAATCACTCATTTGGCAATAATTGCTGACAATTATAAATATTATACACGGACTGCTATAGAATACCTTATTTTTTTCCTTTTACGGTGACAGGATTTATAACGCTGTCCATCAGAGCTTAAATAGGTGAGTTCATTTCTTTATTAAATTCAGATTCATCCGATCTTTTGCAATTTTAAGCACAAGCATGACTATGTGTTATACATGTGCGCGTGAATACGCGTTCGAGTCATCCGTAAAATTCGGATGTATGCTATGGCTCATGGAGTGGGGTAACGGACAAACAGGGTCCGGGGCAAAGAGGGGCTTAAATAAGGTATTACCAGAAGGTCCCAGAATCTTCAGGTGACGGATATATAAAGCAGAAGACACGTATGGGATGTTAAGTCAGTGCAGTGAGAAACCTTCGAGCAGCAACTAGGAAAAATAATATTCCCTCTTTCAACATGAATTCATTGGTGAGTTTCGAGTTTTTTTTTCTTTTTGTGTAAGAAACGTTACGTGACGCAGTGAGATGAGATATCTATATGTGGTCTCGCTGTATTTTTGCAAACGGAGTACTTTTGTAAATTAATATAAGCAATTTCTTTTAGTGAGATAGTCATGTGTGTAAAAATTTTCTTTAATTTTAAATTAAAATTTAAGATATTGATTTTAAAAATTAAATAATTACGTCAAATTATCAAATATTTTTACTATATATTGATAAAATCATATAGTTTAACGTTTCAATTAACTAATAATAAATATACATACAGAAGCCATTATAATAAATTTTATAAGGTGTACGTATATATATATATATTTTGTTTGATATATTAAATTGTTTTTCGTTGAATAATTTTTGAAAGTATAGAATTTAATCAAGATCATCATTGTTATACAGACTAATTAATATATTTTATAGCGATTTAATAGAGCAAATTATATAAATATATATTAATCACATATTATACATATATTATCTATATTATACATAATATATGTATATATATATGTACATATATTGTCACAAAGTGTTGTCATAAGTGTGTTTCACTAAATGATATAAAACAAGAATTTGCACCAACAATAATTTTTTTATTTTCAATACTCGGTTAATTGTGATTTATATTTGACATTTATATTTATATGACAAAGATATTTCGAAATTTGTCAATCACTTGTTGAATAATCTTCTTTGTAGGAATATTTTGTTATTCTATTTTTTTAATATTTATTGCATTATGATGTAATTAGTAGAATTTTAAATTTAAAATCCTTACAATTTTTTATTTTTACAGGCAACGACTTTGTGCGTTCTTGTCGCAGTGGCAACGACAATGGCAGCACCGGCCGATGTAGATGATAGCGTATTAGTTAAATCTTTCAACCAAATTCCTATTGTCAGGCAAGCTGTAGATGGGCCCAACCCTGATGGTTCCTACAGCTACAGCTACGAAACCGGTAATAGTATCCAGGCTCAGGAAGATGGTCATCTCAATCATGTAGGCACCGATCAGGAAGCTTTGGAAGCACGAGGCAGCTATAGCTACACTGACAACGAAGGTAACACCTTCCAGGTCTCGTATGTAGCCAATGAGAACGGATTCCAGCCGGAAGGTGCTCATTTGCCTGAGGTACCACCACTAATCAAAAAGGCTCTTCAATACATCGCCGAACATCCTGAGGAGAACACGGAAGAAAACCACTAGACTTGACAGAAATATGAAAACTTGGCAAATCGCAGGCGAGTCTTGACAAAATGACAAATTAGAAAAACCTAGCGCGAATTCAATTGCGGTCTCTTTGAGGATTGATAAATACACGATCTGTGTTAAGGTCGATCCTTGCAATCTCGAGATATGGTTATTCGCGTCATGATTATTTTTATATTTTTGTAATATTATCAATAAATTTATATATTTGCATATTATATTATTAATTTGTAATTTGCATATAATATTATTAATTTTATACCATCAATAAATGCATTGTAAATCTTGTAAAATGAATGTGTTAATATTTAGATAATATTCAATTAATTCTTGGTTCATTTTTTGTTTCTTTTCTCAACGACGAGATTTATAACTTTGTTGTGTCGGATCCTGGATGAATTCATATTTCTTTAACTAAATTCAAGTTTAGTCGACTTTCTGTGATTTTACGGAAATAAGTTTGAACTCAGGTTTAAAATCTTGCCAAGGCAATCAGGTTTTGCATGAGTATGTGTGCACGTTTGGCTTATCCATGGTTAATTGAAATGATGATAATGTCAAGAAAAAAGAAAAAAAACTGATGATAATACCAAGAAAAAAGAAAAAAATCTAACGTAATTTAAAAAGTTCCGCAATCTTTAGAGGTAATATATAAAGCTTGCACAGAATGTTAATTGTCAGTGTAGTGAGAAATTTTCTAATAGTAGCTAGGAAAATAGTATATCTTTTTTCGACATGAATTCATTAGTGAGTTAAATTTTTGCACGAATAAAACTCATTATGTAAAACAGTACCGTGAGATCTGTACATACGGTAACGAATCTACTATTTCTGTAAATCGACACAAGCGAGTTTTCTTGATCAGACAATCATAGTGAAATTTTTTTTTGTTTATAACTAATCAATAATATTAAAGTGAAATATATATATATATATATATATATACAATAAATGTTTTAAAATGCATAAATAAGCTAGACATTGTTTGTTTCTTTTGACAAGTTTTTTCTAGAAATAAAGCTACTTTAATCTCTAATAATTATATATATAGAGTGTCATGCTGTGAGATACATATTGACATTTATTTTATAGATAATAAAATTATTTGAGTTGCTGATTATTATAAAAAAATTTATATCAAGAATTCAGTTTATGTTATTTATAATAATCGATTGAAACTTCACTATATTTAATCTCAGACATTCTGTAGATTGATAAATATTTTCTTACAACTTGACAAATTATAATCATACTTTAATTATATAGAAATATAATTAATTGTGTATATCTCACGCAAAAAGAAGTAATATTACAAATAAAGTATTTAGCGCTTTTAGAGTATATACCGTAATATATTCTATTAATAATAAATTACTCTTTATCACTATTATAATTTAATTTGAACACACATTATATTTACACTACAGAGATATTTCAGTTCCCTATTACTTGAATTGATCTCGTCAATATAAAAATATTCAACAATTTTCTTATATTTTCATATTCTAGTAAAATTTAAATCAAATTTATACTTTAAAAACGATTCTTTGTCTTTTCAGACAATCATTTTGTGGGTTCTGATAGAAATGACAGTGATAGCAAAAACAGAAAGATTATCTGCTAAGCTAAATGAGGCCAAGTTTATTGTAGCAATTAATAAAGATTTTCTTACGTTTCCTTCCACTACCACTACGCCAATACCATTGCATTACGACCCTAGACCAAGCAAATCTCTTTACAATTACAACTATAATACTGATATCGGCATCCAGGCTCAGGAAGATGGTCATCTCAATTATGTGGGCACCGATCAGGAAGCTTTGGAAGCACGAGGCAGCTATAGCTACACTGACAACGAAGGTAACATCTTCCAGGTCTCGTATGTAGCCAATGAGAACGGATTCCAGCCGGAAGGTGCTCATTTGCCTGAGATACCACCACTAATCAAAAAGGCTCTTCAATACATCGCCGAACATCCTGAGGAGAACGAGGAAGAAAACCACTAGACTTGACAGAAATATGAAAACTTGGCAAATCGCAGGCGAGTCTTGACAAAATGACAAATTAGAAAAACCTAGCGCGAATTCAATTGCGGTCTCTTTGAGGATTAATAAATACACGATCTGTGTTGAGGTCGATTCTTGCAATCTCGAGATATGGTTATTCGCGTCATGATTATTTTTGTATTTTTGTAATATTAATAAATTTATATATTTGCATATTATGTTATTAATTTTTCATTTGCATATAATATTATCAATTTTATACTATCGATAAACGTATTGTAAATCTTGTAAAAAATGAGTGTGTTACTATTTGAATAATGTTCAATTAATTCTTAGTTTATTTTTCCTTTTTCGTCTCAATGAAAGATTTATATAACTTTGTTCTGTAAGTTCCTAAATGGGTGAATTCATATTCATTTCTTTGCTAAATTCAAGTTCAGTCGACTTTGTGTAATTTTAGGGAAATAAGTTTGATTTCAGATTTAAGATCTTGCCAAGGAAATCAGGTTTTACATGAGTATATATGTATGCACATCCAGTTCATCCATATAATCAATTAATTTAAATAATGACGAAGCAATTTAGAAAGTACTCTAACCTTTAGATAATAGGTATATATAAAGCTTGCACAGGATGTTAATTCAGTGTAGTGAAAAATGTCCGAGTAATAATAACAGGAAAATAGTATATCTTTTTTCGACATGAAGTCATTGGTGAGTTTAAATTTTTACGCGAATAAAACTCATTATGTAAGGCAATATCGCGAGATCTGTACATTCACTAACGAATCTATTATTTTTGTGAATTGACACAAGCAATTTCTCTTCATCAAACAATTATAGTACATTTTTTTGTATTTAATAAAAAAATTTATAACAATTATTCAGTTTATGTTATTTATAAAAATCGATTGAAATTCCACTATTCAATCTCGGACACTCTGTAGATTGATAAATATTTTATTGCAATTTGACAAATTATAATCATACAATTATATAGAAATTATATAGAAATATAATTAATTGTGATATTATTAATTTTATATCATAAACGTATTGTAAATCTTGTAAAATGAGTGTGTTACTATTTGGCTAATGTTTAATACCGTTGCATTACGACCCTAAACCAAGCAAATCTCTTTACAATTACAACTATAATATTGATACCGGCATCGAAGCTCAAGAAGAGGGTCATCATAATAATATAGGTATTAATCAAGAGGCAGTGAAAGTGCGAGGCAGCTACAGTTATACTGACAATAAGGGCAATACCTTTCAAGCCTCATATATAGATAATAAGAACAAATTTCAGCCAAAGTGGGTACTCACTCATAGTACTATTAATTAAAAAGATCTTCAGTACATCACTGAACACCTCAAAGAGAACGGAAAGTAATAAAAATGCTAAACATAACAGAAATCATACGGGCTAAATCGTAAACGAGTTTTGACAAGATAAATCGAATAAAGTTTTGTTAGCACGAATTTGATCATATTTCTTTTCCTTCCTTTTATTTTAAGACATGATTATTTGTATTAGGATAATTTTTATATTTGTATAAAATCATTCTACATTTATATAATATTTGCACATAATATTATTATTTTTATACGATTGGTAAATATGTATTGTACCTTTTTCAAAATGAGACAATATTTGAAATGCATCAATATTTGCATAATATTTAATTCACTTTTTTTTCAAATAATTACTCTCAAACAATTACTACGTGTAAATGCGAGTTTATCGTATAAGTTAACAAGAATTGCATGTAGTTATTATTGATAATTATTATACATCATTATATAACATGAAATTAATTAAGTTTTTTTATTTTATTATTATTGTTTTATTTTTTTTTTTTTCATCTTCTTCTATATAATTTATTTTTCATTCTTCAAATTATTATGATAGTTATTGTTTTAGTTTTTTATATATTTATACAGTCTTTCACTTATGTCGAGTATAAAGAATTGAAACATATATCTACTTAACAACATATCTACTTAACTTGTTATACAAGAAAATTAGAAAATTTATTATCGTTTGATAATACGTGGAGACTTTTCGTGAGACATTTGAAGGTCAGTTTTTGGAATTGCAGATTAAATGCAAATTTTTGTTCAATTCAATAAATAAAATCTGAAGAAAAAGATTATAGATACATATAATAATCCGATTTTATTTGCAATAATATTGTTAATCTGTTTTTACAGTAGTTTACAAAATAATGATCGACGAAATTGCAATCAAACGTATTGCACGCGTCATCTATAACTCATTAGACAAGTACATATTACGATTTTTTATATTTTAAAATTATTACACATAATGCACGTTATTCTTTCTTTTTCCAATAACGATATTGTAAATTTGACCTATCAGGTGTTAAAATGATCACATTTTTTAAATTAAATTTAGTCTCTCTGTGATTTTATGCTTATAATTTCAGATTTAAAATCTTGTCAAGGAGATCAGGTTTTATACGTGTATGTGTGTTCGACTCATTCATGGTTTAATGGAGAAAAATAATGATAGAAGTAGATACTGTATTTAAAACATTTCCGGAATCTCCAGAGAGTTTATATATAAAGCTTACACGACATATTAAGTTAGTATAATGTGAAATTTCTAAGCAGTAACTAGGGAAACAATTATTCAACAATGAATTCATTAGTGAGTTTAAATTTTTTATGCAAATCAAACGTATTATGTGCAAGGCAATGTCACGAGATCTTTATATGCAATCACGAATTTATATTTTTTGTAAAAAATAATAGATTATTTTAAATATTTTTGTGAATTGACAAAAGCAATTTTTTTTGATCAGACAATTATATAGTGAAATTTTTTTAGTTTAAAACTAATCAATAACATTAGTGGTCAAAAATTAATTGCGGAAAATTAGTAAAGATGCAGATGTTTAAACTCACTCTCAATGACTTTGACTTATGTGCTTATGTATCTGTCTAACAATAAGAATGTGTATGTGTGTGTGTGTGCGTGTGTGTGTGTATCTATGTGTATGTGTGTCTATATGCAAAAATGGAATTGTGTGGAATTTACATGAAATTGTACAATTATAAATTCCCGTTTTGCATCAAAAGCTTTGGGCGAGAGATAGATCTCGTATGTGTTATATAAGTAGTAACACTCTATCTAACAATAATTTATTAATAACAGTATAAATTATGTATAATATTAAATTTTTTATTGTCAATCTAAAATTTGAAATTTCCTTTAGACAAACTTATAATTATTAATAATTTGTTAATGTGTAATGTGTTATGTAAGTAGTAACACTCTATCTAACAATAATTTATTAGTAACAGTATAAATTATATCTAATATTAAATTTTTTGTCAATCTAAAGTTTGAAATTTCCTCTAGACACACTTATAATTATTAATAATTTTTTAAGAAACAACAGCGATAGATAAAATAGAAGTTACTCGAAGTTAGGATCATGGCAATATATGGTACGTTAAAATCTAAGTCATTGAAAGAGAGAGAGAGAGAGAGAGAGAGAGAGAGAGAGAGAGAGAGAGAGAGAGAGAGAGAGAGAGTATATTTTCATCTATACATTATAATTACACATTAATAATATGGAAATATAATTAATTGTGTGTATATCATGCAAAAGAAATAATATTGCAAAATGCTTTATCAGATTATATATCGTAAGACGAGAATACATTGTACCGATAATAATAAATTACTCTTCAGTGAACTGGACACATTATAATTGTTTATAATTTATTCTAATTTAAAAACATTATATTTGCATTACAGAAATATTTCGGTTGTTCCCTGTTGCTTATTAATTGATTTTATTAATATAAGAATATTCAGAAATTCTTCTACAATATAATAGAATTTGAATCAAATTTATAATTTAGAGAACTATATAGAACTATATATAAACTATACAATTCTTCCTTTTCAGACAATCACATTGTGTGTTCTGATAGAAGCAACAGTGATAATTGCGGAAACAGAAAGATTAACAAACTCTTCTGCAACTTTGTATGATATAAATTTGACCAAACTCATTGATATACGAGCAGCATCAGAAGAACTATACGATTATCCTTCAAAATCAAGCAAATTTCTTTATAGTTATAATTATAACACTAATACCGGCATTCAGACTCGAGAAGATGGTTATCTCAAAAATGTGAATTCCAATCAAGAAGTCCTAGAAGTGCGAGGCAGCTACAGTTATACTGACAATGAGGGCAATACCTTTCAAGTCTCATATATAGCTAATGAAAACGGATTTCAACCGAAAGTTGTTCGCTTGCCCACATTACTATCATTAATAAAAAAAACCCTTTAATACATGTTTGAACACCCCGAAGAAAGTGAAAAGAAATAAAAATGCTGAAGAAAACGAAAATATCGCCAAAATGCAGGTGAGCTTCGGTAAAATAATAAATCGGAAAAAGCCTAACGCATAGTTGATAGTAGTCAAATCAAAAACAAATATTTAATCTTTCTGGAAACTGACTATTTTGCCTATTTCTTAATAATTTTTGTATTTGTATTATTATTAATAAAATGTAATAATTGTACATAATATTATTAATTTCATGTTATCAATAGATGTATTGTACATATGAGATAAGCGTGTCAATACTTTGTAATGCAGTTGATTCCAATTAAATAATTTCTTTAAACTATTATTATATACATATAAATACGTGCTTATATATATTATATATAGTTTATATATAGAGTTATTGTATGAAATTAATACATTTGCTACATTAATGTATTTTGTTGTTATTATTTTATCTTTTATCATCTTATGTTTTTTTTATTTTTCTTTTTCAAATTGTATATTTTTTTGTTATATTCTTTAACATATTTATTAAAAATATTTGTATCATAATATAATTTATAAATTTATAATTATATATAAATTTGCAAAACTCATTTTTTTATTATGTAATGTTTGCATATTAAATAAATCTTTAAATAATAAATTTACAAAAAATTAATAATACGATTTATATAATTTAGCCTGTGATCTAACTAATTGAATATGGAAGTGTCATCAGATTTTTTAAAAACTGAAGGAAGAGGGGAGATTTTTCGAAAAATATGACATTAAAAATGTGATTATGCAGTTTTAAAGTACATTAAAAACCATGGAACTTTTATTCAAAAGTTTTTTTTATATTTCTTATTATTTCGACGTTTATTTGCTCAGAAATATAAAAATCGATTTTTCTTAAGAGAATGTTTCATCCCCTTAACGAAAAAGCACGTGTAAAAAAATACGTGTCTCCTATTTTGACCTAGACTGCAACATAGCGTATTAAAATCGGAGGGAGACGCTTTTCTTGTAAGTTTACATATTTTGTCTAAATTTAGTTTTAGCCAATTTCCTGATTTTAGGTATGGCTGCAGATTAAAAATATTACCAAGGAGAACAAGTTCTGCATACGTTTGCGTAAATGTTTATCAATAAATGTCAGGTGTTATTGTTTATTGGTGAACAAGAGGATGTGAAGGACGAAAGACTTAAATAAAGTTTTAGAAAGTTCTAAGAACTTGGAATGACAGATATAAATATAAGTGTGAACGAGATGTTAAATCAGTGTAGCGAAACATTTCGGAGCAACAACTATAAAAATAGCACGTGTCTTTTCTTAACATAAATCCATTGGTGAGTTCAAGTTTTAGAACTAATTGTAAGAGTTTATAATCCAGTGTCACGAAATATTTATATATTTAGTAATAAATCTGTAATATTTTTCTAAATCAAGTGCTTTTATAAATTACCACCTATTTCTTTTAATCAGACAACTAACAGAAAATTTTGATTGATTTAAAACTATAATTAATAATAATGAAGTGTAAAAATTGAGTAGATACTCTAAGAACTAATTTCACCATTGTCGGTTACCTCTAACCTTTTGTTCCTTTTGTCTTTTTATATATATAATATTAATAATATAGACATAATATATAATATACATAATATATATGTGTGTATACACTAAAACTTTTTGCCCGCTAATTGCTATCTTTAAATTCGTTAAATAGCGAAAAGATTGGAAAAAAACAGCGCATTTCACTTTTATTTCACAAATAATTACAGTTATTTGACGTCGTTATTGCACTTTAAAGACGCATCCGCTTATGTTTTAAACTTTCCGAATCATTGCTTTGAATCGTCTAAAAATACAACTGTGGAAATAATGATGTAATAGTGCTTTTAGGTGGTCAGTGTCATAAATGACGCTCTTGCTTGAGAACATAAAAAGATAAATATACATCACAAAAAAATAAATCAAACAGAAAGAGAACACCAAATTTATCACAGCGGGAACAAATCTCACCGTCAAGTTAATTCCTCATAGCAGAAAAAATCATAGAAAAAGTTTTTTATTGATCTAGATGTAATGTCTTTCTTCATATGCATATATAAAGCATTAAGATAAGAAAAATATAGACTTTGCAAAATATTTCAAATGTTTCCTTCTTTATATAAAATATGTTTTCGAATATTCCATTCTAATGTAGTAAAGATTTCTTCAATAAAGTTTCCATAGCAGCATATTTTGATGCTTAATACTTTATACATATAATATAATGTACTGAATTATAAAGTATAACATAATTACAAATTATTATTATTATTAGCTGTTAAACAGGTGCAAACTGTCTTCTCGTTTCTATTATGATGCATTCTTGTCCGACACATCTTTCATTTTGAATTCTTAGATTATTGCGTTTTTTCTTTTTTTTTGTTAGAGAAAAATGCATTACGTATGCTTGATCCGGCTAGCTGGTCCGGCAAAAAAGTGTGGGAATCTCCTCGTTCTTAAATAGAAATATAAACTAAAGACTCCTTGTTTCTCAAGATACATTTTTTTAGAAGAAGTTTCATATTTTATTACACATTTATATATATAAATATGTTATTTACACATAGAATTAATTATATTACAAATATATATTACAAAGTATGATATAAAATTTAATATATTACAAGAGAGTATATATTACAAAGTGTATTACAAAATACATATTATATAATTAATTTTATGTTACATAAAATTAATTATATTATATATATTTATATACATATATATATTTATTTATTTATTTATAAATATATTTTACAATATAGAATACAAAATTTAATATAAAATATAATTTGAAATTTAATACAAAATAATTTTATTACGTAGAATTACACGAAAATGTTCGAAAAGCGTCCAATGTAAAATTTATTAGATATTTTTAAATCAAATGTAGCTGATAGTCTATCAAAAGAATTATTAATAAATTTATCGATAACATCTCTCTCAACCTGGAATTTCAATAGAATTTTGTGTTATTGAACGTGTTCTTTCAATTTCATATAATTAACAATAGACTTTTTTTACAATCAATATACAATAAATATAATGTTATACATGTAACACACAATATAATATACATTACATATAATATAACGCAACTTAAGTGTATCTTATATGATCTTAATAACATAATATATATAATTTTATATATAATATATAATCTTATACAAAATAATATACAACATACACATATAATATATATATTATATTCCTATAATGTATAATAAATACAGTGTTATAACAAGAACGTATTTTCTATAATAAGGTAACATTTTTTATGTTTTTTATAATTAAATTAAATTCTATTGTAAATATAAATTTAATTTTTATCTAATAATCTTTTTTTATAATTGTTTTCTTTATTTTTTATACATAAGTTATGTTTAATTAATTATTTATTTTTCCTGAAAAAATATATTTTTAATTTTTCTTCTAAAAATAAATTTAATTTCATAGTTGTAAATTTTATTTTATTAAATTTTCTTTTTTAACATCCTAATAACCTAGCAGACCTAACAGACCTCATTTTACTTGCTGGCTGCACCAGCAAAATCCCGTTATATAAAGCGATTTGCGAAGTCCTAATTGGAAATTCGCGATAACGTGAGATTTGGGAATTCACGATCGTATATATCTTCTACACATTCTGGCCACTTTTTAGGTCAGTTGAACCTACCTTTGTTGTTCTTGGCCATATTTATTCTAACTTGATTTTTGCGAGCCAAGAATCGAGGAAAAAGAATAACTTCTATTACCGGTTAATAATTATCATCGACAAATAAGACGACTTTTATTTGTTTAGGATCGTACGATATTATTAGAATCGTTTTTTAGGCGTCATTCAGTCGTCAAAAGTTGCAAAATAGAAATAATCATATATATATATGTGTGTGTTTGTAAAATATATTAGCATGCATTTCAACCCTCTGTCGGCAGTCATTAAGATCTATATCTTCAACTTTTATGTACTCATATATATATATATATATATATATATATATAGGTATATAATTAAAATAAATATTTCATATATGGCTTGCATAAAATTGAAATAAATAATCATATATTTTTATTTTTTTTAATCTTTATATATGAATAGCATTTTTCTTAAAAAAGTTTAAAAATATAACAAATTTAAAAGTTTATATAAAAATGTATCTTATAGGACATACATATACGTATAAAAAGAAATTTTTATATGATTTAAAATTGACTCAGAGTTCGCTATCCCGTCGTCCGAGGGTTAAAGCAACGGATTTATCTATAATATAATCTACATTTCTATCTACATATCTCTACAAATCCATTGCTTTAAAATAAAAAGCTTTTTGACACTCACCAATACTGTTGCGCAACAGTGGAGTTGTTGTTATAGAGGCTACGTTGTCTGTAACATACAAATATAAAATCCAAATTGTAGCAGAGCTTAAAATAATCAATATTCAAGAAATTATTATTGTACTCACTAAATTTTATATTTAATGTGTACAATAATAAGTAAATATAGAATAATTTTAATTTAAAAAAATTCTAAAAAACATACTTATTAAAAAGGACTTTTAAAAGATTTAGATAAAAGTCTTTCTCTCTCAATCTCTCTTGTTTTGTTTTAATTATTTAAATAATAAATCGAATTAATTCGTGCACACAATTTATACGTAATAATTAATTTATATATTTAAATACAAAATGTATATAAATACAAAATAATATTCACCATAGGGTTGCTCCACCGTTGCCCGATGCCTCTTCTAGACCTCCTCCTCCTCTCAGATTGTCACAGTTGTCAAAGTTTATTGTCTTACATGCGCGATACTTCTTTTAATTTGTTTAAACTGTATAATAGTAAAATTACGTGATATTTTAAATCGTACAAAAATAAAAACACGCGATAGTTTGGACGGCACTCCCACACTTTTACGCGTGAGACTTTGAACGGCACTCCCGAATTTCGAAACGATCGAAAGTCCCATTTCATCACGCACGAGAATCATACTTAAAGTCGACAAGTCGGGAATTCGCGATTAAATTCCGAGCAAGAGTTAAGTCCGAAACAGAAGAAGAAATTGATCGAGGTAATCGATTGCGAATGGGAGTCGCTCGATTCTCGTCCGCGTCTTAGGCCGACATAAACTCATTAAGCATGAATTCGAATGAGCATATGTGTCTGTCATCCAGACAGTCTACATGATACGTCATAAGGGTGGTAGACGGATCAAGAGAGAACAACCATTTCAAAAATGTTCAACAATCTGAACATTTATCAAATGGATCGGATCTTTACTGATCACTTTACTGATCGTAAATCATGACCTAAATCCTTC
Organism: Anoplolepis gracilipes; assembly: GCF_047496725.1. Lineage (NCBI taxonomy): Eukaryota > Metazoa > Arthropoda > Insecta > Hymenoptera > Formicidae > Anoplolepis > Anoplolepis gracilipes. The sequence goes on from NC_132975.1 coordinate 12,193,436, forward strand.
AGTCCTCAATGCGATATATATTGCTGGTAGACAATGCAAGAAAAGAGACCCATCAATGACTTATTTCAAGAATCGACCGAACTCTAATTAATTGAGACCGAAACCTGGTGTTGAAGCAGACCGTGTTCTCAACAACCGATTATCGAGCGTTAGCTTAATATTAACCAAACATGTATCTATATATGAACTTACGTCTACCTATGCGGCTGGCACTCGTCTCAGCCGCGACTGAGGCGTGTAAACGTTGTTATCCAGTAAAAAATAATCGTTAAAAAACGCCAAATAAACGTCGACGAACGTCGATATCTATTCGACGTCTTCTTTTCAACCAATCATTTCTCACTGGAATACAAGAGAGAGAATCCCATTTAGTCGGCATTAAATATCGATCCTTAATACAATTTCGTGATCGAAATCAAGATATTATATGAACGAAAACACGACTGCGATCCCGATTACGAGACAAAGCCAAGATTAATGTAAACAATACCGCGCTGTTATCAAGGTCGAATGCCATGTTATTATTTTACGTATTATTTCGGAATCGCTCGGTACATATTTCAATGCATTAAAATTTATCATGTGTATATCGTTATGAGAAAGAGAGAATGTGTATCATTGAGTACGGCGCGCTCGACTTTGAAATGACCGAGCGCGAAGCGCGAGTCTGCGACGCACGTGTCAGAGTGGAAGTACGTGCGTACGTGCTGTCACTACGCCTGCCGGAGTCTGAATGAATGGAAGTTACAGCTGCTCACACGCTAAATTCCTATCCCTTCTACTTCTTACTATATGCGGTGACGTCAAGAAGAAGAGACAGCATGCAGCATGCTCTCTCTCTCTCTCTTTCTCCCTCTCGCGCGCGCGTCAAACAATAATAAATACGCATTATACGTGATAAAACTTGACGCGTTAAAATATGTACATCAAGTAATTCTAAAATATATAAAATGATATTATTATTGAAAATACATTTAACGCATTTTAAAGTGGTACGTGAAACGCGATTATGAAATATAATGCGTACTTTAACCAAAGCTTATGACGTTATTTTATATGAACTGTACAACGATTCCTCTTATTACATTTATTATAATGAACATACACATTGTAAAGAAAATTATGTCAATGATGTTAACAATTATTTGAGAAAAATAGAATATATATCTATTATAGATACACGCATATATTTATTAGACGTAACTAAATGTAAATTAATAGTGAAAAATATGTAGAACTTTACTGCGTATAAATATATTTACTAACAAAGACTATAACTCTATGCTATTATAGACATTTTGTCGTATTATATTGAATAAATATTCTCTCTCTCTCTCTCTCTCTCTCTCTCTTTCTCTCTCTCTCTCTCTCTCTCTCTCTCTCTCTCTCTCTCTCTCTCTCTCTCTCTCTCTCTCTCTCTCTCTTTCTTTCTCTGATAGAAAAAGACAAAACAGACGTGTAACATATAGGAATAATTAAATAATTAAGACAGCATTGTATTGTATAATTTAAATACAATTTATAATATAATTTACAAATGATTTAAAGAATATAATTATATGATTCTTTTCAGACAATCATATTGTGCGTTTTAATGAAAGCAGTTCTGATAACAGTAGCAATAAGATTACCTAATGTTTACTACTCTGAATCCCCAGAAGGGGCTTCAGCCAGTTTATACTACGCCGATCTATCCTACGTCACTGTTACATAGCAAACCTCTTTATAGCTATAGTTACAACACTGATATTGGCATTCAGATCAGGAAGATAGTCACCTCAATAATGTAGACACCGATCAGGAAGCCCTGGAAGTGCGAGGCAACTATATAGCTATACTGACAATAAGACTAACACCTTTGAGGTCTTACATGTAGCCAATGAGAACGGATTTCAGGCCAAAGCCTCACTTGCCCACAGTACCACCACTAATTAAAAAGGCTCTTCTGTACATCGCCGAACATCCAAAAGAAAATAGAACGAAATAAAAGCACTAGAAATATGAGTAAAATTGATAAATTGTAAAGACAAGCTTCGATAAGATAATAGATCGAGAATATCCAATTGCTGATCAACAAATATTCAATCTTTGTAGAAGCCAACTATCTCGAAACTCGACTATTTATCGTGATTATTTTGTATCCCTATAATATTATTAACAAATTTATATAATATTTTGCACACAATATTATTAATTTTATATTATCAGTAAATGCATTATGAATCTTATAAGATGTGTTTAATAAAGTGTAATATAATAATAAAATGTATTTAATATTTGAATAATATTCAATTAATTCTTTATCCATTATTACTTTTTTCTTTTTTTAATAACGGGATTTATAACTTTTTCTTGTGGGATCCTAATGAGTAAACTCATATTTCTTTATTAAATTCTAGTTCAACTGACTTTCTGTGAGTTTATGTTTTTTTTTATCGCGTAAGTTAATCGTAGATTTAAAATATTCAAGGAAATCGTGCATGTATGCACGTTAGGTTTATTTGCATACGTAATTAATTGGAATGAGGAAAATAACAAAGAAATAGAAGGACGTAATATGTTACAAAGAAAGTTCTGGAATCTTCAGATGGTAGATATATAAAGCTTGCACAGAATATGAATTCAGTGTAGTGAGAAATTTTCAAGCTAAAAGTAGTATATCTTTTTTGACGTGAATTAGTAAATCTAAATTTTTATAACTAAAATGTATTGTGTAACCAATGTCGAAATCTGTATATGCAGTCACGAACTACTAGTCTTATAAATGGAATAATTTTATGAATTATAATTTATGAATTGACACAAGCAATTTCTCTCGATCAAGCAATTTAGTACTTATTAAAATTTAAAACTAATCAATAATACTAAGTTGCAAAAATTAAATAGTTACAATTATCTAGTACTGATACAATTAGATAATTTAAACATTTTAATTAACTAGTAAATTAACAATATATATGTCTTGTATATGTATGTGTGTATATTATTTTTTATCTTTTATTATCTCTTTGTCTTTTATTTTTTTTGGACTGCATATTTTTCATTGTTATTCTTTCACATATTTATTAGAAATACATACCTCTACCGTAATAAAATGTATAAATATATAATTTTTTATTTTACCTTAGTAAAATTAGTATCTCATGTATTTTTATTACATGTGTAATTTTTGCATATTAAATAAGTATTTTTAAGAGCTTAAAAAAAATTAATAATAGAATTTATAACTCTATTCTCTGATCCTGAATGAATAAATTTACATTTCTTATCAAAATTTAGTTTTAATCAACTTTGTGATTTTAGCCACAGACACGCGACTACAGATTGAAAATTTTACCAAAGAAAACAAGTTCTGCATACGTTTGCATAAATGTTTATCCGTAAGTTTCGATTATATGTTATTGGAATAATGGACAAAAAAATCTGAAAGATGTAAGGATTTAAATAAAGTTATTAGAAAATCTTAAGAACTTCATATAAATATACACGAGATATTAAGTCAGTGAGAAATTTCGAAGCAACAGCTAAGAAAATAAAACATATATCTTTTCTCAACATGAATCGATTGGTGAGTCCGCATTTTATAACTGAAAATTTACATAACACAATACTACAACAGATATTTATATGTATGTGATCCTAAATCTGCAGAATTTTTCTAAATCAAGTGCTTTTATAAATTATCATGAGTGATTTATTTCAATCAAACAATTATAGGAAATTTGTTTTTTAGTTTAAAACTGTAATTAAGTAATTATGCTAATGGCTAAACCACTATCTACAAAATATTTGTTATTAATAAAACTATATTATATAAACATATTTTCCAATAAAATTAATAAATAAATATATATAAGATAGAACAAATGTTTATGATAAATATTACAAAGTGCTCAAATAAGTTATACATTTTGTTGCAATATTATCTGTTTTTCTTGAAAAGTTTCTTTACTTAAAGCTTTAATCAAGGTGTCACGTGTATATGGACCGATTAATTTGTTTTATTGCAATTTAATATATCACGACATATTATAATTATCCACAATTGTATGAAAATGTAATAGTTATACATATACTGTAGAATAAGAATATGTCTCACTATGTTTCACTCACAAATTGCTCTTTGATGATTATATGTTTAATTTGGAAATATACATTTACATAATGCAGATATTTCAGCAATCTTTTGACACATTAATTGATTTTGCCATAAGAATATTCACAAATATCTTTTCATATTTTATAATACTATTTAAATCAAATTTACAATACATAATTTAAGAACTATATAATTCTTTATTTTTGCAGGCATTCATTGTACGTGTTTTAATAGTAGCGGTAGTGATAACAGCAAAAGCAGAAAGATTATCTACTGAAGACCCAAATCTCAATAAGATTTACTTACTAACTGAATCATATTTCTCACAAGCCTCTTTACAACTACAGCTACAATATTGATACTGGCGTTCAAGTCGAAGAAAGTGGTCATCTTAAGCATCTAAATATCGAGAAGGAGGCCTTAGAGATACAAGGTAGTTATACTGACGCCGAAAGTAATATCTTTTAGGTTTCGTATGTAGCCAACGAGAACAGATTCCAACCGAAGGGTGCTCACATAGCTACAGAAATCAAAAAGACTTTACAATATACCGTTGGACATCCTGAAGAGAACGGGAAGCAATAAGAATTAAACTAAAAATATGTGTAGAATCAATGGTTAATCTGAACAAAATAAAAGATCGAAAGATGTTGACGCGCACTCGATTACGATTGTATTGAGACATAGGACACTCAATTCGTGAAATCAATCCTGCAATTTCAAGATTCGGTTTCTTTCTTGAGACTATTTTTGTATTTATACGCATTTATATAATTTTTTACGTTTTGACATTTATTGTATGAGAAGAGAGAATCTTTATGACATTTTGTAAATGTATATCATCGATTTAAGCATATCTTGTTGAATTGATATGTATCAAGAGTGCGTATACAGTATCTGGTCTTTTAATTTATTGCGTTAAATAATAACTTGCTCACAATACTTTTAACGAGAAGAGCATGAATAAAGTGTCGAGGCGCTATAACATCATGAAAAATTGGCATACGCAAATTTTTTTCTGCATAAGTGCCACTTTTTGAAAACTTTTTTGTTATTTATAAAAATATCGTAACAACAATATTTCGCTTATTAAACAAACAGTAACTACCTAATAAATAATAATCATAATTAGAGTTTCAAATTTGAATATTAATTGTGCTCATCATATTTTTATTTTCGAATAATTTTAAAATAAAATTGATAGGAATACAATTTCATAGATAAAATAGCAATTATTTAATTTGTCAAAACATACGCTTTGTTATAGAACTATATAAATTATAGAAATATGTGTATATAAATGATTATATGATAAAAAGCAATAAAAATAAATACTTTTAATTATATATGCACACATTGCGCACATATAAAAAGATGTTTTGTTATTAAATATTAATGGGTTTTCAGACCTATTATATCCATATAGTTGCAGATTAAGTTTATTTCCAGACGTCAACAAAAATTATGTTTTCCGAAGAAACAATAATTAAGCATACTTATGTATATTAAATAATTGCAGCGTATGTATTGATTTATTTACGCTATTATTTGTATATACTCAATATTTACATTAATTAGTGAACTTTTAGTATTAATTCAAAATGACAATACTGAAAAAGACAAAGATTATACTGACATAATAAAATAAGTCTTCTACCTACATATTTTATAACGAAATATCTACGTTTAATTATAAGATCAAAAATTATTCAAAACATATAAAAATATATATTCTTAAAGTATAAAATCTTGCTAAAAAGAGAGCAAAATCCAAAAAAATAGACTTATATTAGATCACATATAACCATATTAACTTATATCAATTTTTTTCTGTATATATATATATATATATATATATATATATATATATATATGTTTTTCTGTTTGTATATGTTTATGTGGAGTATAAGCTTTGTACATACGCGTTGAGTTTATCTGAAAACTTAATTTATAAAAAGATTTATAGAAATTTGAAAATGTCAAGGAGATAGGAGAGCCTAAGATATTTTTAGAAATTGTGGGATCTTCGAATGCAAATTTATATATATAGATAAAACTTGCACAAAATATTAAGTTAAAGTAGTGAGAAATTTCCGAGCTCTCTCTCTCTCTCTCTCTGCAGCTAGAAAAATAATATATTTTTTTTTTATATGAATTTATTAGTCAATTTAAATTCTTGCTCAAATAAAACACATTATGTAAGACAGTGTCGTAAGATCTATATGCAATCACGAATATACTATTTTTGTGAATCGACACAAGCAATTTTTGTGATCAGTGAAAATATTTTTAATTTACAACTAATTAATAATATTGAAATGTAACAATTAAATAGTTATACGTCAAAACATCTAGTAATATTAATATAATTATGTAACTTAAACATTTTAATTAATTAATAAATAAGTTTTATGTCGAACAAGTGTTTACAACAAATAATATAAAAATAATAATTATAAAAAATAAATAAAACATATATTGTCTGTTTCACATAAATTCTGCTTCGGTATATTATAGTTATACGTCTAATTTGAACAGTTATATTTACAGTGTAGATATTTAGGTTAGCTAAATTTTATTAGTTGTTAAGTAATCTTGTCAATATTATAATATTTAAGAATTTTTTCGAATTCTATAATAGAATTTAAATCAAATTTACAATATTTATGAATAAAAAAACTATATAATTCTTTCCTTTTTTTAGACAATCATTTTATGCGTTCTGATAGAAGGGACAATAATAATAGCGAAAATACAAAGGTTGCCCATAACACACTTTCCTGATGTGAATCGAACCAAGTTCGTAAGTATTCGATCTTTACTAGCACATTGGTACCATTACATTACTACAGCCTAGCAAGTTTTTTACAACTACAATTACAACATGTTTTACAACTATGTACAACACCGGCATTAATATTCAGGAAAACGACCATTTTAATGATGTGAGTGTCGACGAAAAAGTTCAGGAAACGCGAGATAAAGGCTACAATTATACTAATGATATGACAATAATGACAATGGGAAGAAAAACGTGACCAATAAAATTACCTTCAAGAAGATTACCTGTAAGGTTATCTATAACTACTGAGAAAAATCAGCCTTTCAACACTTGTAAGTTTGTCGATAATGGACGTCCATATAACATGAATAAGTTTGCTGTATTCCCAGGAAAAAGCACATATCCATTCATAAGCTATTTTCATCTCATTCGCTATTTCCGCCGATGCTACCACTTTCACGTGACTACCTACCAAGCAAGTCTCTTTATAGCTATAACGCTGATACCAGCATCTAGAGCCAAAAAGATGGTCGCCTCAATCTTATAGATATCGAGCAGAAGGCTTAAGAGACATAAGATAGTTAGATTGACGCCAAGGGCAATGTGTAAGGTTTCATATGTAGCTATAATAAAAACAAATTTCAGCTGGATGGTATATATATATATACTCACACTATTAATATAAAATACTTTTCAATATATCGCTTTGGGATACATCAAATACCCCGAAGAGAACGGGGAGCAATAAGAACATTGAACTGGAAATATGAGTAGAATTGATGAACCTGAACAAAATGAGAGAAAAGAAAAATTCGAGACGCATTTTATTGTGATTATATCAAGACATGGAATATTCAATTTCCGTAGTCAGCAATCAAGATTCAGTTCTTCTTGTGAATATTGTTATATTTTTACGCTTATATAAATTTTTATTTTTTTACAACATTTGTATGTGTCTGTAAAATGTTCTATAAAAAGAAACTCTCGATAATATTTTGTAAATAAATATCATTCAGATAAGCATATCTCTTTTTGAATTGATATTTATCAAGGGTAATAACAGGCAATGTCTGATTTTTTAATTGTTATGTCAACGGTTGCTTACAACATTTTTAACAGCAAAAATATTAATAATACAATAAAATATCAAAGCACAAAAAGTTCGATGCACTATACGCAATTTTTTGATAAACATCGCTATTTTTGAAAACGTTTATGATTTATTATTCTATAAAGATACCACAAAACCGACAATGTAACAAAACCGTATAATGTTTTATAGTTTTATAGTTTCCAAAATACAAAATTGCATGAAATATATTACACATATTATATGAAACGTCATTAAACTTGTTTAGCATTTCCTGTGATTTCTAATCATATTATAATTATTTATAAATATCAAATATAGATGTATATGTTATTTATCTTTTCTATTTTTTTTCTCAGTAATATATAACTCTGTCTTGTCAAATCCTAAATGAGTAAACATATCCCTTTACTAAATTTAAATTAATCAACTTTCTTTGATTTATACGTTTGAAAAGTATAAATTTAATATCTTACCAAAAACAGATCAGAAAAAAGAATTTATATAAATATACAGGATTATATATGATCTCGATATTATATGTTCATTTTTTCTGTATATTTGGCTTATCTACGTAATTTATTAGAAAGATGAAAATGCCAAGAAAATAGGAAAATATAAGATATTTTTAGAAATTACAGAATCTTTACGAATGGCAGAAATATATATAAAGACACAAAATGCTAAGTCAGTGCGCAGAATGTTAAGTCAGTGTAGTGAAAAATTTTTAAGCTGTACTTAGAAAAGTAGTATATCTGTTTTCGACATGAATTTATTAGTGAGTTTACTGAGTATAATTTTTCACAATAAAACACGTTATATAAAATAGTGTCGTGAGATCTATATGTAATCACAAATATACTATTTTTGTAAATAAAATATTTTTGTGAATTTACATAAGTAATTTCTCTCGGTTCTGTGTTCTATAGTAGAATTTAAATCAATTTTATGATTCAAAAATCCTATAACATTCTTTGTCTTTTCAGACAATTATTTTGTTCTGATAGAAACGACAGTGATAACGAAATCAAAAAGAGACTTTATGGATCAAAATAAAGTCTACAAAACCACTCCTAAAACTATTCCTAAAGCTATGACATTCTCATCAATAGAATCCACAAGTTTCAATCCAATCAAGATTCTTTACGATTATAACTATAACACTGATACGAGCATTCATGCTCAAGAAGAGGTTATTCTAAAAATTTGGGACCTGATTAAGAAACCCTAGACTTACGAGGCAGTTACAGTTATACTGATAACGAGGGTAACATCTTCCAAGTTTCATATACAGATAATGAAAATAGATTTCAACTGGAGGGTGCTCACTTGCTCACAGTAGTTTTATACGTTTGTCCATCAAGTATAAATTTAAAATATTTCAAGGAGATCAGGAGTTGTGCATATATGCACGATTGACATTCACAAATATAAGGAGATAAAAACTCAAGGTATCTTAAAATGTTACAGACATCATGGCAGATATATAAAGCTTGCATGAAATGTTAAATCAGTACAGTGAAGAACTTCAAACAGTAAACTAGAAAAAGAGTATATCTTTATTTGACATGAATTTATTAGTGAGTTCGAATTCTTGTGTAAATAAGACGTGTTCTGTAATGCAAAGTTATATTTGTATAGTTACAACTCTGTTGATCTATCTATGATTTTTATAAATCGACATACAAATCATGTTTTGATTGAACAGTCTGTGTAATAAAAATTTTGTTTAATTTAAATCTATATGATAATATTGATATGTAAAAATTAAATAGTTATTTCATATCATTTATTATTTAATGTTATTAATAAAGCTAATTAACTATAAACATTTCAGTTAATAAATAAGTATATATGAAACAAGTGCTTACAGCAAATGTTAAAGATGCATAAATATGTTATACATTACTGTTTTTCTCGAAAATGTTCTTTCTGAAATGTGCAACATGAATTTTTAGTCAAAACATTCCACGTCAGTATAGACAACGAAATCGTTTATATGAGTGATTGATTTTATCGCGATTTAACAGATCACAATTATACAATAATTGTAGAATTTAGTTGTACACACATCACGCAAAAAATGTCATATTACACTTCATCAGGCTACATATCGTAAGATAGGATACATTGTACGTGATAATAATAATAAGTTGTTCTTCAGTACTATAAGTTTAATTTAGACACATATATATTTACACTGTAGATATAAGTATAGATATATTGTAGTTTAGATAGATTTTAATGTTTATTAATTAATATAAGAATATTTAAAAATTTTTTCGTTTTTTAGAAATCAAATTTACGATACAGATGATTTACAAAAATTGTATAGATAATTCTTCTTTTTAGACAATTACTTTGTGTTTTTTAACGGAAGTAACAGTGATAGTAACGAAAATACAAAGTTTACCTGTAACACACTCTCCCGATGTGAATCAAACCAAGCTCGTAAGTATTTATCTTTATTATCACATATAATTACTATGGCTAATTGTAAGTTTTTTTACAACTACATTTACAACATCGATACCGGCATTTATGCGCAGAAAACCGTTCAGAATATGGTCATTGGTGATAAGATTGTCTTAACGTATATAAGTGAAAAGGTTTTGGAAACGCCAGGTGAAGGATACAACTACACTGATGTTATGTCAATAATAACAGTGAAAAGAAGAACGTCATCTATAAGATTACCTATAAAAAAGACAAGAGAATTTATAATACCTATAAGAATACCTGTAGCTCCTACTAATGTTGAATTATTTGCCAATAAGATTATTAGTCCGCATATGAGTTGGTTCGAAGGTGGCAATTCTAGTGAAGTATCTTCACCAGAATTGCCACCACCTTCACGTGACTACCTACCAAGCAAATCTCTTTATAGCTATAACATTGATACGGGCATCCGAGATCAAAAAGATGATCGTCTCAATCATACAGACACCGAGCAGATGGTCCAAGCATGAGATAGCTACAGTTATATTGACATTAACGGCAATGCCTATAAGATTTCATATATAGCCAATAAAAACGAATTCCAGTTGAAAAATATACATACGCATCATTAATAAAAAAAAAGTTTTGAATATATCGCTGAACATCCTGAAGAAAACGGAAAGCAATAAGAACATTAAACTAAAAATATGAATAGAATCGGTGGTGAGACTAAACAAAATGAGAGATCAAAAGAATTTGATACGTACTTGATTGCGATCGTATTGAGACATGGAATACTCGTCTCCGTATAGTCAGAAATCTCAAGATGCAATTTTTCTTATGAATATTTTTGTAGTTACGTCTATGTAAATTTTTATTTTTTGTACGATTTATTATTAATGTATAAGAAAATGAAATCTCGATAATATATAAATAAATATTGATATAAGCATATCTGTTGTTGAATTGGTATTTATCAAAGGTAATGGTAAACAATACTATTTGGTTTTTTAATTGTTATTGACTACTTGCAACATTTTTAACAGTAGGACTGTTAATAATACTACAACAAAACTAGGCTATAAAAGTACGGAAGTTTCATGCACTATGCGCAATTTTTTTCATATGTAAACATTTTTTCTTTGAGAACTTTTATGATCTATCATATTATGTAGACATTGCAATACAATGATATCTCATATATGAATTAATCATTGAATAGATATATTTATTTTATATATATATATATATATATATATATATATATATATATATATTTAGTTATTATAGTACCTATAATTAGCATCTTAGTTTCGAATAATAATTGTACCTTTTAAATAATATAATTAAATAAGGTAAATATTAAAATGTTGCGAGTAGACTTAATTCGAGAGCGCGCAAAGGTTTATTTATCCAAAAGAATGTTTGCAAGCGATCGTCGCGAGGCACAGCATTCTACGTTAGATTGTCTTCCTAGATCGGTTGCGAAGTGGTGACCTGCTTAGCGATCCAGTCCAGGGCATGTTAGATTGTCGATGGAATAGAAGGCGGAGTAGGAAGATGAGAGCTGACAATCCGAGTGCCAAACTCATCGGCCCAGCTGAAGACAGGTGTTCCGTCTGATACATTGTACTGATAGATAGAGCCCTGGATGAGCTATGCCTTTTTTTCGGTACCGATGTACTTGCCACCGGTCTCGTCTTGAATAATTTCATCTACCGTGTCGTCAACAAAAAAATAGTGTCCTCGGGTATCGCTGAAATCGCACAAGTAACTCACGATTCTCCGGCTTCGAAAAGAATTGACCGTCGACCGATCCAAGCAGAGCTACTAACAAAATGTAAAGTTAATATTCTTTTGCCTTTTGTCGTCATATTGGTCTTTTCTATTAAAAGTATGTATTATTTCAAATCTTAAAAGTATGTATTATTTCTTAAAATGGTTACAGGCAACATCAATTGATATATTATACGTATCTGCCGTTTATTAAAATTTGTATCTAAAGAATGGAATGGATTTTAATTGTTAAAATACATTTTAGTTTCAGAACAATGTAATCGATAATTTTTACACTGTTTATTTTAAATGCGATTCGGCATTACATTAACATCTAAAATACCTCAAGGATTAGTCTTGATCTATTTACAAAAAACATGTGTAATAGTTTACATAATGGTCCGGTGTGATTAATGGTTCCTCATAAATGTCAAATTAATTACATCATCTATTTTGGATGTAATTAATTTCGTTGTTTCTACAATTCAATTGAATGGCGATAATACCAGGCCTTTTTATCACTGTAAAAATGTATTTATCGGATAAAACGTGTAAATATTATAATTTGACTTTGCTTTGCAAATGTTTTAGAATACATTAAATTTGCTTTTATAGAGCAAAACTTCTATGACTTTAAAGATATAAAAACCGTATTGAAAATATTCGAGATACTGGTGAGCATTATCACATAAATCTTACGAGCGGATGCATTTAATGTAATCACATGTAAATACATTGAAAAGTTGGAGTCATCTGGTTTTTCTACGAATTCCAAAGGCGTAAAACATCTTACTATAATTATTTTCCAATTAATGACACTTTGATATTGGTATTGATATCATAAATGTTTCTGATATTATTGTATATTTTTTATATTATTATGTCCATATTTGTGCAATTTTATTTGCGACAAAACCGTATAATGTTTCATTATAGTTTTCAAAATACGAATTTGCAACATATTGCATACATAACTGTCAATGTCATTAAACTTGTTTAGCAATTCCTGCAATTTTCGATCATATTATAATTATGAAATGGAGATGTTATTTTTTTCTACTCTGCATTGTGTGTAAAATTCTGTAAAATAAATGTATTAATATTTAAATAATATTCAATTCATTCTCGATTTATTTTTCCTCTCTTTTCCAAATATCTATAATATTCGAAATTTATAACTTTGTTCTATCAAATAACTTCGTAAATATTAAATAAGTGAATTTATACTTCTTTGCTAAATTCAAGTTCAGCCGACTTTTTGTGATTTTAAGCACATAGGTTTGAAATCTTTCAAGGATATCATGTTTGCATGACTGTGCATGCATGCATGCTAAGTTTTTCCACGAACGTAATTGATGAGGAAAATCATATAGAAGAGCATAATGTGTTATATAAAAGAATATTCTAGAAACTTTGAATAGGAGGTATATATAAAGTTTGCACAAAGTGTTAAAACAGTGTAATAGTGTATCCATCTTCGACATGAAGTTATTAGTGAGTTTAAATTTTTGTAGAATAAAACACGTTGTGTGAAATAGAGTCGTGAGATCCATATGCAATCACAAATAAACTATTTCTGTAAATCAAATATTTTTGTGAATCTTCACAAACAATTTCTCTCGATCAGATAATTAACTAAAAATTTATTCAGTTTACAACTACTAGATAATATTGAGCAGCAAAAATTAAATAGTTATGTGAAATCACCTAATAATATTGATACAATTATATAAGTTAAACATTTTAATTAACTGACTAATTAACTAATGTAAATAAATTGTATATATAGAACAAGTATCTGCAAAAAATGTTATAAAAAACGTAAATAAGCTATACATTGTTTCTTTTGACAAATTTCTTCTAGACATAACTAATCAATTGGACAATGAATAAATAAGTAACAAATACAGCAAATATTAAATAATGCACAAATAAGCTATTTCTGTTTTTCTTACAAAGTTCTTTTTAAAAATAAACAACTTAAATTTACAGTCAAGACATTCGTCAACATCATCAACACAGAACGTCCTATATATATATATATATTGATTGATACATTTTATCGCAGTTTTACAGATCATAAGTTCACATTAATTGCATAGAAATTAGTTGTATATACATAACGTAAAAAAACGTTATACTGCGCTTTATTATAAAACAGGAATACATTGTACCAATAATAAATTGCTCTTCGGTACTATAGTTATATGTATAATTTTGACACATTAAATTTATATTATAAATTACAGAGATATAAGTAGATTTTAGTTTAAATAGCTTCTATTGTTTATTAATTCATATTATCAATATAAGAATATTTAGGAAATTCTTCATATTTTACAATAGAATTTAAATCAAATCTATGATACATATGATTTACAAAAACTATATATAATTCTCTTTTTCAGACAATTATTTTGTGCGTTCTTATGGAAACAGTGATAATAACAAATATAAAGAAAAAAAGATTATCCGTAGCTCCCTTCTGATGTGACTCCAGAAAAACTCATAAGTATTTAATCTTTACAACTTGCATGTTGGTACCATTACCTTACGGCTAAATAAGTTTTTTTTTACAATTGTACTTACAACGTTGATACTGGCATTTAGGAAAACGATCATCTCAATGTGGACATCAAAGAGGAAATTCTGAAAAATCGAGAAGACTATAACAGCACTGGCATGAGAAATCTACAAGATTACCTTCAGATTCTGCATTTATAAATCAGATAGTTTTATCATCACAAATTCCTCAAGCAGTTTTAAAATAATCATTACAATAATACAAACAGAAGTACTAGCAGGTATGAGGTTAATTATAGCTACACTGATGCCAAGGGCAATGCTTGTAAGATGTGACCAGTGAAAACGAAGTCTAGCTGAAAAATACAGATACTCACATCATTAATCAAAATAACATTTTAATATATCACTGAACATCCTAAAGAGAACAAAGAGCAATAAGAACATTGAACTGGAAATATAAGTAGAATCGGTGGTGGGCTCGCACAAGATGAAATTAAAAGAATTCAACACGCGCTTGATTGCGATCGCATTGAGACATGAAGTATTCAATCCCTGTAGTCAGCAATCTCAAGATGCAATTTTTTACAAATAATTTTGTAGTTTTACGGTCATATAAATTTTTATTTTTGTAGGACTTTATGTACAAACAAAATCTCGATATTATTATATAAATAAATATTTATATAATCTCTTATTAAATTGGTATTTATCAGGGGTAAAGACAAACAATAGTATCTGGTTACTTAATTGTTGCTTAATTGAATGCGATGTTTTTATTACATTGAATATCAATATGTTCTTAAAGATAGCCTCGTATTATTTGCATATTATGATCTTAGAAAATCAAATTTATTTAAATTTGTTCTACAAAGATTATGCTTTGTTAAGAAATTTATAGAGGAAAATAAACCGAGTTAAATAATCTCAGCGTATACTTTCGTATTTGTGCTATTGTTTGCATATGCATTTGAATATCACATAATCGACTATTCATTTCAGTTTAAATGACAATAAAGAAATAGGGACGAAATAGACAAAAATATTATCTTTGGCTAACATAAAACAACTTTTTTTTACTCGGTTTATATTTTAAAATATTTTAATATTTGCGTTTAATTGTGAGATTATACCATATGAAAACTACTAGAAGTATAATAAATAAAAAATTAGGTGGATCTTTATTTTGGACTTTACATCTGTAGAAAAATCTGATATATATTTTACTATAAAAAGCAACGTAATTCTTCAGTAAAAATTCATCTATATAATTGAAACAGTAGTTAATGAGAGAATTTATATAAAAATACAAGTTTATTAAATGTCACATTGTATCAGATGTGGTAAATGTGGAATGTTTGGGCGAACTTAATTCGAGGGCGCGTATTTAGTTTCTTCGAAAATATTCTCTACCAGCGATCGTCGCGAGGCACAGCATTCTGCGTTGGATTGTCCTTGCCGATCGGTTCTGAAGTGGTGGATTGCTTATCGATCCAGTCTAGGGCACATTGGATTTCTAGTGGAATGGGTAACAGTGTAAGGAGATGGAAACTAGTGACTTGGGTGCCAAATTCATTGGCGGTCCAGCTTATGGAGTCAGAGGTTCCATCCGGCGCATTATTATACTGAATGGAAAGCTCTGGATAAGCTGCGGCTCGTTTTCGGTGGCGTACTTTCAAATGCTAGTCGCTTGTTGAATGATTTGCTCCGCCGTCTTGTAAGCAAAGAAATAGTGTCCGTGGATATCGCCGAGATTGCGTGTAATTTACGATCTTCTCGGAGAAAAATTGGCCGTGGACCGATCTAAGCAGAACTAGTATACAAAAAAAAGTAAAGAAATATCTTTTTACCTTTCGTAGTCATATCTATTTTTTTTCTATTAAAGGTAAGTATATACGTGTTGTTACAGGCAGCATGAATTTAAATATATGAGAATCTCTGATAGTCCCGAATCTAATAGTCCCCGTTTTTTAACATAAGCATTCGTTTTTTTAATATTAAAATGATGCTTATAACAGTATCGACTGCACTTGACGTTAAAAGTAAAATATCTTATTGCACTTATTTTATAATTAGTGACACATTAAAATATCCGTTGCATCGGGACCATAAATGTTCGTGATATTAATTATATTATGCTCTTATATACGAAATTGCAATCGAATATATATTACAAGTGTCATTTCGCATGTCATCAAACTCATTTGGGAAGTGTTGCAATTATCACATTGGTGCATGTATTTTTCTTCTCTTTTTTCAATGACAAGATTTATAACTTTCGTCCCTTTAGATCTTCAATGAGTGAATTCACATTTTTTTATTAAATACAAATTCAGCTGACTCCTGTAATTTTATACGTTTGTCCATCAAGCATAAATTTAAAATTATTTCAAGGAGATCAGGAGTTGTGCATACATGCATGATTGACATCCACCAATGTAAGGACATAGAAATCCAAGGTATCTTAAAATGTTACAAAATCTTCAGACATCATGGCAGATATATAAAGCTTGCATGAAATGCTAAATCAGTATAGTGAAGAACTTCAAACAGTAACTAAAAAAAGAGTATATTTTTATTTAACATGAATTTATTAGTGAGTTTGAATTCTTGTGCGAATAAGACGTGTTCTGTAATGCAAAGTTATATTTGTATACATAGTTACAACTCTATCGATCTATCTATGATTTTTATAAATCGACATACAAATCATGTTTTGATTGAACAGTCTGTGTAATAAAAATTTTGTTTAATTTAAATATATATGATAATATTGAAATGTAAAAATTAAATAGTTATTTCATATCATTTATTATTTAATGTTATTAATAAAGCTAACTAACTATAAACATTTCAGTTAATAAATAAGTATATATAAAACAAGTGCTTACAGCAAATGTTAAAGATGCATAAATATGTTATACATTACTGTTTTTCTCAAAAATGTTCTTTCTGAAATGTGCAACATGAATTTTTAGTCAAAACATTCCACGTCAGTATAGACAACGAAATCGTTTATATGAGTGATTGATTTTATCGCGATTTAACAGATCACAATTACACAATAATTGTAGAATTTAGTTGTACACACATCACGCAAAAAAACTCATATTACACTTTATCAGGTTATATACATACCATAAGGTTAGATACATCGTACTAATAATAAATTGCTCGGTACTATAATCAGTACCTACTATAATTATATGTTTAATTTCGACACATATCTATTTACATTGTAGATATATAGGTAGATTGTAGTTTAGATAAATTTTATTGTTTATTAACCATATAAGAATATTTAAGAGTTTTCCTTTTAATAGAATTTAAATCAAATTTACGATAGGTACATATGATTTACAAAAATTATATAATTCTTTTTTTTTAGACAATTACTTTGTGTCTCTTGACGGAAGTGGCAATGATAATTGCGAAAATACAAAGATTGCCTGCAACACACTCTTCCAATATGAATCAAGCCAAGCTCGTAAGTATTTAATCTTTATTAGCACATACAATTACATTACTGTAGCTAATTGTAAGTTTTTTTACAATTACATTTACAACAGTAATATTGGAATTTATGTTTAGAAAATCGTTCGCCTCGAAAATGTGATCTTTGGTGAAAAGGTTTTGGAAACGCCAGGTAAAGGCTACAACTACACTGATGTTATGACACTAATAACAGTAAAAAGAAGAACGTCACCTATAAGATTACCTATAAAAGAGATAAGAGAATTTATAATACCTATAAGAATACCTGTAGCTCCTACTAATGTTGAATTATTTGGCAATAAGATTATTAGTCCGCATATGAGTTGGTTCGAAGATGGCAATTCTAGTGAAGTATCTCCACCAGAATTGCCACCACCTTCACGTGACTACCTACCAAGCAAATCTCTTTATAGCTATAACATTGATACGGGCATCCGAGATCAAAAAGATGATCGTCTCAATCATACAGACATCGAGCAGATGGTCCAAGCATGAGATAGCTACAGTTATACTGACATTAACGGCAATGCCTATAAGATTTCATATATAGCCAATAAAAACGAATTCCAGCTGAAAAATATACATACGCATCATTAATAAAAAAAAAGTTTTGAATATATCGCTGAACATCCTGAAGAAAACGGAAAGCAATAAGAACATTAAACTAAAAATATGAATAGAATCGGTGGTGAGACTAAACAAAATGAGAGATCAAAAGAATTCGATACATACTTGATTGCGATCGTATTGAGACATGGAATACTCGTCTCCGTATAGTCAGAAATCTCAAGATGCAATTTTTCTTATGAATATTTTTGTAGTTACGTCTATGTAAATTTTTATTTTTGGAGGACTTTATGTATTAAAAGAAAATTTCGATAATATTGTTACGTCCCTGCTTGGCGTTCCCGCGCCGCGTTACATTGCCGCTCGTTATGGCAAAAGAAGATCGTCTCCGGGATATCGGAAGATTCGGTTGTCAAACGGCGGACATTTCGAGAGATCTCTAACAGCTGTCGAGATCTCTTGAAATGTCCGCCGTTTGTCAACCGAATCGCCCGATATCCCGCAGACGATCTTCTTTTGCCATAACGAGCGGCAATGTAACGCGGCGCGGGAACGCCAAACAGGGACGTAACAATATTATATAAATAATTTATATAATCTCTTGTTAAATTGGTATTTAGCAAGAGTAATGACAAACAATAGTATCTGGTTTCTTAATTGTTGTTTAATTGAATGCGATGTTTTTATTACATTGAATATGTTCTTAAAGATAGCCCCGCATCATTTACATATTACGGTCTCAGAAAATCAAATTTGTTTAAATTTGTTCTACAAAGATCATGCTTTGTTAACATATTTATAGAGGAAAATAAAATGAATTAAATAATCTTAGCGTATACTTACATATTTGCGCTTTTGTTTGCATATGCATTCGAATGTTACATAGTCGACTATTCATTTTAGTTTAAAATGACAATAACGAAATAGGGACGAAATAGACAAAGATATTATCTTCGACTAACATAAAACAACTTTTTTTTACTCGGTTTATATTTTAAAATATTTTACTGTTTACATTTAATTGTGAGATTATATTATTTGAAAACTACTAGAAGTATAATACATGAGAGAAAAGGAGAATTCTCATTTTGGACTTCACATTTATAGAAGAATTTGATATATATTTTACTATAGAAAGCAACGTAATTTTTTAGTCAAAATTCATTTATATCATGAAACAGTAGTTATAAGAGAATGTCTATAAAAATACAAGTTTATTGAATGTTACATTGTACGATGTGATAAATGTTGAATGTTGTGGACTGACTTAATTCGAGGACGCATATTTAGTATCGTTTCTTCGAAAATATTCTCTACCAGCGATCCTCGCGAGACACAGCATTCTGCGTTGGATTGTCTTTGCCGATCGGTTCTGGAGTGACGGGTTGCTTAGCGATCCAGTCCAGGGCACATTGAATTGCTAATGGAATGGGTAACAGTATAGGGAGATGGAAACCAATGACTTGGGTGCCAAACTCATCAGCGGCCCAGCTTATGGAGATAAAAGTTCCATCCGGCGCATTATTGCACAGAATGGAGCCCTGGATTAGCTGTGCCTCGTTTTCGGTGCCGGCGTACTTGCGAATGCTGGTCGCTTGTTGAATGATTTGCTTCGCCGTCTCATAAGCAAAGAAATAGTGTCTGTGGATATCGTTGAGATCGCGCGTGTAATTCACGATCTTCTCGGAAGAAAATCGGACCGATTCAAGCAAAACTAGTAACTAAAATAGTAAAGGTAATATCTTTTTACCTTTCGTCGTCATATCTATTTTTTTTTCTATTAAAGGTAAGTATATACGTGTTGTTACAAATCTTGAAATTGTTACAGGCAGCATCAATTTATATATTATGTATCTGCCCTTATTAAATATTAGGTCTAAAGATTAGCCTTGCATCGATTATATTTGTGGAAATGCATTTAAGTGTCATGATGTGATCGATAATTTTTATGTCGTTTATTTTAAAAGATGTAAATCTCTCCTGATAAAATTTATATTTGGCTTTAAATTAAAATCTAAAATATCTCAAATCTTAGTCTTGATCTATTCGGGGAAACGTGCGTGATAGTTTGGCCTGGTAATTAATGGTTCCGCATAAATATCAAATTAATTACATTATCTATTATAGATGTAATTAATTTCGCCGTTTCTATAATTCAATCAAACGGCAATAATACCAGATGTTTTTATCGCGGTAAATTCATATTTATCGGATAAAATATGTAAATATTATAATTTGACTGCGTTTTGCAAATATTTTAGAATACATTATAAATTTGCTTTTATACAGCAAAACTTCTAGATTTTAAAGGTATAAGAATCACATTAAGAATAATTAAGATACTGCCGAGCATTATCACATAAATATTTCAACGAGCAGATGCATGTGACGTAATCAGATAATAATGTATAGAGATAATAAGTCGAAAAGTTGGAGAGTTTTCAAAATATTAAAGATCGTAAAATATCTTACAATTATTTTCCAAATGATACTTTAATATTGGTTGTATTGATCATTATAATGATATTAAATGTTTTTCATACTGTTATATACATATTTGCAATTTGATTTGCGATAAGACCGTATTATGTTTTATTATAGTTTCAATATGCAAAATTGTATGAAACATTCTGCATACATCATTTTTAGTAGTCATCACTTGTTTAGCAATTTTTGCCATTTCTAATCATATTATAATTATAAAATGTAGATATGTGTCATTTTTTTTCTATTCTGCATTGTAAATATTGTAAAATAAATGTGTTAATATTTGGATAATATTTATTTAATTCTTGGTTTATTTTTCCTTGCTTTTCTAAATAACGAGATTTATAACATCGTCCTGTTCGGTGAATTTATATTTCTTTAATAAATTAAAATTCAGTCGACTTTATGTGATTTTATGCACATAAATTTTAAATCTTGTCAAGGATATCATGTTTTGCATAAGTGTGCATGCATGAAAAGTTACTCAGACGTAATTGATTGGAATGATGGAAATTACAAGGAAATTGAAGAACATAATGTGTTATTAAAAAAGTCCGCCAATGTACAAAAACGCGATATTCATGTCAGACCTCAACCAACGAGCTGTTCATCTCAATCACATAAACACCGATTCTACATTTATAAATAAGTTATATCGAAATAAGTTCTTAATGCATAATTTCACCGATGGCATGGTGATAATTTAATTTGTAAGATTACGCTATATCATTATTCAGATAAATGATTAGATATATAATAAAAAAAATTACATAAATTACAATGCACGTATAAAAAAATTGTATGAATACGATGCTTTCATTATATTGAGTAAAGTATAAATTTAAAATCTTATCAAAAAGAGATGATAACCCAAGAAAAAAAAATTTATATAATTATACAAGATCATATATATTATCTTATGTCCATTTTTTTCTGAATGAGCTTTGTATATGCTTGCGCAATTTTTGCCATTTCTAATCATATTATAATTATAAAATGTAGATATGTGACATTTTTCTTTTCTATTCTGCATTGTAAATATTGTAAAATAAATGCGTTAATATTTGGATAATATTTAATTAATTCTTGGTTTATTTTTCTTTGCTTTTCTAAATAACGAGATTTATAAGTTTGTTCTGTTGAGTGAATTTATATAAGCATTTAGCTTATCTACAGACTAATTTTTAGAAAGATGAAAATGCCAAGGAAAAAGGAAAGTCTAAGATATTTTTTACAATTACAGAATCTTTGTGAATGGTAGAAATATATATAAAGATGCAGAATGCTAAGTCAGTGCGCAGAATGTTAAGTCAGTGTAGTGAAAAATTTCCAAGCTGTAGCTAGAAAAATAGTATATCTGTTTTCGACATGAATTTATTAGTGAATTTACATTTTTCAGAATAAAACACATTATATAAAATAATGTCGTGAGATCTATATGCAATCACAAATATACCATTTTTGTAAATCAAATATTTTTGTAAATCAAATATTTTTGTGAATTTATACAAGCAATTTCTCTCGGTCAGATAATTAAATAAAAATTTCTTTAGCTTACAAGTAATAGATAATATTGAACTGTAAAAGTTATACAGTTACGTCAAATCATCTAATAGTTTTGATATATTTATATAATTTAAACATTTAGTTAACTAATATAAATAAGTTGTATATATGGAATAAGTATTTACAACAAATGTTATAAAAAAACATAAAAAAGCCATACATCTTTTGACAAATTTCTTCTAGAAATATAGGGCTATCTCTAATCGTTAATTATATATAAATCAATTAACATTTTATTGCGTTTTAGCAGATTATAATCATATATTAATTATATAGAAGTATAATTACTGTACACATCACATAAAAAATAATAATATTACATACAAAGCTCTTTATCAGAGTATATACTGTAAGACGAAACTACATTATATCGATATATCAAATAAATTACTCTTCTGCACTGGACACATTATATTTTATAATTTAAATATATTATATTTATATTAGACATATTTCGGTATCCCTATTGGTTGTTAATGGATCTTGACGGTATAAAAATATTCAAGAATTTTCTTGTGTTCTGCAGTAGAATTTAAATCAATTTTATGATCAAAATTTTATAATCAAAAATCCTATAAGATTCTTTGTATTTTCAGACAATTATTTTTTGCGTTCTGATAAAAACGACAGTGATAACGAAAGCAGTAAGAGAAAATGTAACAACATCTTATAAGATGATATTTTAAAAAACTACCGCCTCTATCACAATCACGCCTACCACGCCAACTCCAAGAATTCCAGTCAAGAGGCTTTACAATTACAATTATAACACTGATACCGGCATTCAGGCTCAAGAAGATGCTGTTCTAAAAAAATTCGGACTTGATCAAGAAACCCTAGACGTACAAGGCAGCTACAGTTATACTGACAACGAGGGTAACATCTTCCAAGTTTCATATAGAGCCAATGAAAATGGATTTCAGCCGGAGGGTGCTCACTTGCCCACAGTACCACCACTAATTGAAAAGGCCCTTCAGTATATCGCCGAACACTCGAAAAAGAATGAAAAGGAATAAGAACACTATACATAACAAAAATATGAGTAAAATCGGCAAATCGCAAACGAGTCTTGACAAAATAATTAAATAATAGAGCGAAAAAAAACCAAGCGTGAACTCGATCGCGATCTTTCTGTCAATAATCTTTTGAGACACGGATATTCGCGTCATGATTATTTTTGTATTTGTGTATTTTTGTATTTTATAATGTTATTATTAAATTTATATAATTTATATTTACATATAACATTATTAATTTTATACTATCAGTAAATAGATATCGTAAATTTTGCAAAATTAGTTTATCAATATTTGAATAATGTTCAATTAATTATTTTTATACAATTTTTGCCAAATTACCGCACTTCTCACATAATTAACATTATTTGCTTGTAGTTATTATAGATGATTATTATATAAAATTATATTAGCAACTTCACGTTTATAAATGATAGTAATTGATTCGATAAATCTAACGATCAATTTTTTCACTTATGTCAAGTACAAAAAATTATGAAACGTGTCTAGTTATACGAGAAAAATTAACATTTATATTTTCCAACAATACGCAGAGACCATTATTGAAACATTCTAAATTTTCAGAATTTTAGATTAAATGTAGAGTCGCACGAGATAATTCAATAATTAAAATCTTAAAAGAAAAAAATTATAAATATATTGATAGATATGTGATTCGATGATATGTTGATTTATTTACTTCACATTATAAATGTTACATCAACTGTAATGGATAATTACGCATTGTTTTAAATATATATCATGAATATATGAGAATCTCTGATAGTCACGAATCGTATTTTAATATAAATATTCATCATTTTTATATTAAAATAACGTATGTAACAGTACCGGCTGCATTTGACGTTAAAAATTGTAAAATATTTTATAGCACTTTTTTATAACTAGTGACACATTAAAATATCGGTTGGATTGAGACTATAAATGTTCGTGAAATTAATTATATTATGCTTTTACATATTTGTAATTTCATTTGCAATAAGTGATCCTGTTAGTATAATCTATCTTTACAGTCGTTTCAAAATACGAAATTGCAATCCAACATATATTAAAAGTGTCATTTTGCATGTCATCAAACTCATTTGGAAAGTGTTACAATTATCAGATCAGTGTGCACGTATTTTTCTTCTCTTTTTTCAATGACGAGATTTATAACTTTTGTCCCTTTAGATCTTCAATGAGTGAATACACATTTTTTTATTAAATACAAATTCAACTGACTCCTGTAATTTTATACGTTTGTCCATCAAGTATAAATTTAAAATTATTTCAAGGAGATCAGGAGTTGTGTAAGGAGATAGAAATCCAAAGTACCTTAAAATGTTACAAAATCTTTAGAGATTATAGCAGATATATAAAGCTGGCATGAAATGCTAAATCAGTATAGTGAAGATATTCAAACAGTAACTAGAAAAAGAGTATATGTTTATTTAACATGAATTTATTAGTGAGTTTGAATACTTGTGCGAATAAGACGTGTTCTGTAATGCAAAGTTATATTTGTATATATAGTTATAACTTTATTGATTTATCTATAATTTTTGTAAATCAACACAAATCATTTCTTGATTGTATAGTCTGTGTAATAAAAACTTTCTTTAATTTAAATATACTTGATAATGTTGAAATGCAAAATTAAGTAGTTATTTCAAATTATTAAATTTTTAATGTTATTGATAAAGCCATTTAACTATACACATTTCAATTAATTAATAAATAAATATATATGTGAAACAAATGCTTACAGCAAATGTTACAAAATGCATAAATATGTTATACATGTTTTTCTTGAAAAGTTTCTTTCTGAAATGTGTAACATGAATTTTAAGTTAAAATATTCGACGTTAATATAGACAATGATATCGTATCTATAAATGATCGATTTTATCGCGATTTAACAGATTACAATTACACAATTATAGAATTTAGTTGTAGACACATCACGCAAAAAAAGTCATATTGCAGTTCATCAGTTTATATATTATAAGATACATTGTACTAATAATAAGTTGCTTTTCAGTACTATAAGTATATGTTTAATTTGGACACATATATATTTACACTGTAGATATATAGATAGATTGTAGTTTAGATGAATTTTATATTATTTATCAATCAATATAAGAATATTTAAAAATTTTTTCGTTTTTTATAATAGAATTTAAATTAAATTTACGATACATCTGAATTACATAAATTATATAATTCTTTTTTTTAGACAATTACTTTGTGTTTTTTGACGGAAGTGGCGATGATAATAGCGAAAACGCAAAGATTATCTGTAACAAACCCTTCCGATGTGAATCAAGCCAAAATCGTAAGTACTTAATCTTTATTAGCATATTCAAATACATTATGACTAATTGTAAGTTTTTTTACAACTACATTTACAACATTGATACCGGCATTTATGCGCAGAAAACCGTTCGCCTCAATGATGTGGTCATTAGTGAAAAGGTTTTGGAAACGCCAGGTGAAGGCTACAACTACACTGATGTTATGACACTAGTAACAGTAAAAAGAAGAACGTCACCTATAAGATTACCAATAAGAGAGTCTATGACACTTATAAGATTACCTATAAGAATGTTATCTAAAACACCATCAAGATTACCTGTAACTGATTCTACTGATCCTGACTTAGGCAATATGGGTGTTGTTAGCTCGTACAAGCAACTAAATGATGAACTAAATGAAGAATCAGATGGTGATGAACCACCTAATCCTAATAAATTTGCTGTATTGCCAACCCTACAGCCACCGACATCCACAAAGACAACCGAACCGACATCCACTGAGCCATTTTCTATATTTCCGCCGATGTCATCACCTTCACGTGACTATCTGCCAAGCAAATCTCTTTATAGTTATAACATTGATACCGGCATCCGAGATCAAAAAGATGATCGTCTCAATCATACAGACACCGAGCAGATGGTCCAGGCATGAGATAGCTACAGTTACATTGACACTAACGGAAATGTTTATAAGGTTTTATATGTAGCTAATAAAAATTGCAACTGAAAAATACACGTACACATCATTAATGAAAAAAAATTTTCAATATAATCAATAAACATCCTGAAGAGAACGGAAAGAGCATTAAAGACAATAAGAACATTGAACTGAAAATATAAATAAAATCGGTAGTGAGTCTACACAAAAAAAGAGATCAAAAGAATTTGACACGCACTTGATTGCGATCGCATTGAGAGATGGAATATTTAATCTCCGTAGTCAGAAATCTGAAGGTGCAATTTTTCTTATGAATATTTTTGTAGTTACGCCTATAAATTTTTATTTTTTGTACGATTTATTATTAGTGTATAAGAAAATGAAATCTCGATTATATATATATATAAATATTTATATAAGCATATCTGTTGTTAGATCGATTTATCAAAGGTAATGATAAACCATACTATTTGGTTTTTTAATTGTTATCGACGGCTTCTTGCAACATTTTTAACAGAAGAACTGTTAATAATGCAACAAAAAAAGGGCTATAATAATATGGAAGTTTAATGTATTATCCGCAATTTTTTTCGTATGTAAAGATCTTTTTTTTTGAAGAACTTTTATGATCTATTATTTTATATATTTTATAGATATTGCAATACAATAATATCTCATATATGAATTAATGATCGAATAAATATATTTATTATATATTTATTATTTTATATATATATATATATATATATATATATATATTTAGTTGCTATAGTAATTATAATTAACATCTTAGTTTCGAATAATAATTATATTCTTTAAGTAATATAATTAAATAAGGTAAATATTAAAATGTTGCGGGTAGACTTAATTTGAGAGCGCGCAAAGGTTCATTTATTCGAAAAGAATCTTAGTGACCGATCGTCGCGAGGAACAGTATTCTACGTTAGATTGTCTTTCTCGATCGGTTCCGCAGTGGTGAGTTGCTTAGCGATACAGTCCAGGGCATGTTAGATTGCCGAAGGAATAGGAAGCGGGGTAGGAAGATGAGAGCCGGTAACTTGAGTGCTAAACTTATGGAGACAGGGGTTCCGTCCGATTAATTGTACTGAATGGACAGAGTCCGGATGAGCTGCGCCTTGTCTTCGGTACCAACGTACTTGCAACCGTCTTGTCTTAAACGATTCTAGCTACCATTTCGTCAACAAAAAGTAGTGTCCTCGGGTTTTGCCGAGATCGCACGTGTAATTCATGATAACTAAAAATATAAAGTTAATATCTTTTTGCTTTTTGTCGTCGTATCTTTTCTATTAAAAGTAAGTATGTATCGTTTCAAATCTTGAAATTGTTACAGGCAGCATCAATTAATATATTACGTATCTGCCGTTTATTAATATTTGTCTTTGCCGTTTATTAATATTGTATCTACAGAATGGAATGGATTTTATTTGTAAAAATACATTTTAGTATCAGAACAATGTAATCGATAATTTTTACACTGTTTATTTTGAAAGCGATGTAATCTCTCCTTGATAAAATTTATATATTTGGCTTTATATTAACATCTAAAATATCGGAAAGCTTAGTCTGGATCTATTCGTAAAAACGTGAGTGATAGTTTGCATAATGGTGTGATTAATGGTTTTTCATAAATATCAAATTCATTAAATCATCTATTTTGGATGTAATAATTTCGTTGTTTCTATAATTCAATGAGATTCTTATAATACCAGGCCTTTTTATCACAGTAAATTTATATTAATTTGATAAAACGTATAAATATTATAATTTAACTTGGAGCAAAAACGAGCAAATCTCTAAAGGACTTTTTGTCTTAGTTTTTCGGTCCCCTACACGCTCCCAAAGTTTTGCCATTTAAATTGGGGATACTCTGTATATACCGATTGATACATTTTATCGCGATTTTACAGATCATAAGTTCACATTAATTGCATAAAAATTAGTTGTACACACATTATGCGCTTCAGATTATATATCATAAGACAAAAATGCATTATACCAATAATAAATTGTGTGTCAGTAGGTATTATAATTATGTCTAATTTTGACACATTATATTTACATTGTAAATTACAGAAATAGATAGATTTTAGTTTAAATAGGTTTTATTAAAATTGATCTTGTTAATATAAGAATATGTAATAACTTTTTTGTACTTTTTAATAATATTTAAATCAAATTTACGATACATTTAATTTACAAAAGTTATATATATAATTCTTTTTTTCTGACAATTACTTTGTGCGTTCTTAGCAGTAATAATAAGAAATACAGAAAGATTACCCGTAACACTGATGTGAATCAAGAAAAACTTGTAAGAATTCAATCTTTACTACTTGCATGTTAGTACCATTACATTACGGCTAAGTAAGTTTTTTACAATTATAATTACAACATACTGGCAGGAAAACGATCATCTCAATGTGGACCAGAAAGAGAAGATTCTGGAAAAGCGAGAAAAGTATAACAGAACTGGCAATAGAAATTCAGCTATAAGATTATTGCTTTCAGATTCTGCATTTATAAATCAGATAGCTGTACCGTTACTAATTCCTGACCTCAATGACTTCAAGCAGTTCCAAAATCATCATCACAATGATACAAACACTGAGCAAAAGGACTAGAAGGCATGAGATTAATTACATACAGCTACACTGATGCCAAGAGCAATGCTTGTAAGATCTCAAATGTGATTAGTGAAAACAAAGTCCAGCTGAAAAATACACATATCCACATCATCAATTAAAATAACATTTTAATATATCACTAAACATCCTGAAGAGAACAGAGAGCAATAGGAACATTGAACTGGAAATATAGGTGGAATCGGTGGTGGGCCCGTACAAGATGAGAAATTAAAAAAATTCGACACGCACTTGATTGTTATTGCATCGAGACATGGAGTAGGTACTCAATAATTAGCAATTTCAAAATTTAATTTATTTGTAAATATTTGAGTTGTTTTATGCTTAGATAAATGTTTATTTGTTATAGGACTTGGTATGTAAAAAGAAAAATCTCGATAGTATTATATAAATATTATAAATATTGGTACCTATTAAAGGTAATGATAAACAATAGTATTTGTGATTTTTTAATTGTCACGTTGACGACTACTTACAACATTTTTAACAGCAGTTAATAAAATGTTATGTCAAAGTGCGGTGCACTATGCGTAATTCTTTTATACGCAAACGTCTTTTTTGAGAACTATTATGAACTTCTATTATTTTATAAAAATATTGCAACACAATAGTATCTCCAATTAATTATTGAGTGAATGGTAACCATAACTAGCGTTTAAATGGCGAATAATAATTGTGCCTTTTGATATTTGTACTTTCGAGTTTTATCGAAATAAGTTCTTGGTGTATAATTTCACAAATGAGACGCGATAATTTAATTTGTAAAAATACGTAACATCAATATTCAAGTAGATGAATGATTAAATATATAATTAAAAGAAAAATTTACATAATTAAATTACAATGCATGTATTAAAAAAGTTGTATAAATACGATACTTTCATTACATTGAATATCGATATATTGTTAAAGATAGCATCGCATTTATATATTATAGTTATTGTTCAAATTTGTTTAAACTTGTTCTACAAAGATCTTTATTTATTAATTATAGTATAATTAATTATAAATAAATTAAATTATCGCCGTTCCATCTGTGAAATCATGCTTTAAAAAATGTATAGAAAAAATAAAACGTATTTATGAATCAAATAATTTCAGCGTATACTTACGTTTACGCTATTTCTTGCATATGCATTCGAATGTCATATAATCGATTATTCATCTGAGTTTAAAAATTACAATAAAAGGGACAACAAAATAGACAAAGATGTTATACTCGGCTAACATAAAAAAAACTGTTTTTTTTTCTTTTTATATTTTAAAATATTTTACTATTTGCATTTAATTGTGAGATTATGTGGAAACGATTCAAAGTATAATAGATGAAAGTAAAAGGACAATGTCCTTATTTGACTTTATATCTAATTGTAAGAAAAATCTTACATATATTTTATTATAGAAAGCAACAATTCTTCAGTCAAAATTCATCCAGATCATTGAAACAGTAGTTCTAGGAGAATTTATATAAAAATACAAGTTTATTATATGTCACATTATACGATGCGGTAAATGTAGGATGTTGTAGGATCTTAATTCGAGGGTGCACATTTAGTTTCGTTTATTCGAAAAGAATCTTTGCGAACGATTGTCACGAGGCACAGCATTCTGCGTTGGATTATCCTTCTCGATCGGTTCCGGAGTGCTGGGTTGTTTAGCGATCCAGTCCAGGGCACGTTGAATTTCCGGTGGAATGGGAGGCGGGGTAGGAAGATGGGAACCGGCGACCTGGGTGCCAAACTCATCGGCGGTCCAACTTATGGAGATAGGAGTTCCGTCCGGTGCATTGTACTGAACGGAGCCTTGGATGAGCTGCGATTCGTCTTCGGTGCCGGCGTACTTGCGACTGCCAGTCTCTTGTTGAACGATTCCGCCCGCTGTTTCGTAAGAGAAGGAATAGTGCCCGCGGGAATCGCCGAGATCGCGCGAGTAACTCACAATCCTCTCTGGCTCTGGAGAGAATTGACCGTGGACCAATCCAAACAAGGCTATTAACAACTGAAAATGTGCAAGTTAATATCTTTTTTCCTTTCGTCGTCATATCTGGCTTTTCTGTTAAAAAAAAAAAATATATCTTATTACAAATCTTGTAAAATTGTTACATGCAGCATCATTTTAGATATTATGTATCTGTCGTTTATTAAAATTTATGTCTAAAGCTTAGACTTGCAGGGATTTCATAAGAAGAGATTTTATTTGTGAAAATGCGTTTAAATGTCACAATAATTTGATTGATAATTTTTACGTTTAGTTTAAAGTCGATGTAAATCTTTCTATGGTAGAAATTTTATACTTGTGTTTTATATTGAAATCTAAAATATCTCAAAACGTCGTGCTTGATTTATTCGCGAGAACATGCGCCATAGTTTGCATAATGATGATTAATAATTCATCATAAATATCGAGTTAATTACATCATCTATTTTGGATATAACGTCGTTTCTGGAATTTAATGGGACAGCGATGACACCGGGCGTCCTTCTTGCGACGAACTCTCGCTTATCGAGTAATAAATACATTGACTTCGCACAGCAAGCGTTTACGATCACATTAAATTTGCTTTCATATATTTTACAGGCGTAAAGGCGTATTAAAAATACTAAAAATATGGCTCGTATTATCACACGCAAATATTTTAATGGACAGACTTGACACGTGGTAGTCAAGATAATATCCAGACAGAAGCAACAACAACAAATTGGGATAGTCTAATTGTAAGTGTTTACATCTCGGAGAGGATGTTTAATAACTTCGACGCGTGAGATACCAAAGTGTGGAGAACTGTCTATACGTATACACTGTATGCTTTGTAATTCTCTTTATGTCCGTCCCATAAAGAGACGCCGGAGATACCTTTCCCCGTGAAAGGTCAGCGCAAGATGAATGTGTTGGTAGATCACGGTATGTTCACTGCGATCGGTAAGAGGAACAAGAGGGCATCGCACGTTAATGGCACCGTATTACGTTACAATCGCTTCGAACGTGACTTTTTCCCATGGTTTCCAATTAGCATCCAAGACCGATTCGTTTAGTGCCGGTTTAACAGGTGCGCTTGTCACCGTTCATCGTGCAACACCGGAGCAATCATATTCGTCGACGTAAATAAATTATTCTCTATTGATGAAAGAGAAAAATGAATTTTATAAAAAACGTCGACATATTAACGTAACTTTGTAATTTAAAAAGTAACATTTGAAAAATAGATTAAAATAATTTCACACTTTAGTCTTTTGTGGAAAGTTAAAGTATCGTACTGTTTCTTTTTTCGAAACCTATATTACTTTAAAAACTTTTAACGTCTAAATTTCTCTTAATTCATATTTTACAATATTATACCCTTTGACAATCTCTTGCGATTTTCATCCGCTGCTGTAAAATATATTCTCCACGATAATATAATATCATTGAACAATAATAATATTGTTGTTAAATATCAAGCAGATGTTTTGATCGGTCAGTTTATATTTTCTATGCGAGAAAGTAGACGCTGGGAAAAAATATACGTATGTAAATTTATGATTTAAAGCTTGTTCGCTATAGTGAATGTTGGCTATCCTTTTGCAACGCGACAATGTTGCCGTTATGTGAGCTTTACAATTTAATGAAGTTATGCAATTTAATAGATTATGTAATGTTATAATGGTCGTTTTGTGCCGCGTAACTTTCATGCGATGACGAATTGCTCCACCATACATGTAACGTTAAATCATGCATGATCGTTTATTAATATGTACACGTGACCAATTTCAATTTCGCGATTTTGAGAAATCAATAATCGGATTTGCGTTTATTGTTATGGAAATTAAATGTATGGAGTATGACTAATGTGGAGATATATGTGGAAATTGAATACGTTCTATTTTTAAGAAGAGTTATCGCAAGGAAAAATTTATAACCGAGTTTTATTGACATTTTTATCAGGATGATTTATTATAATTGCGTAACCGTAGTAAAATAAAAAATAGATGGCATTAATAAATAATTTTAAATAATAAAACTTATATTGAAAAAAGAGAGAGAGAAAGAAAAGGAGAGAAGAGAGAGATTAACGATGTCAATTTAAAATGCACATATTAATGAACATGGTGAAAGCGTGAATTAATTTATTTTATTTATATTGAAAAAATTAAATCTTAATACTTAATTTTTATCTTAATAAAAAAATAAAGAAAATATAGATACATATATATATTTTATCTGTAATTTATGTGTATTATCCTTTGTTCTAGATACATGAAACTCGTAAAGTTACAAGAGTACGGTAGCACATCATACTTTATCTGCGTTACGCGTAAAAGCTTCTTCTACAAAAGCAGTCTCCCTCGTAAAATTACAACTCTTTATACATACAACTGTTTATACATATATACTATATGAAAGCTATCTTTATAAGTATTTAACAAAAATATATTGTTTTAGATTTTTTTCTATATAAAGCATATACTTTTTTTTTAATAGTCAAGATCACGAGAATAGGAAACATAAAACAGTTTTAATTATTATAATTTTACGTTCAACATTTGAATTACTCATACGTATATGACTACAAACTGTGATTTGTACAACTGGCAGAGTGAGATTTTTTGCGATCATATTCAGATCATGATATAAAAAAGAAATATTATTGCTTCTTCGATTTTTTTTACATTTTTACTCTCTCTCTCTCTCTCTCTCTATATATATATATATATATATATATATATATATATAATTATATTATTTATTTAGCATATTGCACTTAATTAATCGAACAGACTTTATTACGGCTCCATGATTCAGAGAGATGAACTAATATGCAATAAATTTTACTATTAGCTCGTGTAAGATCTGAGAAAAATTTGAAAAGAAGCAAACTTACCAGGGTACGCATGTCGCCGGTTGAATGATGGATTCGCGCGTTTTATAATATGATTACGATGCACGTGCTCGAGAAAGCAAAGCGTCTCGAGTCGAGCAAAATGTGACAGGCGATTTTTAAATGAAATAAATAATGCTGACAAAAATGTAGCTGAGCAAAACAAACGCGATGGACAGCGTCACATGTAAAGCGTTTCTCGCCTCTCTCGATGATCGCCGGCGTGGAGTTCGCTAGCAACTCTTGGATCGTTGGGGGCAGAGCCGACCTTTATACCGGCGGAGTCCACGAAGCGGAGGCGCCGGTCTTTACATAACCCGGGAAAGTTTTATTTCGGCGTGGCCGCAGCGCTGCCCCTGAGAGCTCTCCTGAGAATCGGGAGCACGTCGCCCAAGTGTCACCCCCGCTCGAACTGTCACCGCGACACGTGGTCTTCTCCATCTGCGTTCTCCAGCTGCCTTCGAGGGGACCACCCGCATCTGTGGCGCGCACCGCATACATATGTATGTACACACATTCGCGTTGCACCGAGATTTTCCTTCTTTGAATCGAACGAGACAGCGATGTTGGCCGTGCGGCTTGTAGTTTTCGCGCTTACGTAAGGAGACGACATGAGGCAAACGACGGTTGCCTTGCGCAACCTGCGAAGGCTCTCGGAGATATGGCGACTTCTCTTTTTCGATCGCCGCAGCTGGCTACGAGCGATTCTGAGATCATTCGGATCTCCGCGGATGCGTCGATGAAGAGAAAAAGATGACTGATTGTATTTTCGAGGAAACGATCTGGTCTCTTGATGTATATGCATATGAGAGACTTTTTTTCTTACGCAATGTTTCTACATTTAATCAGAAATTGAAATCAATATGGTAGGAGTCGAGATTTAATAATGTAAAGACATATATAAATGTAATATCTCCGACTGACAAGCGCACCCTGACAGTTGAAAGGTGATGATGACTTGTGCACATTTGATCATTAATGTCTTAGCACATAAATTTATGTGCATATCAAAACACACACACACATATATATATATATATATATATATATATATATATGCATACATCGTATATATTCCGTGTAATGTGCGAGAATTTGTGTGTTAACACATAAATAATCCTGTACAAATTAGAATAATTTAGCAAACAGTGATTTCATTAATGTTTTATGATCTTGCTGGATTCGAGATAGTTAGTTGCAGCGTTGTAATCGTGGTCGAGGTATTTACGAAATACAAATTGCACAGTTTTTATCACATATTCTAAACTTGTATGAAGAAATTTCTACGAAGAGACTAGAGAAATCTCGCGATGTTTTTGCGCGATATAAAGTTCCAGAAAAATCTGAAATTCAGAGAAAATAGAGTTATGTTCATATTAAATGACGTAAGAAATGTCGAGGTGGTCTTTATTATTATATAAATTTTTAAATGAATAATCATAGATTTTAAAATAGAATTTTTATTCTATTTATTATTCGATTATTCGAACGTCAGACGCGCGGACGCGTTAATGTGAAGAAGATAACGATTGGAATTATTCAACGAGAAACTATAGAAATGTCTCCGTGGGTTTTAATGTCAAATGCAAACGAATGCATACAATGCTCCATCGTGAAAGGATATCTCACGTTCTGCGATCCTAAAATCTGGAATATCTCCATCGAGATCAGAATGGCGTAGAAATTGAACAACGGTCTAATACAATTCTGACCATCACGAGACATCTTCGTGTCGTTGTTTACGTCACCAGTTATAATTTCTAACACGTGTAATATTGCGATGGCAAAAATTCCGTTATCTAAATCTAATACAAATTGTTCAAATTCTAATCACGCAGGTGGTAATTGTGCGGATATTTTTCTCTACGCAATAAGGAGAGAAAGATTACGTTCAATTGTACCTGTTACTTATCGGAGGATAATGACTCTAGCATCTTGAACACCAGTTACTCAGTCTTCCGTGGGAATTGAGCATGACCGCCGCCAGGCTGGTCCTTGGCCCAGTGATCTTACCGCTGTATTACGTGCGCATTCGTACAAATGTACGCGCGTAGATGAGAGAGTATTACAAGATAATCAATATTTATCACGAAAGAGAGGACTCGAACAGTGAAAGAAAACTTCCCTATCATTTTAAACGGGGCGTGAACCTTCCGAATAGTATAGCCTTAGGAATACAGTTGAGTCATCAGACATAATGAAAATAATACCCCATGATTTTCCGTTTTTACACATATTCCTGTAACTAATGTAGCTTGTAAGTTTTCGGAAAGTTTGGATTTAAAAAGATTATTATATGAATATAATAATGAAGATTGTACACAATTTTATTTATTTTTTTTAACATTGCTGTAATATATTGTCATTATAAATAAATTGTAATTTTTATTTTACAAAATTATTGTATAGAAAAATGTGTGATAATTAGAAATCAAACATAAGTTTTCATTTAGGCTAAAATTGAAAATTTCATATTTTTACTTTTTGTCGATAGAAACTTTCTTTTCTTTATTCTAATATATTTTACATCTTTTTCGAATATTCTGATATATTTTATATCTTTTTTTATACTTTCGTGTATTAAAAAATATTTTAATTAAAAAAATTTATTGGAGATTATTTGTTTTAATGTAATAATTTTTACAACTTTGTAGATGTGTTTAAAAATGTTTTTCTTTTTTGTTATAGCACTTTTTAGTTATAAAACCTATAAAAAATTCGAATAAAATAAAAAAATAGAAAATAAAATAAAGATTAGGATAAAGCAATTTCTTTCTCTCTCTTTCTCTCTCTTTCTCTCTCTTTCTTCATGCGGAAATAAAAACGCGATTAGATAAATGAGAGAAATGGATTTTTATATTAAAATAAACGATAGACATGGATCTCTGTGTTTGCTTTCTGCAGAAACTTAAAGCACTGCAGTAGATACTGTTGCCATTTGACAGGCGAACGGCAGCGTTTCACTTGTTGCCTATATTCAAGAAAAGACTAGTTTACAATCACTATTCAGTAGTGGTTTCAAGGTTGTGAGGTAAATATCTTGGGAGAAGAAAGTTCTACCCATTATAATTAAATTGTTACGTCATTTGATTATATTGCTTAATCGGCATTTA
The DNA here is from genome assembly GCF_047496725.1 of Anoplolepis gracilipes. NCBI lineage: Eukaryota > Metazoa > Arthropoda > Insecta > Hymenoptera > Formicidae > Anoplolepis > Anoplolepis gracilipes. Next base: position 12,230,883 of record NC_132975.1, read on the forward strand.
TTAGAAAACTTTAGATAAAAACCATTGCCTTTCTATTCTATACTCTTTCTATAAAATCTATAAATCTTTTTTACTATATATTTTCTATGAGATTTAAAAAGATAAACAAAGTGCGATAACGTTTAACTATGGATAGACAATTGTTTTAGAACGGGTTTAAAAGCGACCTTCTACTGAGAGAGAAAAATGCGAGGGACTATCAATCATTTACATTAAAAATTGGTCGGTCATGTTGGTATAGTGATATGATATCATTCTCAAGAGCAGAACCTCATATATCGCGAGTTTGCACAATCTCAATTGTAACGTGGAATTAAGTGCAATCTCTTGAAATATTAATTGTTATTAATTTATGTAAAAAAGATAAACGAGATAACTTTACATATTTAAATTCGATTTAGGTCAAATTCCGATTAAACAAATATCAATTAATGAGCGCAAACAACTAAATTATTAATTTAAAAAATTTTTTTAGAAAATTTTTGTAACATTTTTAACAAAATTATTAATTGTCAGTAACGATTCATTAATGATATTTATTCACTTGGTTTAAATTCCGCTTTTTATCAATAGCTAACTCCTAACAGCACACATGTCAAATGATGTTTATAAAAGATCCATAGGATATTAAAACATGTTTTAACATTCTCTCTTGTAAACATCTTTTGAACATGTGTGCTGTTAGGGATATTCGCACATTGCACGGTTAATTAATCTGAAATCTCTCTATTTATTTTTTTCTTAATCGATCGATGAGATCATTAATACATATTATCATTTACTATTATGTTATATGACTTTTGTACATTTTGTTTCATCGATATATATCCAAAATTTCTTATTATTCCTTCACAAAAATCTCACAATCTGAATAAATTTCTAATCTATCTATCATTTTTGGTCTACACATTTATCTTTCTCTATAATCATATGATTGAGCGTACATTGATATCTTCTCCTACTCGACTCGCTAAATACTCATCGATGCGCTGGCCACACAAGAGAAGTGGACATGCATCCAGAAGAGGTTATTACTGGTCCCCGCCAGAACCGATCGAGTTGTACGAGTCGTACATTTCAAGCTTAGAGTCTCTCTCTTTTTCTCTCAACACTATACACGCGTCACGAATACCACAAGTGTGACGGCGCTGACATCGCAGTGTGCGATATCATAAGTGTATGTGTGCTCGTGCGTGTGCGTTACGATTTGCGGGTGATCACGGCGCACGCACAAATCTGGATCGTCGTGAAACGTGGGCTCACGACGGTTGTCGTCGATGTTTCACAGTCCGAAGATGATCTCGCGCTCGCTCGGAGAAAGAAAGAGAGAGAAGAAGGAAGAGAAGAAGAGAGAAAAGAGTGAAAGTGCATAAATAACAATACGCGAACTATTTACTATTACGTACTGTAGACGATAAAGTACACGTGTACATATATGTATATGTGTATTTTTATATGTGTATCAGTGTTGTTATCACTCGAATGATACAGATGAGTTTTTGCTCGGTTCGTTGGGACGCGCCCGATCTACTCAAGGCATACTGCAATCTGACAGGTAATGCATGACACGTGACGCGCATGGAAGTGTCACTCAATGTGACGTTTACCCGCGACGACGTACTCCGAAAAGCGCGCGCATTCTGATCGATCAATCGAGCAGTCCTGATTTTCCTCGTTAATCGAAAGAACAAATGCTTTCTGTAATGCTTGCGCAATAATGCTGAGTCTTTGAAAATGTTTCATACACAGAACGAATTGATATTCGCTTGACCTCTTAGATACCCCGGTGCAGTCATGACTTGTGCGTAAAAGTTAACGTTCGATGTATGTGTATCTATCAAAAGTTATTGATTGTTATGACTATTGTAAGTATTTTTCTAGTAGCGTTGTCAAGACATCATTTGTTGATGCTCTGTAAGAAAAACTTTGAAAATTAAAGCTTAAAATTAAATATTAATTTAAAAAATATATGTGCAATATATTTCACATAGCGATTAGTCGAAATAACAAATTGTATGGAAATTGTTTGAACATTGTAAAACGTGTGCAAACACTGTTAAGCGTAGGAATTTTGTAACAAATATTGGATTGATAGTCGTACATATCTGCGATGACGTGATCTCTAACTATCAGAAAAGCTGTAAAGAATCGCGCAACGCGATAGACCTATTTGTACATTAACTATTTGTATAGTTGAGTCAGGTAATCTTTTTTTACTTTAAGAAAGTTATCTTAGCAAAGTTGAGCTATTTGAGCTAATAAAAAAAGAAAATATAAAATTAATTTTATTTTGTCAAATAGAGGGAATTAGATAATAAAAAAGGTAAAAAAAAAACTTTAAACTTGAAATTTAAATAAGCCAAAAGACAAAAGCTCTTTTCAAAGTTTAAAAATCTTAATACGTTCTCTGATTTTAAATCTTGCGATATCTTTAAAAAAATCAATTTTTGAATGACAATGTATAAACGTTTCACTTCTTTCACATTTAATGTGTGTATGTGAGAGAGAGAGAGAGAGATGAAATAAAAAATATTTGCATGTAAATATTTTATGTTTCACAGGCGATTTGAGTTTTACAAGCGGCAGTGAATCATTTCTCGGGTAATAATTTAAATTATTAATTCGTACGATTTTCAAATTGAAATTTATCGCAGGATGCTGCCTAATATATCTGACAATTTATGTTAATCAAATGGATACTATATCGCAGAGATATAGTATCTCTTTGCTATTCAAAGTTGCTTCTATCGGTAAACGGATTGCGAACAATAGCAGGTATGTATGTGTTCTCGCGCGATTTAAATTTAATATCTCATCTCGAAAATGTTGAAATAACATTCGCGGAATATTTAATCGACGTTTCGCGGGAATCATTAATTGCAAACTCTGAAACGAAATGTGATGCTTTGATAGGTCTATTTAATACCTAACAGTGCGCGCATTCTTTTCGTTTAAATCCCACAAGTATTCTATCGCGCCTCGCCGCCCACTATCACCTTCTCGATAAAATCGACGGAAACCCGCTCGAACACCGACATTTCTCTCTGTGGTCCATTTATATAAAGTTTCTGGTGTCCTAGATTCACATTGAGCGTTTTTTCGGCTGCAAACTCTGTGATAACTCTGAAGTTAATTTTTCCTTTGAAAAAACTTGATAAATGATAAATTAATCGGTTCCGGATTTTTCTCTTTTATATCTGCATCTTTGAAAGAACAGAATGTAATTATGCACTGGACAAATCAACGACTTTGAGATCTATATTTTTGCGTTGCCTGAGCATTTCTATACAAGAGATTTGAATTAATATTTATCCAATATTTTGATAAAGTCTAGCAATGAATTTTTAATATAAAGTATTAAAGTAGAATATGTGTGCAAGCATACAGTTTAAACAAAAAAGTAAAGAGATTCTATATTATCTATAATTACGCTCTCTCTCCCTCTCCCTCTATTAGTCTAAGATACTAATAAAGTATTCTTTCCCCCTCCATCCAATATTTCTCTTTCTCTGTCTACAGAGGTCGTCATGCGATCATGAACACTGAGAGAGGCAGCAACGACAACGGCGTCAGCGGTAACGTCAGTGACGAACCGTGCGACAGCGGCAAACCCGTCCTGCCGAGGCACGGCAATGTCATCTACAATAAGTTCCGCGGTGACAAGCAAATCGCCAACTACGTGCGCAAAATGAACGCGATGCCGGAAGAGGAGGACGTCACGTCCGACGACGCGGAACCCAACGTGACCAGGATCGGCGGCCGTCAGAGACACTCCGAGAACGAACCCGCGGAGTGGTCCTCGGAGGAGAGAGGTCACTTGTTGAATTCCGCCGTACGTAAGATCGTCGTCGCGCCTACGGCAGAAGGGGACCACGTGAGAAAGACGACCCCGAGTCGCGATGACAGTTCCGAGAACGTGGTTCGGAACAACAGTCGTAATCATCGGTGGCCACGATCTCGGCCGCTGATGATCGACCGAACCGAGTCCGGGTCGAGTTCCGGTCGCGACAACGGAATCCCGCAGAGTCCCGGTGGACTGAGCCTCAGGAGCATCGATCAGTCGTACCTGGTGCGACATCATCATTGCCTTAACGCGCGTTCACCGAGGATCTCCAACGTCGTCATGGACGAGAGCCAGCAGCGCTGTTCCTGCTGTCATCAGTCATCGCCCACCTGGGCCTCCATCCTGTACGCCGAGTCCAACGGGAGTCATCAAGTTCCCCGCTCGTTTCCCGACACGATCTCGATCAAGTCCCTGGCGTCGATCGGCCTGGGCTCTTCCGACGGCAGGAAGCTGACAATACGTAGAGTTCCCACTTCGCCGTCGGAGCTGCTTAACGTGGTACATCCGCCGCCGTAAGTGAGACACATTACCTACGATCGTGTGCGCTTTCGAAGAAGCAAAACGTGAATCACGCTTTACACGTGATCGCGCGCACGCGTGACCGCTTGAACATGAGTCTGTTTTCGCACGCTCTGAAAGTGACCGACAAAATCTTTACTGCGATCAATCTACATTCTTGCTTCGTAACGTTTTATTTTAATTAAACGTTAAAGTTCGATGAAGAATAAGACAGGTGTGTTGGATTAATTTTCATATCACTGCTTTTAATCTCGCGTTGAATTCTCCCTTTCATTTTTTGAAAGAAAAATATTACATTCCTAAGATAAGTAGATAATAAGAGATATAATTATAGGCTTATATAATTGTTAAATTATATAATTATATACGGAGGACGCAAATAATTCCAGTTATTCTATTTGCACAGTGTTAATGAACTCGCGGGACAAAAATAATACTAGGTCAAGATGAAATTTATTACGAGAAAAATAAATGGCGTACGCATTTTGACACGCATGTAACACCTGTGCCATTCTTGAATTTTAAATGTAACACTTGTACTACTTTTGAATATCAGTAAATCATCGAGATACTGTCTTATCTTAAAAATTGATAAAGAAATGAAGTAGTCGACGGTCGTCGCGTTTTGAGTCTTTTTTGTCTCGTCAAAACTGTATTTAAATTATTTATTTATTTTTTTTTCATTTTCACACTAAAAACGTATCATTATCACAGTCACGATTGAGTGGAAATGTATACGAAATTACGTGTATCCGCCATATGTTTCTCTCACGTGCGAGTTAATATTTGGTGTAAACGTTCTAAATAAATTAGCATACACGCACGACATATAAAAATGAAGATGTATCTCGAATTTTCAGTAGAAAAGATCGACAGCGATTCACGCGAGCAGGGTAATATTTCTAGCGATTATCTAGTGATTACCTACGAAATAAGATTAACGCAAAACAAAATTTTTTGTTTAATACATGTTAATTAAATCTTGAGTGAATTTGTGGCGTTAATGCAGTATTCAACGCAAATAATAACGTTACAAAATTTCGTCATATCATTGAAGGTCAATTGCATCGATAACTAACAATAAATAATGATGCAATGATAATACTTTCTGTTCTTTTCTAGATCATAGACTTTAATACGAGTAATATTAGTAAAGAAATAAAAATAGAATAGAATGAAATAAACTAAAAGAACATTAACAAAGATTAAAGAAACATTAATCAAAGACGAAATAAATGGAAATAAATTTCATTTATGTTTTTTTAGGATATAAATCCTCTTAGATCAATTTATGTAAAAGTTAAGTGGCATTTGTGTAAACAAGATTAAATTGGCTCAGTAACGAGCTAAAATATCAAACTAAATCGATTTTAAAACTTTTACTCAATTTTTTTTATATCAGATTATCTTAAACAAACAATTTTAAGATCAATTACACTATTAATTAATATTAATCATAGCTGATCGAATTTCCTCGCTATGCATACCTGCATTATGGCCAGGGCTATGATCTGGAAAGGAGCAAGGGTCAAGTTAGTTAATTAACGATGTCGATGAAATTGGCTCTCAGTTTACCACGGATAGCTCTAATCGACATTTCTGCACGATAGGCTCGTTCTAAAGTAAATTAGAACCGGCGATCGAAGTCGGTATAATTTTCGTTATAATTCTCGAGTTCACAAATACATCTCGCTGCTGCGCACGTACACGCGAAAATCATCTCTGTTCGTGTGGTGCAAATTATCGAAAATTGAACTCGCCTAAATTAGACCCGATTTCGATTACCCTGATTAGAATCTCATACCTCGTCGAGGGCTGCGGCGAATTCTACGTGACGAGAGATGCGTTACACGTCTAAGCTCGACGCGAAGCCGGCAGGTCTCGTTATCCAGGGACTGCAATTCCGGCATATCGTTTCACAGACGTAAGTGGATAATAGATGTACAATGTAAGACCGTGTCGTTGTAACAAGTGTCTTTGTGTTCGTGTGGTACGACATATTGTTGTAACTCCGTCCCGCTTCTTCCATTGAAACGGGACGGCGTTTGAAACGATCCGTAATCGTCGTCCTACATTTAGATCTCGTCACGTCTCGTTTTTTAACCGAGCACGTGAAAAAGACCCTGGATCACATCGTTAACGTTAGTTAACGTTATTAATCAAATAAAATAGAGCTAGAGAATGTTAAACGTAAATTCGCGTATTTTGATTCGAATAATCGAACTAGAAAGAGATAATTAAAATTATATACGAGCACGCGATAATAGATAAGAGATAAAGACTATCGTCACACTCGACGCTTGCCTTCGTTATTGTTTGGGCTGCCACGTGTGTCGTGCATTTTCCTTCGTTTTATTTTTTTTTTTTCTTTAAAATGTAGTGTGACACCGAGTAACGGCGTGCATTATCGTATCCGCGGTATATTAGTTTTCCGTTGTGAAACGAACGGGAATGTACACAGGTGCGTCGCGTATATCTTTCAGCATTGTCGACCACCCTTTCCTGCCCCCCTCTGCCCGCCCGTGGCCTGACACCATTTCTGCGCTCACCACACCGTAAAGTATGAATTTATGCGATAAACGCATTAAAATTCCTGCCCGATCGCGATTCTTACGTAACAACGTACAAGATTGATTTCATATTTCGCGATGATACTTTATTGTGATATAGATGGATTTATCTGCATCAGGTTTTTCCTCCCTTCCCCCTCCGTAAACGCGACCGAATCAGTTTGTAATTGACAATCCATAATCTCGCGTAATATACAACCGCTGTCATCGTTAATCGACGGTATCATGATAATCGATGACTACTACGTATACATCGTATTCTATATATGTATAAATAATAACGATGAATATTTAATAGTTGCTATTGGACTGTTCGCGAATGCGTATCATGCAAGTTGCGCCAGCACGTTCACGCGTAATACGATTGACGTGTGATCGACTCATGTATGATTTTCCGTCAATTAAAATTCACAATGCATCAAATAGTTTCTATAGAGGCGCAAAGTGGTCGTCAAATAGTTAAAAAAAAGTCGATAACGCACTGGCAACATCCGTCAATTTATATATTGGTTATTTCAAAGGAATTTGGCGGCGTAGTGTTACCTTCGCTATATCTTACAGGAATTACAATTATTCGCTCAACGAAATATTTCATAAAATGCTTGTTATGCTATTTTCTCTTTCGCTAAAACGTCATATCTCATAACGTAATAAATTTGGCTCTCGTAACATTTTTCCGGAGGTTCTCTCAATTTTTCTTTCATATTCTGCGCCATGAATGTCTTTCGTTCTTGCTTCGCTGCATTTGTAATATAAAGGTTTGTACGTCGCATTTTTGCAGTTTCGAGGACGATCTTTCTACATGTGCCAGCTATGATGACGGGGATGCAAACGATTCTGGTGATTATCGACAACCCAGGAGGCCCCATTGGGAGAACAAAGTACAATTTGTGTTGGCCTGCATAGGCTACTCTGTTGGCCTCGGCAATGTCTGGAGATTTCCTTATCTATGCTACAAAAGTGGCGGCGGTGAGTCTCGCGATAATATTAATTTATTAATCGTAAGTTGCGCGTAATCATAATATAAATTTTGCATTCGATTTTATAAAATTAAAAATCCTATGACATGAGAAAGAGAAAAAATAGAGAAGAAAAAAATAAAGATTGATACAGATGTGTTATCTATATATATATATATATATATATATATATATATATATATATATGTATATATGTATATATGTACATACATAAGATTATGGTGAAAAAAATGAATTTGTAAAAATTAAGTAAGCAGACGGCGCAGTCAGAACGTGTTGCCGCGATTAGCAAGACTGTGATAAGAAGTACGCGGTTATTTTGCGCGTCGTGAAATACGTCAGTGGCAAAACAGCTGACGAAGCAACACTCCGAGGTATCGTCCTCTAATTTTTACGAGCATCAAAATCACGTTATGGATTAGCTTAAGCCATGAAACACGTTCTATTTTTATCCTTTTACAATTAGAAGCGTCAATAATCTATTCTTTCGATACTTCGTCGCTGTTTCAGAAACGAAACAGCGTGAAACGTTGAAACGTAAGAATCGTAACACTTGAATTGTTACAATGTTGAATAGCCAGTTGCGATAAGAGTATCATTATTGAATGAAAAGTGCATGCTCTAAGTGAGGGAAAGATTATACCATGTCGCGGAAGATCGAATTAAGGCAGATCTGGTGAAAAAATCGTGACATCTTGCGTAAGCCGAGTTTCGGATTCAGGGCAAGAGCGAGCACTCTTGTAATCCCTGCAACGTGAGCATGTATCGTGTTGCCGGCAATTTTCAAAGTCTGGAAGCATCCGGAGTCCGGATGCGTAGCGCAATTCGCTCGCGGAACTTGATACATGACCTTGCCGGAACGTGGCTACTCCGCCGAGCATGGTAAATGATTTCAATGACACCGGTGGAAATAATCGGCCGGGAATCACTTTGCCGTACTGCAGGTTTAAATTGAAGAACCGGAAAACCAGCTCGCGATCCGATTTACATGATTTAAACGATTCATCGTTTCAGTCGAATAACGTCGATTGGAATCTACGCGTGAGAAAATTAGAAAACAATGAAAAATCGATCAAACAACGATTAACGATTCCTGTCAAAAGCATAAACCAGCTATCTACCCAGTTTTTATCAATCACGCGCATCCATTGTGTGTCAAAACACGTGCAGTTTCTGTCAGCGAATATTTAAAAACAATTTACTTGCTTATATTATTCAAAAATTTTTAATTTTAGATTAAATTTCTTATTTTCATTTTAATTAATTCTCTGTATGTGTGTCATGATTACAAAATAATGATATAAAGTGTTCAAAAATATTTATTGAAAATAAAATTAATATATTTTTGGAACTTAAATAAATAAATAAATTTAACTATATAAAGTATATATGTATATCTCTCTTAAAGTTACTTTTATTTGTAGACAAACGTGCAACTGGAAGCAGCTTTATTTGATAGCAACTTTGTATATAATGCATAATCTCCTCATATATGATAAGCCAGAAACTACTTTGTAATTTCAACAGTCATACATACGCAAGTTAATTTATTGTACAAATAACACACAGGCTTGCTGTAAAATAAAAATATAGGTGTATTTGTGAGTATGTAATTTTGCGAAATCATATATTAAACAGGAGACCGGAAAATCAGAGGAAATAATATGACTCTACTTGCACGAGATGCATACTTCGATATTCATTGTGCCGCAACGCCAAATTGCATTTTCGTGATAAAGACGACATTGTTGAAAATAACTGTAACAACATTAATGCGAATGTGTGTCATTATCCGCCTTGTAATTCGACGCGATTGGATTTTCGCCAGAAATTAAATCGCCTGCAATCTCCATTGATACGTCACGTAAAATCGGCCGATTGTTATCTCCGCGCGCATCCTCGTTTAATATATCTGGCGAGAATTTATTTGAAGTATAATCGCAAATATATTATTTGTATCGTCGGTTAAACTAAATGAAAACTGTCATCCGCACGTTGTTCGGCTAGATTGAAGCGACGAGGAAACAGATCGGATAACGTCGTGTGATTTATGCGTACGATATAGCATTTTGCCGAGTGGGGATTAATTTGCATCTTCCCGAAATGTACGAAGCAAATTACGCATGTATGATTGCGTGCGCTTATAAAAAAACCTGTATGAACAAAATCTGTTTTATCTCACATAAAAGCAGCGCGAAGTCAAAGCTATTACATCCGCTAAAGAAATAAAAAATACGATTAGTGAGATAGTAAATGAACCGGCGAGTTTGATAATTGAAGAAAACTTGTCAACAGCTGATTTAATCATCACATCCATGCGCTGACTAAATGCTCGAATTAAGTCATAATCCACGACACTACGATCGTCGTTTATTGCGAATAAAGAGTTACATCCAGTGACCTTGTCACTGCCCACATTATGATTAACGTCGAAGTGCCATTACGTGCACGCGCGTAACCGTGTTTAGCTAAACGTTTGGCAAACCCACGTGTGTCTTGTGTAAACTGGATCAATTTTTTTATACTCAAAGAAAAAGAGCTCTCCATGTTTAAACAGGAAATTATGTAACTTTAATATCAAATGATGATAAATGTTGTTTACATCGATTACATTACATTTCAGGTGTGTTCCTCGTGCCTTACTTTTTAATACTCGTAGTATGCGGAGTACCATTGTTATACATGGAACTCAGCATTGGACAGTTTACTCGTCGCGGCCCAATCGGCGCTCTGGGTCAAGTATGCCCGTTATTGAAAGGTAAACGAATAAGTCATCGAATGATAGATTGTCGATAAAGTCCGATGGTCGTTGAAAACTTTTGTGCGCTCATTTTTATCGTTAAAACGCGCTAACTTGAAACACACGGTTTAATTTGAAAACTATAATTAGAGGAGAAATTATATCAGATTTTATTTTTTTTTTTTTTTGCAAATGTAAGTAATTTAAATTCTTAATTTTAAAATTCGAGCTTCGAAAAATATATATTTTAATTAGAAAGAGAAAAGTACATGTATGTGTCTCTTTCATGCTATTTTCTATGATATATTTTTCTACCTCTGCAGGAGCTGGTTTGTCGTCGGTCGTGATATCGTTTCTAATGTCGACCTACCATAATGTGATAATAGCCTACGCAATTTATTATTTCTTTGCGGCATTCCGGGCGGATCAGCCGTGGTCACGTTGTGACAACTCGTGGAATTCGCCGCGCTGTTGGTTGCCCAGTTATGGCCTCATCGATAATCGAACTCGACCGAATTCGACAAGGACACCGTCCGAGGATTTCTTCGAGTACTTTCCAAAACTTATTAATTCGTATTATTTCTAAAAAGAATTAATAAAATAAAATTTGTATGATTAACATATCTTATAAAAAATTCTATAAAATACACATGGTACGTAGTATCGAAATATCTGAAAAAATAGTTACTTTTCTATTTAGCCAGAAAGTCCTGCAAATTAGTAGCGGCATCGAAGAGCCAGGGATCTTGAGATGGGAACTTGTGGCGTGTTTGATAACAGCATGGATAATAGTATATTTTTCGATTTGGAAATCAATTAAGTCATCAGCGCGTGTGAGATATATCACAGCAACGTTACCTTTCCTCCTGATCATCGTCTTTCTCACGCGTTCTCTCACTCTGGAAGGCGCCGCGAAAGGTCTGCAATTCTTTTTCCATCCACGCTGGGAATTGCTCGGCGACGCCAAGGTGCTGAAAAAATAATTCATTTTTTGTGAAAAAAGAAAAAAATATTATACTGTTATTATTAATTATATTTATAGGTTTGGATAAACGCTGCAGCACAAGTCTTCAATTCTGTAGGTATCGCCTTCGGATCGATGATATGTTTTGCGAGTTACAACAGATTTCACAACACGGTCTTGGTAGATACCATCGCTGTTTCGCTGATAAACGCCTTCAGCAGTTTGATAGTCGGAATATTTTCTTTCGCCACGATCGGCAATATAGCGCTGGAGCAAAACATGTCCGTCGAAGATGTCCTGACTGACGGTACGTATATAGAATTAAAAGTTTGCATCACGCTTTAAATGTAAAAAAGTATATGTCACATTATACAATATGTTACACATTAATAATTCTCTTACAAAAATTTATATATATTTTTATAATATATTTTATAATATATTTTATAATATATATTTTTTTATATTTTTTTCTCCGCCACTTTGCTTCGTCAGATTAATTCTCTGCCTGACATTTTATAGATAAATCATAATTTCCGTTCAAGGACCTGGTCTAGTCTTCGTCATCTATCCGCAAGCGCTAGGCAAGATGCCAGCTTCTCAATTCTGGGCTGTACTATTTTTCTTCATGCTGGTCTGCCTTTCGTTGAACAGTCAAGTAAGTATCGAATGTGTATCAGAAAACACATTTCCTATCAAGACACGCATACATTATATAACTTAATCAACAAATAAATTCGATCATTATAGTCAAATTCTATTCTCACACAAATGCGTGAAAGTACAAATAACATTAATGTGTTGACAAATAAAAAATTTAAAATTAAATCTCAGAGTTTTGCTCAATCGCGGTTAACAGAGATGCAAAATATATATTTTTACAAAACTTTCTATTTTTTTAGAGCTCGTAAAATTATTTATCTTTTGCAATATTTTAATGGATGTTACGTAAACTTCGGCATTTCAGTTTGCTGTTGTTGAAGTGGTCGTTACGTCGATCCAAGACGGTTTCCCAAATTGGATGAAACGTCATCTTCTCTGTCACGAAGTGCTGGTTCTTCTCATATGCGTCATCTCGTTCTTATTCGGATTGCCGAATATCACACAGGTAGAATCACGCGCATCGAAATGATTCAATTTTTATAACGCGACCTAGTTGTTTATCTTTTACTAAGTGAATTTCTCGACTGCCTCAGGGTGGTATTTATTTCTTCCAACTGATAGATCACTACGCCGCGTCGATGTCAATTATGTTCTTGGCGTTCTTCGAGGTAATTGCTATTTCTTGGCTTTACGGCGTACGACGACTGTGCAACAACGTTAAAGAAATGACCGGACACTTGCCCTCGATGTACTTTCGGTTCTGTTGGTTCCTCGCTGCACCTCTACTCATAATGGTATGCAGGGGTATCGATGAATATATTTTGAAATATTATAAAAAGTTTCTCGTTTTCAAGTAGAATCGAAATTATGTGTCTGAATAAAAGGCAATATTCAAGACAAATGATTGCATCGAGTAGAATGCGACGAAATGCGGAACTGGGATTAAAGACGAGCAATTATTCGAGCAATTGATATCTTGAGAGAAACGTAAAGTGCTTTGTTTTTTCTCGGAAATAATGATCACATGGATAATTACCCACTTTTAATCCCTGTTCCGTGTTTCCTTGCGCTCGGCAGTCGGCATCTAATCTTTAAAACGCGGCCGGCGTTATTTTCATAATTATCTTACCTCCTTAGGCTGTATGGGTGTTCAGCTTAATCGATTACGAGCCTCCGACCTACCACAACGGTGACTATACATATCCATGGTGGGCAGAGGCGATCGGATGGGGCATCGCGTCTCTCTCCTTAATTTGCATTCCCGCTTTTGCCGTTTACGTATTCGTCCGAGCGGATGGTGTCACATTCGCCGAGGTACGTCGAATTTTGCTGTACATTGTTGGGTAACCACAAGATCAGTTTACCTTAAGATGATTAAATTCTTCATAGAATTTGATCATTTATAGACAAACCGATCAATTTTTTTGTAGAATTTAATCAACTTATTTTGAAATCTAATATTACGAAACTTACATCTTATAAATACAGAATAATATCTGATAAAATATACCGGTATATAAAAATTAAAGTGATTGCATTTTGTACTGTACAAAGAAACTGATAACGTTATTTGCAGAGACTCAAGAATTCCATCAAGCCGCATTTCGAAGCGTGCAAAGTTTGCGGTCAGGAATACTGTATGGAGCCTATGCACAATTTGGAGGAGGACATACTCAAGGAACCTCAAACAGACGAGAATACTTCTATACAATTAAATTCGCATTATCTACTGAAGCCTCAGATGTGATAACATAATGCATAAGAGCAATGAAATTTCCATAATTATAATTAATTCATATCTACAAATTGAAATTGTTTTGAGGAATAATTATTCAACTAAAGATGTCGTTCACTTTATTTTCATTACAAATCAATAAAATACCAGCTGTCGCGTGGCAATTAACATTCCATTATTTATAGTTTGTTACAAAGAATAGTAATTACCTGCGAAAAAAGTCATTCAGATAGAATTATAATTTTATTACTAATTTCTTATTATACTTATTATATAAACTATTACTTTTTGCGCCATCGTTATGTAATAGATATGATTTTGAAATTACTCAAAGCTATTTTTGATTTTGAAATTACAAATTACAATATTCTATGTTATGATGTGTGTGTGTGTGTGTGTGTGTGTGTGTGTGTGTGTGTGTGTGTGTGTGTGTGTGTGTGTGTGTGTCATCATACATAGAATATTTTATTAGTTTACAAATATCGTCATGTGATAGATATTATAGACCAGCACTAATATGATTTAAAGTAGAATCATATTTCTGTATATATTGCAACTGATACACGTGTATAACATTGTTAATCATAATTTTAATAAATTATGTATTGTCAAAAAATATATATTTTTCTCGATTTAACTCTTTTAAAGATAAATAAAGTATTTAGCAAAATTTATTGATGTCACGTTCAAATATTATATTTACTCTTTTCCCTTACTCATTCGCACATTGCATATACATATTTGATTATTAAGCAACCATACAATAGAGAGAGAGCGGATTTTGACGTAATGGTGCGCTTATGTAAGTTTAGAATCTCCGTTACACAGAGTTTCGATCGCATTGAATCCTCATACGGTAAATTAGATATAAACTAATTGCATTATGCGTTTCTAGAACACGAGTATCACGGTAACAACTCTCTCATTCGAGCGCTGGGCAAGCTCAAGCTCACGTCAAAGTTTACCTTAATAGCGTTCCGCTTAAACTTACCGAGACATGACAAAGAAGTTCGAATTTAATTGGCGCATCGAAGTGCCGGAGCTCTTGATAAAGGGCGCCGTATTCGATCGATGGTTCGAGGACAAAGAGACGACCGAATACGAGCCGAATTGCCTATTCAAAGTCGACGAGTACGGGTTCTTTATCTATTGGAAAAGCGATGGCAAGGTAGCCTAGTTTTTAACAACGTTTTTAAATATATATATATATATATATATATATATTATACTATTATTTTTCGACAAACGAGTGCGCGTATAAATTACTCGTGGTTTTTCGATAGGACGGGGAAGTCATAGAATTGGCTCAAGTAAGCGACATTCGTTACGGAGGCACACCAAAGGTAAATTTTAAAGAGAAAAATAATTATCTTAAAATTGAAAAAATATAGTAAATAAATAATAATTTGCATTATATCGAATAACAATGAACGGCCTGGCCTGTCTATAGGAGCCAAAATTATGCCACAAGTTAAGTAAACATGGAACGTTGGAGCAGTTGGATGAAAAAAGTTTAACTATATGTTCTGGAGTAGATTATACAAACATTAATTATCAACATATTGTATGTGCGAATGCACAAATAGCTAAGGTAATAAACAAAAAAATTAAGAAGCATTGATTAAGACTTATATGCGTAAATATAAACTTTTATAAAAATTTATAATAAATATTCAATATAGTTGATTTCAATATTATTGATTTTCTGTTTCAAAGTCATGACTAAATTATGTTCGCATTTAATTATGCTCTATTTAATTACACGTTTTTATTTTATTTAGTTATGCTTATTTTAAACTTATATTTTAAACTAATATAGTTGATACATTTTATTCTCCATGTTCTAATGCCGTTTTGTCATTAATTAATTTAGGATTGGCAGATTGCTTTGCGTTTAATTACGCACAATACAAAAGCGTGTAACGTTTGTCCGACGACGCAGCTTATGAAGCAGTATGTATTTATTAATTCGAATCGAATATATAGCTTCGTAAAAATATAATAAATATAAAATATTTGTCTAACGTGTTAACACTATTTTTTTTTCCTTTAATCATTACATAAAACCTAACTCTGATCGTTAATTAAATCTGCCAGTTGGATGCGGTTAAGTTTCCAAATCGATCCAAAGGGAAAGGTCCCTGTGAAAGTGATATCAAAGACTTTTGCATCTGGAAAGACCGAGAAACTTGTTTATCAAGGATTATCGGAATTGGGTTTGCCCAATGGAAAGGTAAGTCATTAAATACGAGAGTTAGAAAGAAAAGTTTTTAATTAACGTTTAAATGCGATCAACAATTTAGTTAGGAAAAATTCAAAATATCTTCAATTAATTACACGACTTTCTTGACGTGTTGCTTTATTAATTCAACTATAAAAATGTTTTACTCTCAGATAATATTTGTAAAAAATTAGTTCGTAAAATTTTTCTGTAAATATCTCGTATATATACATATAAAATTTACTCGTTATTTAATTATTATTCTTATAGAGTTATTTGGTATTTAAAAATATTATGTTTATTAAAAAGAATTATTAAAGAGGATTTTTTATGCGAGATATCATATTAAAATGTTTAAATAACTAACCAAAATATAATAAAACAATAAAATTAAAAATAAAATATACGTATAAAATATAAAAATTAAATTAAATTAAAAATAAAATTAAATATAATTTAAATTTTATAATTAAAAATATCATATATTTCATAAACTGCAATCTTTTACGTTTTAGAATGACAAAATAGAGCCTGAAGCTTTCACGTTCGACAAGTTTTACAGTTTGTACTTTAAGATTTGTCCTAGAAATGATATCGAGGAACTTTTTCAATCAATGTAAGTACTTACAATCAGGCGGTAATTATCAATATCACGTGTTACGAAGCAAAGCTCATCATTTTCGCTTTACAGTACAAAAGGAAAAGTCGATACTATAAGTTTGCAGCAACTCGTAGAATTTATGAACACGAAACAGAGGGATCCACGACTCAACGAAATCTTGTATCCTTTGTACACTGAAAAGAGATGCACAGAAATCATTAATGACTATGAAACGGACGAGAAGATAAAAGTGGAAAGTGAGCTTTTCTGACACAAGTTTAATTTTATTTTATCACCATTAATTTTAATATCGAAAATAAAAAATCTATTTTTCATTTAACTTTGCACACAGAAAAGTTGACAAAAGATGGCTTCATACGGTATTTAATGTCAGATGAGAATGCGCCGGTGTTTCTAGACAAATTAGAAGAATGGATGGAGATGGACCAGCCGCTCTCGCATTATTACATTAATTCAAGCCACAACACTTACCTCAGCGGTCGCCAAATCGGTGGCAAGAGCACCGTTGAGATGTATCGACAAGTTTTGCTTGCTGGTTGCAGGTAATGTTTGTAATATAACGACGAGAAAATGATTATAACATTGACAAAAAAATAATGCTATATAATAAAATAATATAAAAATATATAGAATAATAAAAAAAGATTTATTTATTATTTATTTTCATCTTAGATGCGTCGAACTGGACTGCTGGGACGGTAAGGGCGAAGACGAAGAACCCATCATAACTCATGGCAAAGCTATGTGCACCGATATCCTCTTCAAGGATGTGATCTATGCTATAAGGGACACTGCATTTGTCACTTCCGAATACCCTTTGATTTTAAGCTTCGAGAACCATTGTTGCTTGAAGCAGCAATATAAACTGGCAAAATATTGCGACGAGATATTCGGCGATCTGTTGCTGAAGGAGCCTCTGAAAGATTATCCAGTAAGTAAAAAAAAAAACTTTATATTTAATGATTATTTTTACAAATCAATTAAGAAATTAATATTTAATACCTCGTAAATATATTTTTCCAGCTCGAACCAGGATGTCCTCTTCCTCCACCATGTGAATTAAAATGCAAGATATTAATAAAGAACAAGCGGTTGAAACCGGAAGTGGAAAAAGTCGAACTCGAGCTCTTCCGTGCCGGACAATTCGAGGCCAAGGATGAAGATGTACAAGATGCCAGCGCGCCTGTAGCTGCTCCACCTCCCGACCCGCCAAAGGTCATTAATTACATTAATGAACTGTTAGAGAAACAAAAACTAAGTCGCTCTTTCTCTTTCTCTCCCTGGAAAATTAAAAAATTTCTGGAATTGTCTTCGATATATTTGCTGTCGTGTAGGAAAACGAAGCTGCCGGAGGCGACGGAACCGAGGAGGTACAAGCAACTCAATACACAAGCAGCACTGCACAGGTTCACCCTTTACTTTCCTCGATGATAAACTACGCGCAACCAATAAAGTTTCAAAGTTTTGAAGCGGCGGAGAGTACGTGATATATCGATATGGTAGAAAATTCTACGCCTATCTCTTTAATAGAGTATATATAATCCTATATTAATTTTAAAGATATTATACTTTTCCCTAATTAACTATACCAGGATAGTTAACAAATTAACAAATTTGTAATCATTTCAAGAACCCATCAGTTGTGTCACTTTTGAAATATTGTCTGTCTTTAACCCTTTTTAGGAAGCATTCTAAAATTTTATGAAACTATAAAAAGAAAAGCCTTTAATAAATATGTAAATTTAAAAACACGTAAAAAGCTTATGGTATTTCTTTTTGCAATTTTTATATACAAAAGTATATTTCAAGTTAACCGAAATTGCAAAGCGTTTATTCTGACTTAAGAAGGGTTAAATGAATGAGCGTATACACGTGTGCACGAATCACGTACGCGACATGTACTAATGTCTCAACCCTGACGTTCTAGGCAAGAATATACATCATAATATGTCTTCGTTCTCCGAGACTGCCGCTCTTAACTATCTGAAAACTCACTCCGTGGAGTTCGTTAATTACAACAAGCGGCAAATGAGTCGAATATATCCAAAGGGCACGAGGGCTGATTCCTCGAATTATATGCCCCAGGTAACTGCAATAATAACACAAACCCGCTCAAATTCCCCGTAGAACTATTACTCATGTATTCCGTTATCTAACAATATACAGGCTGCGTCAAATGTCACGTACATACAAGCTATTCTTTACTCTATCTATCTATAAATCAGGAGAAAATTAATTAATTTTTTACATATTTTATAATTACTTTTTTATGCAATACGCTTGCGATTTACTAGGTCTTCTGGAACGCTGGCTGCCAGATGGTAGCTTTGAATTTCCAAACACCGGATCTGCCGATGCAGCTCAATCAGGGAAAATTCGAGTACAACGGAACTACGGGCTACCTGCTGAAGCCAGACTTTATGCGAAGACCTGATCGAAGCTTCGATCCTTTTTCCGAGGACGTCGACGGTATTATCACCGCGCAGTGTTCGGTTCAAGTCATAGCCGGGCAATTCTTGTCGGACAAGAAGGTGGGCACGTACGTGGAAGTTGATATGTACGGTTTACCAGCGGATACAATTAAAAAGGAATTCAGGACGCGAATGGTACCGGCGAATGGTCTGAATCCGGTCTACAACGAGGAACCATTTTTATTTCGGAAGATCGTGCTTCCAGACTTGGCGGTGCTCAGATTTGGTACTGAGATTTTTTTTCTTCTAATTTATATATACATATATCATAAATAGTAATATATAAATTTCAGCAAACTCCTAAATATAAAAATATTCATTTTTAAACCTTGCGAATAGATAAATATTACCATTTATAAACAGGGTATAAATTTTTCAATTTATATTTATATTTTATTTTACACAGGTGTGTACGAAGAGAGTGGCAAGTTACTTGGGCAACGAATCTTACCTTTGGACGGTCTTCAAGCTGGCTACAGGCACATCTCTTTAAAGACTGAAGCAAACTTCCCGATGGCGTTGCCGATGCTCTTCTGCAACATAGAACTGAAGATTTATGTCCCCGATGGATTTGAAGGTAACGTTTGAAACGCGATTCAAAAATAGTAGTACTCCTCGTGGCGCTTTCGCTCAAGCCCGCTTCCAATTTCAGATTTTATGGCCGCCTTGTCGGATCCGGGTGGTTTCAACAAGGCTGCCGAGAAGCAGAACGAAACGATGAAGGGACTCGGAATAGAACAGACGGATGCCAAGGCTGAAGCTAAAAAGAAGAAAGAAGAGGAGGCAAAGAGGGGTATAAGTCGAAGTCATATATAAGATATTGCATTTTCTCTTTTTTTTTTTACATCATTTTGGAAGAAAAATGATATCAAATTGGACGATAAAAGAACAATAAAAAAATTATATCAAACGTAAATTAATAATATGAATCATAATCGCATGATAATAGCCAAAAATTCATTTTAATTTCGATAAACATTTTCTGTTCATTTTTATGTATTATCGACTGGCTCTTATTAACATATATTAATTAATTATTAAATTATATTAATTTATGTTATTATTAAATTATTAAAAGTTCTATTTATTTATTGCTATTAAACGTATATCAAGCGTGTGCAGTCTTTATTATACAATTCCAGAGGAATTAAAATTGGAACCTATTACACTAGAATTTTTAAAGAAAGAAAAAGGTTTTAAAACTGGCAAGAAGCATCAGAAAGAATTAGATGCCATGAAAAAAAAGCATATAAAGGAAAGACAAACCATGCAGAAGAATCATTGCAGTGCCATCGAGAAGCTAACTAAAGGAAAAGAGTGCGTTTACATTGACATTCTCTACTTAATTAATAATACAATTCTTTGTCAAGAGAAAGAAGGAAATTTTGTGTGAGAAATTTATATATTTAATACTTTTAGCAAAAATTCTTTGGCGCAAGACGCTAATGTGAAGAAAGTTATAAGCGAACAAACAGCTCAATGGTCCGCAATGATGGAGAAACAAAGGAAGGAAGAATGGGAATTATTGAAAAATCAAACACAGGGTTCTCGTGACGAATTAAAGAGACTGATCGAGATCGTGCAAGCCACGCAAGTTAAACAGATGCAGGCGAAACATGACAAGTTGGTGCACGCCTTAATTGATTATAAAATACTCGTTGATTCATGCTCGCAATGATATATAAATTCTGATTTGGTCTCACAGTCTTGTCTCATGCGAAATTACACGTTGATTTTGCAGAGACGCTAAGGAAATGAATACCAATCAAGCGAAAGCATCTGTAGAAACGGCGAAGGAGGTAATGAACGACAAGACTTTGAAAACGAAGGGTGACAAAGATAGACGGCTTCGTGAAAAGAAGCAACAGAACACGAAGAAGTTCATGGAAGAGAGAAAGACCATGGACATCAAACAGGGTCGTGAAAAGGAGAAGCTAAAGGTTACACATGAAAAACAAGTAACAGATTTGGACAAGGATCTTGACGAGGTAGGTTTCTGCGTAGAGAAAAATTCTCTGTAACAAATATGATAACTTTTTTAATAAAAAAATATATCAAGTTTCTTATAATTTAATTATAAAAACAAATATTAGTATTCAATTTTTTCTTCATTTTCAATTATACATAGTTGCATGTTCTGAAATTTAATTCTGTTTTACATTGCAAATAGAAAATAAATCACGATTATTATTAAATATTATTTTGTTGTCCAACACCTCTATGAACAGAAAAAATAAATAATTAGTAATACATAGTAAATAATTTAATAATTATAAAAAAATAAAAAATTGCATAATTTTTATTAATAAAATTATGTAATTTTGAAATAATGCGTATCTGTTGATCGTTTTGCAGAATATTGAGATGTACAAGAATGAAGCGATTGAATACAATTTATCGCCTAAGAAGGAACTTTATATATAACTTTTTCAATATCTCTTAATCATCATATTATCATTGTTATAGTATATATTATATATATTTTAGCATGTGTGTATTTTTATATTTCTTATAATTTTATATTAATTAGGTTTTTATACATATAAAATAGACTATAATTATTATGTTAATTACTTTTAAATACTTATAATTTGTAATTTATTATAAATTTTATTAATTATTCATGTCTATGTATCGATCAACATATTTCTCAAAAAAATAAAAATATGTTCAAAAAATATTTTATTAAATTATTCCACCATGAATCTTGTTTAATTATATGTACATATTAATTTCGTTAATATGTATATATAATTTTTGAAAAGAAGTCACAAAGATAATAACGTCTTTTCAACAATATATTGTATATTTTTTTAAATATTTATTAATACAGCTCATATACAATAAAATCTTAAGGCAAATTTTTTATTTCATTTTCCAAGATTGTGCGTAGCTCTATAATTATTAACGATAATCACAATCGGAATGTATAATACTATATCGTTTGGCACGTAATTTTGTACACAGTTAGTTTTTTTTGTACGTTATTGGAAAACAAAGAAATATATGTTATTAAATAATAGTCATAAATATCGAGCATCTATAAAATTTTTTAAAAATCCTTTTATATATATATATATATATATATATATATATATATATATATATAAATTTCATCTAATATACAATATCCGTACTCTCCTGCAATTGAACGTAGTTTTGAACAAACGGCATACGATACACGCGCAAAGAGGCGATAGATCCGATGCACGCTCCAATCCAATAAACTATCATATGCTCCGTAGAGGTGGTTCCCAAACAACCGTATTTTAGGGAAGTCGCCAAAGCGGGATTGAAGTAACCACCAGTATAATTGAAAGCTAAAACATACCGTATGTATCGAAAAGATTATAAAAATAAACTGACATTTTTATATCGTGAGACACGTATTGATTCGCCAACCTGCAACAACCAAAGCCGTCCCCACGAAAGCATCAATGGCCGTACTAAACCTTGGATTTAAATCACCCAACACACGGGATACCACTCTACATATGCACGTTGCAATGCATTCCACAAATGCTCCAATTATAACAGATACCTAAAAATCGCGTTACATTTTCATCAGTTTAATAATAAAATTAACCACATACTATATATTTTATGTAACAAATATATAATATACCACCCGTAAATTATGTGTAATGTAAAACTTAATTATAATATAAATATATAAATAAATTTATATTATTATTTTAAAATATAATTTGTGATATTTTTTTTTTATAAATATATAACATAAAAGTTAACATTTACTTAATAAGAAAACACATTATATGCAAATTAAATGCTGCTGTGGAATCAAATACAATTATTCTTGCCTGTAAATCAGTAGTGCAATCTCCATATGCTCTGTTTTTGTGCGTAGAAACAAGTTGAAGCGCCCATAACATTTGAATATATTTGAATATGATAAGACCGCCGGCCAATTCTGCACATATCGACAGAAAAGCGATGCCCAAAGGTTTTTTACCTACAATTACATCCTCCATATGTGTGTAAGGACACGCTGAAGCCTCATCCCAATTTATTGACCACCAAATCGTTAATAAGAACAAATAAAGTGCGTACATCCATACTCCCCAATTGTCCGCAACTATATTTAGAGATAAGTTTAACATTTTTTTAAGGAAAATAAGGCATTTTTAAATAAGATAAATTGCTAGTGCGATGTATAATAAAAAATTTTAATGCTAAAAAATTTAATCACAAATATAAAAATAGATAATTATATTAACGTACAACATAAAAGATAAATACATAAAATAATAATTGCAACTTAAAAGTAATGTTTAAATTTCATTTTTAAATGCGCAAATTTATCGATTACTAGAAATTAATCCTATTTAGTGTCGCGAGGCTTTATATTGATATAAAGAAAGTAATTATTGTCGCGCGAACTTACTTATAATAAGTTCGAAACATGCTCCACAAAGTTCTGCCGTAGCTATAAATTCTAAGGCCAGAGTCCTCGTGAGGGGATAAGAATTAAGATAGAATAATGCATAAAGTCTTAACCAATATGCTATCCAAATCGTAACTCCAATATACGCTGTAGATACTATCAACTCTATTGATCCAGGCATTATCCTATTAAGGTACATGACGTTTAAACAAGTGTGGCATTATGAAAACGTTTGAGCGTAATAAAGCACATCCGATATAACTCTATATGCAATAAAGATCTATAGTTTCCAATACAGTGTTATGTAATTAAACATATCGTGAAACACAATATTTTTCTATCCTTATATTATAAATTATCAAAACAAATTAACGAATAAATTGTTATTAATAATTGTCGATTATGTATCTTCTATATATATAATTATGAATATTAATAATAAAAGGGAACATAAGATAACACACACATACAAGCGCATTATATAATTAATCTATGAATTCTACAGAGTCTTCTTTAATTTTTAATTGAAAGAATGAATTAAAAATGTAAAAACTTACGAAAAATAAGTTCACCAAATATCACGCTGGCTATTTTTTATTTCAGCTTCTACTATTTCAGTTTTCATAAATACTTCACGCAGGAAATATTCACATTGAGAGTAGGTTCCGCGTAGCGGTTATTTAAAACTACGAGTACCGAATATATCTACACGGGTATATCGCGCGGCTTTAAATATAGCTATAGCTAAAAGTGTCTCAAAGAGTGTAGTAATAGCGTTTAACAATAAATTGCTGCTATTAGCCCGATGTGAGGAATTTAAAATAATCAGCTCTCAAAAAAATAACGGAAAGATATAAGATTACATGTATTAAAAAATATACTGCAATCACAAACTTAAAGACGCACTTTTCTCCGAAATACATTCGATAAAAATTCTCGTAGAAAATTGAATGGCGCAATGCGTCAATGACGTCGTAGATACTGCGGAAAACACAAAATTTGATGACATTTTTCAATTATTAATTAAAAGAAAACATTATGTCTAATAATCTAATATTAAATTAATCAGTATATGTAAAAGAGTATATATAAAAAAGATCAATCACTTAAGGAGACACCAGATGTACAATCTGAAATCAAATCTGTAGTTTTATTTGTTATAAAGAAATTAACTACATATTTCGTTATATAGATTGAAATAAATGATTTCATGTATTTCGTGAATGTGGATTAACATTAATCTTATCACTGTAAAAAAAAAAAAAACATTTATTTACAGGAATTGAAGAACTGACTCTGCTTTGTGTTTTTTAGCAGCAGGAGAGTCGTCTTGATTCTGTGTTCTTGACACTAGCCTAGGAATTCGTTTTGCTTTTAAATAGGACATCGTTTCACTCGATGATCTAAAAATCAATAAAATGATATATTATAAAATATGGTCATGTTTTATATATATTTTTAATTATGTAAAAAAAATATTTAAAAAAATTGCATATATAGTTTTTTATATAGAGTTATATCACACTTTGAGTAGAATGGAAATTTCGTTTCGGGAGAAAGTGTTTCTGGAGAATTTATCCATGGAGAATTGCGTTGAATGGGAAGGAAGTCGAATCAGGAAAACGGTTCATACGGTTGTGTATGGTCATATTTTGATAGTGAGGAAATTCATTTTTTATCAATTACAAAACTATAAAAGGTATACTGTGTTATACCTTGTAGATTTTTGTTCAGTCAAATTCATTTCCGTTGTATTACTCTCGGTTGAGTTAGAACTTAGAGATAAAGGAATGATCTGATAAGTTCTATTACTAACAAATTCATTAGAGGATTCTGTATTTTCTGCCACAAATGAAACAATACGCGTTTCTGCATCCGGATTTGTAGGCTTTTTCTTATTTTCTACCTCGGCTGATTTTGCCGACTTTACATCTGTCTGAGTTTCACTTTTCGGCTTCAATTTACCGTCTTGCGTAGGGAAATTCACAGTAGGCAAACTTATAGTTTTATCCCCTTTAGTGTTATTCATCAGTCTAATTAGTAGTTTTGATAATTCCTCTCTTTTCCTTGTCACAATAATTTCCTCAAACCATGATTTCAAAGTTTTAATTGGCAAAGTATAATCTTGAATTGGATCCTAAGAGGGAGTGTTTTACAAAAGTTTATAATTATATAATTATATTAATCTAAATCTAAATATATTAATATTTTACGCATAATTAAAAGTAAATAATTAAAAAAATAGAATATTTTGTTTTCAATACATGTGTATGTGTGTTATGTATTCTTACCTTAAAGAAACTTTCCACATATTGTAATACATATAGTCCACAATCAGTAAAATTTGATTGTTGGGGTACTTTCGGACACGCTCCCTTAATAGTATCTTTTGAGAATGTCTTTTCTGTACCAAGTTTAGCAACATATTCACAACTTAAATAATCTCTTAATGTAGCGACTACTCGCGCTCTACTAGCGCCAGCAAGCGAGTCAAATATCAATATGCAAGGACTGCAAATAAAATTATTCAAATATTCAATTCATTAAATAAATTGCACCGATTATATACTGTTACATGTATATGTATACTTGTACCTACATTTTGACAGTTTCTTTTTGCTTTTCAACTTTAACGGGAGTTTGGCTTTTATTTTCTTCTGATTGTTCTGTCTCGTCCTATATAAGTAAAATGTTATACTATGAGCAACTGTTTCAGAGTAGGAAAAATTATCATCAATAAAATTTATTCTACCTCTTCGTCGCTGTCTGTTTCCATCTCCTCATCATCACCTTCAGCTTCATCTCTCTCAGATCCATCATCCGGTTGATCTATCGTTATGGTTGTAGGTACAGGAGTGATAGTTGTAGAGCCAATTGTAACAGCTTTTGTTTTCAATTCTTTTAACTTTTTACTCTTTTTCACAATCTTATTAACATCACTTTCGTTTTTCGTAGCACATGTAGAAACTTTTCCAACCAGTCCGGGGAAACAAATAATAGCCAAGAACCAGTGTGCGCTGAAACAATATTATATTGTTATATAAAAGAATGTAGCGTATTTGCTTATTATGAAAAATTTAAGATTATTTACTGTTCATTGATAGGAATTATAATAAAATCTTTCTCAAATATATTGACGTTCTTTGTCCACTTCTGTACTCTTGCGTGTCGTTTGGCGGCAGCCGTCATTGGCACAACGTTTTCAGCAGCTTGAGCATGTGGACTGGTCAAGCGTTTATAAAAATAAGAACTGAACACATGAGTCCTATGTTGATCAGATTCTGATAAAATCTCTAAGGTTAGATATTTTAAATAAAAATCTATAATCACGTCGTTTAAAAATTGATCTTCTGCAAGGCATAAGTAGTCTTCAGTGTTAATGGCTATTCCCCCTTTTGCAGGAGGTGGTGGATATACAGTTATTCTGCAAAAAGAAAAAACTTCTATTATTTAATTGTATAGAAAAAAAATATCAGAGATTAGATATAGAAAAAATTACAAAATACAAATTTAGCAGGTATATGTGTATTTTGTACACACATATAAAAAATATTAAATTATTAAAAGATAAAAAGTTAAATTCTTAAATAAAAGTCTTACGTTTGTATACTATCACTGACACTGACAGTATTTGGTACTAAGCTTTGACTCTGTTTTCGTGTAGTATTAAACGGTTGTTGATTCTGTTAAAATTAAATAAATATACAGAAATATATATATATATATGTATATATTATATATAATAAATTATATAATAAATTAATTTAGTGAAATACATACATCCCTGGGTGATGCTCGTAAAAGTATATCATTCGCCTGTTTAGGATTCAATTCGTCTATTTTATTTTTACGTGAGAACAAAGCTGTTAATTTGGGCCTCGAATCATCTGGTAATTTGTCTGACAATAATGTGATACGTTTATGCGTAGGATCTAAAAAGTAATAAAGTCGAAAAATATATCCGTCCACTTGTTAGAAATCTAATGTTTTTTGTATATATGCTGTGTTGAAAATATATATTACA
The DNA here is from genome assembly GCF_047496725.1 of Anoplolepis gracilipes. Classification (NCBI taxonomy): domain Eukaryota; kingdom Metazoa; phylum Arthropoda; class Insecta; order Hymenoptera; family Formicidae; genus Anoplolepis; species Anoplolepis gracilipes. Next base: position 12,258,581 of record NC_132975.1, read on the forward strand.
AAGATTAAATAAATAATATTACTGAGAATAATTGACATAAACAGAGAATATTCATGTCCGTTGCATAAATACCTTTTCCAGCAGGATCATAATATGGTCCTTTTGGATCTTGCATTCCTAACAACTCACGTATTATAGCAGCTGCATTTGGAGATGTATAAAAGAATAATACCGGCATAGTTTTCCCAAAATGAATCAATACCTTAACTATATCTTTAAATTTCACGTCCAGAGTAACAAAACTTGTAGCTGTAAAATATTAAATTATTTTGTTTAAAATGCTCATAAATGTCTTTAAAATATCTTCTCATAATGAATAAAATAATCTTACCATCTTCTAACAAAGGTACACTAAATCTTACACCACTATGAGAAATCACTACGTTTTCCCGAGGAATATATTTATAAGAACCTATTCTGACTGTTCGACATTCTATAGCAATCTGTGGTAATTGTTCATTATCTAAAAAGCTCTGATTATCACATATTCCTAAAATTTTATATGACTTTATTATTATACTTATATTAATCATTAATTATTTTTATAGAATCAATTAATATCTTAATATATTCATTTATATATTAAAAAAAATATATTACCTTCATTGCTTTCTTCATTATTCGCCAAATAATCGCTATATGAACTAAAAATAGCAGTATTTGTAATAACTGGTTCTTTTTCCAGAATGGTGTCCATATCTTCGTTAAAAATGTGACTTGTGTTGGTTAATGGTGCATTATTATTAATGCTTTCAACCTTTTTATTTCTACTCTCTTCTTCTTCATCAGATGATATTGTCAAACATTCTAAAAATTAATAATAAAATAAATGTTATAATTATATATATATATATATATTGTGCATCAGATATATTCTCGTACCTGGCTCTTTATGAATAAGCTTTGGTTTAGCTCTACCTTTTCCTCTTAATCGCTTGGATATAGGACCATCTTGATCCATTTTCTCTATTTTTGTGGCATTTCTTTCATTGTTTTTCTTATAGAATATCTGTAAAGAGATACAATTATAATATATAACTACAAATAACACGAAAAATACTGATGAAAGACATGTATGATATACTAAGATGATCGTTGTAAACTGCTGTCAATATGACCTGTAATGTTATGGCAACAATATAGAATATTTTAATTCTAAAACTAATGTTTTAGAATTAAATTCTTTAAATCTCATGAAACACTTCTTAATAACTACATGCTGAAATAAGAATGTAATTATAATTTGTTACACTAAAAAAATGCCATGTTAATATACAAGTCTTAAATAATCTAAATTTGTTAGTTGTTGATCAGTCACACAATCGATCATTATAACAGATGAGCATTATTAATAAATATAATATCGGTCTTCTGGCACCGCAGTCATTATCCTTACATCAACAGACATCCCAGTCTCCTTCCTTTTTGTTATAGGTATTGACTTGACTTCCTCAGTTAATTTTGTACTACATCGTTCACATCGGTTGAAGTGGAGTGAACTGTAGCCGCAGTGTGGACAGAGAGCAAACATCCCTTTGACCAAAATAGGCTCCTAGTAATAACACGGTATACTTCGTACTTGTACCATACTTTGTTTTGTATAAGGGTATATATGTGTACTCTCTTAATTTATTACAAAATCTTTGTCAATTGCAGCAATGTGACATTATCACACTCGCATTGTGATTATTATTAATTACATTATATACTATCTATTCCACTTCATATTTTTACACTTTGTTATTTTTTAAATATAGTATATATGTATAATTTTTTATGTGTATAATGTATATCATTCTTACAAATGATATATATTATAAATGATAAATATGAACTAAATATATATTTTTTATTATCTATTATCATTATAACATGAAAATAAAGGAATTGGCATAGTGTATAACAAATATAAACATAAATATAAATCAAACATAAAATATCTTTTTGGAAATTAATGTTAAATTCAGATTGATATAAAAATCATCAAGTACTGGTTTTTATGCAATTCAATACTTAAAGCTTCTGTGTTCTCACTGCAACCATTTTTAATTGACGTCAGAAACGAGAAATTATACAAATTGATAATGTTGCAAATAACATTCAAATAAATTTTTTTGAATGCAACCATTCATGTTCGATAACGTGAATTAGTAAAATAGACTAAAAACTCTTTTTCATAATAAAATTTTTTAACAAAATAAATCTTACAATTAATCAAAATTTTCAGTTATTTATTAATGAATTATTCATAAATCGAAGAGTTTTCGGTATATTTTATTAATCTGTATTATGAAAAACAATAGTCGCATTGAAGACAACTTATTTCAATGTATTTCGCAAAACTAAAACTCATATGATAGGTTTATTCTTTGTAGCTGAATTTCTTGTACTATTGTTTTTCCTGTCTTTCTCTCCAATTTCTATATATATATATCTCGTTTCTAGTATACTGCAGAATTCTGTCATTTTAAATATTTTTGCAACATGTAAGAATAAAATTAAAAAAGTAATATAATTTGTATGCCAATATCCTTTTTTTTCTTTTTTTATAATAAATTGACAATCTTACCTCAGCACCTGATGCATTACTATTTTCATCTGATGCACTAAAAATATTATCATTTTATTTGTCAGTAACTCATTTCATTCTAGTAATTGAATATAAAAATATTAATATACGAAGCAATAAGGATATCATACTTGGTATTTTGTGATAAATTTTCGGTGGTTGTAGTGGAGCTTACAACTTCCTGAACAGAATTACAGTCACTATGATCAGTGCTGTCAAGAGACGTAAGTGATCCAACACCTTCTTCCACTATGTAATTTATACCCAGTGTGGGATCATCTACCAAGGAGACTGTTGTTTTACCAGAGAATGTAACACTTATCTAAAAAAATATTTCATATAACACATGAGGTAATCATCACAAGAGATTCATTATTATTTAATCATACATTGATAACTTCAAAACTCATATACATCAAAATAGCATGCAACTGTAAAAAAAATTTTTTAAATACGTATCTAATAATTTATATTTTATTTTAATATCCTAAAATCTCCCTGCTTTTTTCCTTTCAACTGTGCAGCAATTTATCAATCTGTACTATTTTTTAAGTGCACATCTTCAACACTATAGACATACCTGACCCAAGACTGCACGTACCTGATCCAATAGGTCGTGTACCGTGCAGTCCTCGTTCGGTATCTCGAACGTGATTAATCTCTGTTCTCCGCTAGTTAACATTACTAACATTTTGGCTTCATTTCCTTTAATTTGATGTTGAACTATGGCAGTTGATGGATCATTAATAATCTTTTGAAGGTAAGCGACGCTCTCACTTGAACTACTCTCGTGTTCCGATTGTGGCGAAGACATTGCATGTATCTTTTCTTGCATGAATTCCAGAGGATCGATTTCCATACTAGTACTACTAACGTGCATATTATGCTCAGTTGAGGAAGGAGGCGACGTTACCATGGATTTTTGTTGCTTTTGCGGAGAGATTGAAATTTGCTGTGTTCTTTGTTGTACAGAATTTGCGGTCAACCGACGCGCGGGACCATTCGACGGACATTGAATTGAATGCTGTGTAGTGTTAGAATGTTGTCGTTGGGCGTTATTTTGTTGAAACCTTAATTTCTCAGTATTCTGTTTCTGAAATTGCATTTGCTTGATCTTGGCTTGCTTGATTTGCTCATTCAAATGTTCCAAATCCGGAGTTTGTATCCTTGCCGTTTTAGCAATTTCGGGAGGAACTATAGCTACGGGCCGTAGAGTCGACGTATTCGGATTAGAAGCACGAATTTGTTTTACAGTCTGTCCCACTGAATTAACAGTTTTGTTACAAACAGACATCGCAGATTTGGAATTTCCTACAACAGTCGAATTTTGAATTCGATTTTCCATTGAATTTCTTGCATTTATCCCATCTGAAGTTTGAGAGGCCGCAGCCGCATGTATGTTATTTGACAACTGTTGATTTTTAATCTGAAAAGATTTGGCTACTTTTTTTTCTATTTGTCCCGAATTTAATGATCCAGAATTTACATACAGAGGTGGCTAAAAAAGTGAAAGTAATTATTAAATAATAAATATAAAAGAATAAAATTTTGTTAAAAAATTACACAAATACATCACTACTCACTGATGATGTAGTGTTATTTTGTACGTTATTTTTAGTTATAACGGCAGTTAAATTTTTTTCTTGAAGCAACGAATGTTTCGCCGTTGTAGCAGCATTTTGCATTTTTAACCACTGTACTTGTTGTCCTTCATTTTTACATTCTACCTTAGTACCTGGAAAATAAAATTTACAATATTATATACAAAACATATTGGAGAATTGTTGTATAGGTAACTAATGTTATTTATACTAACAATAAGGTATAATAAAATAGCTTTGCAGATTTAACATTTTAGGAAGCACATTATTATAGTACAAACAATAGCTGATATTTACCTGTATTATTTGCAATGCTCACAATATTTTCATTCACAACATGTGCATTCACAGTATTAGATTTTAATATGGCCTGTGTTGTAGCTATATCATTTGTTTTGATTATAAAAACATTTTGCCTGAAAAAAAATAATTAACACTATGTATATTATATATACATATATAATACTGTTTTATAAGTATTACAATCTTATTCTAGCTAAAACATGCAAGATATTAATATGTTAATTATATTAAATTATATATGTAAAAAAATATATGTAAAAAATATATTAATATAGAAAATACTTTTTTAATAAAATAGTACATAATTTAATGTTATTTAAAAAAAATTTATTTTTTTATTTAAATATTATTTATAATGGACGATTACATGAAGAAATGAAAAGAAAGATGCATTGGAATAAAAGTTTTTAAAAACTTTATTATTTTTTAGATGCAAAATAATTTTATATTATATTTTTGCATTTTTATATTATTTATATTGATATTTGATAAAAGTTGATACAAATTATATTGGATAAAAAAGTTTCTTTTTCAATATAGAAAAAAAAATTAGAAACTTATATAACAAAATATTATTTATAAAATAATAAAATATTATTATATTATTTATTAGTGCAAAAGATAATTCATAGGCCACACATATTTAAAAAATACATTACATAAAACTACACGCATAATACATTATTCCAGTATCATTTATAAAAATACATATTCAATTTTCACATACACTATATTTTATTAAGTGATAACTGTATTTTTAAAAATTTTTTAAGATTAATATAAATTCTTTATATATGCACACACACATACAGGCACACAATACATCCATAATCAATATATTAGAGTAGGCAGGCTCTTAGGATGATAATTTGGTAATATTCTCTTTGAGGCACACGCATACAAGACTTTGAAATTTCTTTATGTAAAAATTCTAGATTATTTTTGAAAAACAAAAAAAAAGATTTACAATCAAACCTTATTAAACAATCGATAATTGATAAGCAATGCAAAAGTGTGAGTGTATAATTTCAAATTTTAAATGAATTAAATATAAGTTTATAAAAGATAAAAAAATGTTTACAGTTAAAATTTTTAAATAAAGTATTTTTTTTAATAACAGTATTATAATATGTATTAGGTTGTCCTATAAATAGTATTTCTGTATTATTATAAAATAATATTAATAATAATATACAGAGTGTCCTGTAATTGATGAAAATCTGCTAATGGCAAATTCTTGAGATCATTTGAAGACGATTTTTCTTCAGTGAAAATGTCGAGGCATCAATAATTTCCAAATTATAAACGATTAGAAAAAAAGGCGTTTTGGCAAACATAACTTTTTAGAGTTAAAAAATCACCAAAATTATATTCTTTAGTTAATTTCTGATAGAGTTTACTCTAATAGATTCTCTAATAGATAAATTCTAATAGAATTTTAATATAAAGCTTAATTACAAAGATATATAACAAAAATTGGAAACTTGCAAAAAATGATGACGTTCCTCAATATGTTCGCTGAGAAATCGATTTCAAATGATCTTAAGAATCTGTCATTAGCAGGTTTTTCACCAATTACAGGGTACCCTGTATATGTATATGAAACAGAAGGTAATGCAAGAAGACTACTTTAAGAAGCATCTATTAAATCAATATGTTTCTTCTGTGTTAATTCTGATATATAAGTTACTTTTTCATATTGAATAATATTAATATATATATCCAAAATATTCTAAGATATAAAATTTGTTTTTTTATATATATGTATTATATAAAGTTATTTTAAGAACCAAAACGTTTCAATGAAAATGTATGGCCTATTGTATAATAAGAAGAGAGAAAGAAATTATAAGATACGTATTTTTATAAATTAAAATATTTATAATCTTTAAATCGTTGAAATTAACTTTTCCATAATCAATAATGCAGATCAACGTTCTAAATTTATTTCCTCTGAGATAAGCGCTATAGTCTCTTAAAATGATAAGTTTAATTAAATTCTCGACTTTTCTCATGAAATATCAAGGCTTAAAGAAACAGAACTGTTATTTCACTATTTGAATACATTCAAAAATAATTGAAAATGCATGCCATATGAGTTACCCTTGCTCCAATCGTGTTGCAGCAATTTGATTCCCTAAATTAATAGTTTGCTGGGAGAATATTGCCTGCCTGTTTTGTGGTGCAGCGGTATAAGTCACAATCTGTTGTGAGCCATTACCGCTGTTATTAACGTCTTCAACAACTAACTGAACCCGTGGCCCGCCTACAGTGCAGATTCTCGGTACTTCTTCAAATGTAAACGTACCACTGGGATTCGTCACAACATTAAAATATTGTGCCATATTATTCAACACTTAACACTGGCAATTATGATCTTTTTCTCAATTAATAAAGATCAAGACTGGATTGTCGTTAATACAGTGAATTAGACCAATCCATGAATATCATGTCTGCTAAAATTTGTGCGGTATAACCTATGGAAAATAATTACGAATTATGTTCGATTTGTGCAATTATATTTCGCGTACAGTTTTAAGTATAATTTCTAAATATTAAAAAAAAAAAAAAAAGATTAGTATAAATAAATAATAAAATGAAATTATTGAGAAAATAATGAAAATTAAAAATAGAAATGTAAACGTAAATCTATTAGTATATATTCGGCAATGTAAAAAAAGTTATACAGTGTTGTAAACTTTAAATACACTATACTTTAATACTAAATACACTAAACTTTATATCAAAATGCATGTCGAAAATTGTATCTATAAAATTATGTATTTGTAGTTTTGTAATTGAAATTTGACTACATTTAATTTTATTAAGCAAATATTTCATGTAATATCATGAAATATCATGAATACAAATTGTATATTAGTTATAATTTATTATATACAATACTGATAAAAAGCATTTTTTTAAAATAAAGCATGAAAATTTTCAATGTCTATCAAAGATGTTTTAATAGAAAATACAAATTTTCACATAATTAATGAAAACATTGAAAACATTGTTCAACTTTTTAAAGTAGTCCCCTATAAAAATTAATTCCTCTCAAGGAATTTTAAGCACAAATTTTATTTATTACAAAGTAATATAATATACCTATATTATTCTAGCACTCATGATATTTTGTTCTGTTATAAGTAGTAGTTTTCGTACAACATGTGCTTCAAAGACTTTATACCCACATTAAAAAGAAAAAATTAATATAAATATGATTTAGTCTAGTCATGTTTTAGTTTAGTTACACAATGTGTTGATTTGTTGATGAACAAATCAACACATTGTGTAACTAAACTAAACAAATTTTTTAGCAAATTATAACAGCATGCAATAAAAGATGAAAAAATTAGGTAACGTATTGTGAAAATAAATTTTTGTGTGAGAAAAGCAATAATTATAATAGAAATAAATGTATATAGCGTAAAATTTTCTAGATTGTCAAATTGTACTTATTATAAAATGGTTGATTAAACAACTATTAAGATAACAATTATTAAAGATTATTATTTAATAAATAAGTCTAATCAAAATGATCTATATTGCTAATTCACTTTTAAAAACATAATTTTTCACAATTACTTACTATTATACATATATATGTATGTTACAAGGAATATGTATGTTACAAAAAAACATCATATAAATCATATCACGAGTTACGTTCTAATAAGTTTTTTATAAATTTATACGTATCTCGTAATAAACAAAATACTATAATATTTGTGTCTCTTTCTTATTAATTAAGTTTATAATTCATCTCTGAAATAAAAAAATTAAGTTTTTAATAAAATAGCACCCGGTGTATACAAATTAATATACAAATCATTTAGAGATAAAATTTAAATTAATATATTAATAATTAATAAATTTATCAAATAATTAAAATAATTTGATGCAATTTTAGTAATTTATTAAACAAATCTTGAAATATACACAATGACAATGTATTTTTCTTATATTATGTTATATATAATCAGAACTGAATAAATTTGTAATAAAATATGTAAATAAATTTATATATATATATATATATATATTTATATTTTTAAATGTTCTCTTGTGTGTAAATTGTAAAAATATAAGAAAATATCTTTACATCATTGTTAATGTATTATACTTCAAAAATATATTTAATTTTATATTGTAATTAGATCAAGATAATTAACCAGAGACACTTGTCAAAGAAAGATTTAGAATGAATCGTAACGCGTGATATAAGGCTGTAACTCGAACCTTCGTGAAATCTAATGCAAGATTCTATCCCGTCCCGAAATGCAATTCGTAATGAAAAAACAGTATGTTCAATCGCATAAATTTAATTCGACCGAAGGCAATGGCATACAGGGAACAACTGTTCCGATCCCTGACTCGAACACTGATCATAACCTAAAAATGAACGGACAAAGAGAGTCGCGCCTCTGCCTGGCCTCGCGACAACGTCGTCGAGTTCGATCGAAATCTTCATCGAGGATGCGACACGAATATTAATTACAGAAGAAACGACAAATACGCACGGTCACTCACTACCAAATCGAGGATCAATCGCGGGATCTTCCGTTGCGCGGGGGGGAGGGGGGGAGGACTCTCATAACCTCATAACCGTCATGTCGATTACTCGGGGATTAATCGCCGAGGGCCGGTATCGGCACGTTACCTCTAGGAACGAGAAACGCGACAGCACGAAATCGCGAAAGTGCACGTGGTTACTTCGCACGCCCCGTACAAGACGTATACACGACGTTGTACGGGAGGCAGGCGACAAGCGACAACGATCTCTTTCTTCGTGCACGCGTTTCGGATATAACCGTTTTCGATTTCAAGAATCAACACATAAAACAGCGATACTCACGATCGCCTGCGTACACTGTTTCGTTGACACACGAGAGCAAACTCGATAAGACGTGCTGTGAGTCGTGAGACCCTCAATTCGCTTCTCTTCGTTCTCACTTTGCTGTATGCGGCGCGAGTAAATAACAACTATATTTCGCCATTTTACGTATCCACTTGTATGAGCGAATCGCGCTACGACCACTGCGATCGACGACGAAACGGACGGACGGACGAACCAGCGAGATGCACAGATCGCGCCACTGCTCAATCTTCTACGCCTGCGAACTTCCGGGACGCCACTCGACCGCCAAGTTTGATTCGTTCGATCTCGCCTAGTCATATAGAAATCGATAGAGTATTATTAGTAGCACTGCAAAACATATTATTAATAGTAATTATAATAGAAAATTATGGATCTTACTTATAATAAATAAATAATATAAATATATAATAATAATAATAAATAATACTTACAAGATATATAGGATATGATATACATATATAGTTTGAGATGTATAAGATATATAAAAATCTATATGTATAATAAATCCTTTTGTAACATAAAAAATTACTACAGATATCTGATGTGTAACGCGATAAATCGTCCTCATATGTAATGCAATAAATAAATTTAAAATTTGATGTTCTCACTCTTTTATAGAGTACAATTTGTACTTTTAAATTTTTTATAACTCATAAATATCGTATAATATAGAACATATCTCTCGCATTATATATTATATAGACAATATATCGTTGGGGATGTAGATTTTATCAAATTTACATGTAACGGATAATTTTTAATACATATACACTCACATATATAATAATGCATACAGCACATTTTTTTAGATACTTGATTAATCGCTTTTCTAGTGAATATGCATTATTCTGTCATTTAAATTTATCTGATAGGTTCCTGGACTTGATTAATCTTTCATGCAAGGTGAGACGAATCATTATCCACAAATATATCTGGATAGATCTTGATATAAGTTTGCACAACTTTAAAGATTTATTAATACTCATATAGTAAATATTCTAAATGTTATTTATAACTTTTAAAAAGTAATACATTAAAATAAACACACAAATATAAAATAGATATATATTTTATCATATTTGTATATAAATTATATTTTATTTATAGTATATATTATTCTTGTACATAATTTCTTCTGATAGAATATATATAATTTTGCAAAATTACATATATATATATATATATATATATATATATATATATATATGTAATTAATTCAATTGATAAAAAGTGAAGAAATAAAAAATACCCATACATACTGATTTAAATATAATACCAAATTTATTTCAACATTTTTATTCGTACCTCTTAATCTGACCTATCAGTATTTGTTGTATTGCTATGAAATAAAGAAACTATTCTTTGTCTGCTATGCTGTAATGTATAAGATTCAAAAGGAAAAAAACTAGAAACTAAAACGGGTAAGTGAGTTTTCACTCCGAAAATAGGTAGTTGATTGCGTTCATTGTTTTCAATTATAGTGTAACAATAGGCAAGTTGATATGTGCTTGTAATATCGGCAAAACTGTGTACTATTTTAGTGTTGCATATTTTCAAAGGATTTAATCTACAAGTAACGATCCTTGGTATATCAAGTTCTTGAAGAAATAACATACCTGTAAAAGAACAAATATTGAGTTCAAAACTATCACTGCTAAATCTATAACATATGTGTATACAATAATTTGCACTCACCATTTTTTGAACTGACAAATTCCTTGTGTCTCGCGATAAACAAATGAAAGAAAGCTTGACACACGGAATAAAACACGGCGTGTGGTTTCGTGTCATCGTCGACATATTTCGAATATTCTTGCATACTGATATAATTGCGTATCCATGTTATCAATTTGGACATTGTCAGCTTCACTAATCTGAAAGAAAATATCGTTATAATGTTAGATATATAAATTCGTTATAAAATTGTTATAGCAAACAAAGACATTATTATAGTAATTACCCAGACGAGATAAATGATGCGGTAGCGAGCAAACTAGAAATGTAACAAACAGCAGATTGCCGTAGAACTGGCGCTACGTTTGGATCGATTACTTTACGCCATAACCAATCTGTGAAAGTCTCTGCGACTATGCCTTTGAAGCTGCAAATGTAGAACATAATATATTGCACATATTGACTGGCGTGCGTGGGTAATATTACTGTTTCGAATGCTCGGAGAACGTCAATGTATAATATTCTCAATGATTCTATCTGTAGAGCACTGTTTTCAAAACAGAACTCGTGCATGTATTTAAGAAATAAGTCCATGCACGTGTCCATTGTGTGCACAATTAGAGGGACAGTTTTTATTTTGTTTATGTCATTATTTACTGTTGTCGGATTATCACCGTCAACTATTTCATTAGTACAATCCTCCATTACATTGTCTTCCTCGTCATCATTTGTTTCTTTACGAGGTATATTAACATCTAACATTGTCAGCCTAAAATAGAAATAAATATTAATTTTTTTAAAGAATTATGTTTTAACTATCTATTATATATATATTTACCTATTAATAATTAAAGATAGAATGTCCGACCTAAGCTGAGGTGCATAATTTAATATTTGTAATAACGCATAGATATAAATTTCATGTGTATAAGTGCCATGCTTAATATATGGGAATTGTGACGCAAGAGATTGTAGTAAAACTTGGCTTGACCTAAAAAATTTAACATACATATATATATATATATATATATTTAATGTGTAATATAATTTAATAAATTTAAAATATATATACATAACAAAAAAATAAATATTTCATGCATTTAATTTTCTATATCTTACATTGGTACTACTTCCAAAATTTTATGCAATATGTCATGTATATGATTTAGCCTTTTCTCATCTTCATCTTTAAATTCTCCAGGCTTACGTTCTGCATTGTTCTGCGTTGTATCTTCTACTGCAAAGAAATAAATATCATAACATGTATTATATTTAACATTAATTATGCTTTTACACATCATTGCTTATTATCAATATATTATTAATAATTTTTTGTGTATATCTTTTATATGATTCAAAAAAGGTTTGGATAGAGCCTAAACGTTTGACATTTATGTACAAATTATCTTTGATAATTTTATGTATCAATTATATGTATTGATTATATCTTATTGTTACTTTATTAAAATTATAATTACTACGTTCGTAATTCAGATTTTCCTTTGTTTAATTGCTAATATTATTACATTTTAATATTTTTTGAGTATATTATTATATTAGATATAAATTATTATTAGATGTAATTTTTACCTGATTTAAACAACTGGGTCAAAGAATTTATTACAAGTTTTATATAGAGTGTTTGCATACACACTAAATCTTGTAAAAAAAGTTTATAAGTAGAAATCACTTCTGGTGATTTAGTTGTCCATTGAATTCGAAGAAGAATTTGAACAAATAATTCATACTTAGCATCTAATAAAGATACACATTGCCTTGCCTCAGATAAGAACTCTGCTAAATCACTATCCTAAGAAACAAGAAAAAAATTTTAAATAGACTATTTTACGTCATAAGATGCAATTGACCAAATCTTATATAAAGCGTATGAGACATACTCGTCACACATTCAGAGATTATAAGATTATTTGCATGTAAATTTCATAAAATATTCTGCTTATTTTTACCTTTGTAGCGTCTTCTTTAAGTAAATGTATCAACTTCTCATATTCTTTAATTCCACTACCTGCTTTAAAATTATATAATATACTTTTAATATCTTTAGGAAGTTTTAAACACTGTATTCTGCTGCATTGTTTATTGAGTTGTGATCTAAGTCCAGTAGCTTTTATTATAGATGACACACTGCTAACTCTTGAAGATACCACAGACATCTGTTAAACATTAGATAAATAATCATTAAATTCTACCTATTGTTTAATGACAGATATTAAAATGTTTTAAATTAATAGCATCTGAGAAGTTTAGGCTTTCCTTCAACATAAATAGAATATTGCATTATATCATGTAAAATGTCAAATACGACCATATGCAGAAAAGAAGGTTATACACATGTTAGAATGAATTATACTTTGATTACTCACTTTGTCAAATATAATTTTCACTCTATATAATATTCACACTTTCCGACAATCGCTGTGTGTGCATCTATTTATATTTTAACCGCGTACTATCTCGCAAATAATGTACAAACCAAATTTATTCACCATGCGTTCAGACGGCCACATGTTCTTACAGATACGGTAGAACCATGGATACGTAAGAATGTAGATCGTCTAAACACATTGATAATACGGAAAGCATCAGAAAAGTATTATTGCATCAACATGTGTAAATATTTATGATTATTAGTTTTGAAAAAAATTGGCAAAGATATGGAAAAATTATATTACATTCTGTTTATGTTTTATAAATTTGTAAATCATATTTTTACATTTCGATATCGTAAATGTCAAGCAATGATCTATACAATTTGTTGGTCAACGCCTAAACTACGTTCAGTGCTACCAATCAGATAAAATTGCTACTACGTGCAGATATAAAATGTCTCTATGGTAACTTTTTTCTATTTCATGCATGTCATAAAAAAAATAAAGAATTATCAATAAATCAATTTTAGGGAATATATACTTCAGGGTGATTTTTCTTTTTTTTTTTTTTTATTAAAATTATAAAGTCATTTTATTACACTAAGGATCGAAATAATAGGGTATATCATTCTGTTGTTCCAATAAAGTGGCTAATGCCAGCTCTATATTTTCTGGCAAATGATCTAAAAGCATGCGTGGCATCACCGATAATTTCGTAAATTCTTCTGCTTGCGCCCATCGCATCTCGTATTTCCTCTCTTTCGCGAGCTGTTTCTTGCTAATATAGAGAAATAACACTTATTAGCATTAAAATCTTGAAAAAACCTGTCTTTAAAGTTCAAGAACAACGCACCTCTTTCCCTCCGTTTTTTCTAGCTTGCACCTTGTTATATGAAGAATGCGGCCAGCATTAAACAATTGTTGTTTCGAATATCTTCTCTTAGTTATGTCACGTTCTATTATTTTATTTTCCTACAAAAAAAAAATAGATGCAACATATTTTCGTATCAATTTACACGCACACAAAACGTGTTAAAACGTATAATAATTATGTCATTTATGTCATTTTTGTGTCTCACCGCATTACTAGACTTGGCGAGTAAAGGTGACTGGCCTGGAATTGTGCTAATCATGTCATGATTGATCCATGTTTTATTCAGATCATTCTCGGGAATTCCGAATAAAGCATATCCAAATCCATTTAGGACCACTCTATACTAAAACATAAAAATATTTTTTTTTTTTTTTTTTATTAAAACAGAATTTGATTTAATCATCCGAATGTCATGAATTCTGAGAATCACAGAATTTCTATATACCTTAGGTAATCGGCAGGCCCGAAGAGTTGTCAATAATGAAGTTCTTAAATTTTCTATACTATCCACGCTAAGCCTCATTACAAGGTCATCCCCAAGTCCAATAGTCAACGCGAACTCTTCCGTGATCCTGGCAGCATTTCTGCTGAGCAGCCCAGCTTTTCGGAAAATTACATAAATAATTTTAAAATTAAATAAATATTACTAATTAATTTAATATGTTAAAATTGGCAAAATTAATAACTGACAATTAATATATTTTTTTTAATAAGTACAGTTATCATATAACATGAATTATATAACAATTACCAGGCGTAGCAAATGCGTAGACTCTCAAGTTCGGATAACGAGGCCGTATCAATAATCCCAAAAGAATCGCTAAGCCAGCTCCTAAACTGTGACCTATAAAAGAATATTACATGTTATTTCATTAGAAAGTTTGCAACGATATGCCAAAACGATAATTTATTAAAAGTATGAGTATATGTATTTACCTGTGATCGTTAGATTGTAATTGGGATATGAGGCAAATGCTTTTTCCAAAACTTTATAATTTTCCAGTTGCTTCAAAATTATTTTTACTCCTATTATCATGCCTTTATGTGCCTATAAATTTTTCTTTGGATTAGAATTAAGATTGAATTATTTTCATTATGTATCTTTGCGCAAAAGATTGAGCGATTATACTAACCGTGCTATCTGGAGGAACGCCAGGACATTCGAATGAATCGGACGCGGCTGCAATATCAGTGATTAAATCTCGCAAGGATAATGATCCTCGTATAATTATAACAATATTAGCAGTTTTGTGATCTGCAATTACGCAGAACGGTATCTGCGAGATTTCAAAAATTAATATTAAACGTTAAACAGAAACGTGAAAAAAGTATAATTTAAGAGCAATATACCTACTTCGCATAAATGATTCTTTAAAGAAGCAAATAAAATATCCTCCTCGGACAGTTTCGATAAGTATTTAATGCCAGAAAGATAACAGAGGCAACAATTATCGTCCAGAATAATGTTACGCTTTCGTCTACAAAAATATATAAATACATATATTTAATTACGCATATTATCCTATACAATATGATAAATGAAATAATAATTATTTTATAAAAATATGAAAATTAATTATTGTATTAAGTTATATAGTTTTATGTTACATTTTTTACCGGAAACAAGCGCAGCATGTCATGCCTCGTATTAAACGAAAACATCCAGTACATAAATGCTGATATATTACGAACAACCAGCCGTAAGAAGCAATCGATAATTGCAGGAAATGATGGGCAGCTTCCAAGGACATCCAACTAGGTGTGTCCGAGAAGATTGCGCTGCTGTCTAAAAAAAGTATTCAGCAATTTGATAATTAACAATATTGACGTTCGCGATATATACGTCTTCGCATTCTTTCTGATGCAAATAACATAGGTACCTGGAGTATACTTTGGCCGCGTGATTAGATTTAATTTTCGCAATTCATGAGTTTCTCGCTTCTGTCGGACTCTAAGTAAGATGCATCCCGCTACTACGTCCGAAGGAACCAAATCGGTACCGCGGAATAATGCGCTTAAAAGACCTACGAGGATATTTGTATTAGTCACAAATAAAAAAATATCGATAAAAATATTATATAGATATTATATTATTATAAAAGTGAATAAACTATTCTCTCTGTTTCTCTCTTTCTCTCTCTCGAATTTTTTTATAATTACAGAAATAAATTGTAAGGTATTTAAATCGCTTATCAATTAAGACAGGCAAATTTTTCAATTTACATTTTTTGGTGATTTTACCATAAATTAAAATTCATTCCGCTCACATATCAAGGTGACTACGTATATAATTACAAAACAATTACGTAATCGCTATATTTAAGAGAGTGACGAGAGAGCGATACGTATCGAGAAGAGAATCCCACCGGCGCCTAAACCAGAACAGAGATTGGATTTATCGTTGACCATGACTTTTTGCATTCGGATTTCACAACTCAGCTCGCGTTCCAGTTTCCGGCATGCGGCAGGACCTCTTCGTAGGTCAGCCGTACCTATGTCTCACCAGCAACATGTTGAAAGGTCTCGTTTGCGCTCTCGTCCTTGCGCATCCACCACAGGAATTTGAATCTGCGTAGCCAGATGCGCGAGATCTTGCCGTGCTCCACAGAACTTTCCAACTGTCGTCTCTCCAGGGAACCGATTGGGTCGAACACTAGAGCGAGGCCAAAAATACTAAGGCCGATCAGGATCCAGTCGAAAAATACTAGAGCTTCGACGACGGTGATGGAATAGGATTGGTTACATTCTACGTTTTGTCCGAAAATCCACATGGTGCCTAAGACATTCCATCCGATCTCTGGCAGCAACATCGATACTCTGAATAAATAAAAAAATATGTTTAATATTGAAATTGACTATACATACGATAATTAATAAATCTTTATATTATAGTAATAAAATGAAAATTAAGATTTATATTCTAAGCAATCATATATCTAAATACAATAATTGCATCGGCAATATAGATATATTTAAAGAATCTAAATTTCATTAAAGTGTTATATTGACTATGTATCTAAATATTTTTTTATAATTTACAAATGTATGTACATATTTTGTGCGTTATTGATGCTGTAATCATTGTTTTGTGAGAAAACTACAGCCTTGCATAACACAGCAAAATGATAGAAAATTGCTCATGGCGGTTTGATTTTTTTTCAATGCCTATTCATAAAAAGAATGAATATTTTTTAGTATTTTTCTTTACGTAATCAATTTTTTATTCTACGTAATTATAACATATAAATATGTCTTATAATTTGTCGTGTAATTAACGATTAAAAATAAAAGAATTTTGACAAATGAAGAGAGAGAAAATATATAACTCATTATTTATCTCTCTTTGACTAATTTTACATGTATTTTAATAAAATTAGAATTTAACATTTAATTATATGGATAATAAAATTAGAAAATTACAGAAAATAATGATTTTTAATTCTTGATAAAAAAATCAATAATTATTTATTTTAACATACCAAACAATTTGCTGTTAAAAAATAATGCGATAGAAGTGTATAAAACTCTTCTTAAGAATATCTTTATATGAAAATTGTTCTAGAAAGCTGACTGACGTGATGCTGGTTTACTTTTATTGCTTACTTGATTATTAGAAGTGGCTCGACGTAACGTCGAGCACACGTATCCATGATGGTCCCCTTCGCGCTATGTCTGATGATAATAAGTATCAAGAGCGTGACAATGCTGAGCATGATCGCTTCGCCAAGGAGATACACGCGTACTAATTCACCTCCCAACCGACAATTCCACGTATCCTCGTAGTACCTTACGCAGGCGATCCCTATAAGAATCAACCTGTAAAACGCATAGTCGATTACGAGAAACAAACTAACAGTTGATTCGAGCAATTTCGCAAAAATTTAATGCTGATAAATGAAGATAAACTCAAAAACACCGGATGTTTTTATCTGATGAAAAATAAAGATCTATTTAAATTTCTAAATTGTTCTCAAGACTTGACTTCTGACATAATGTGGTTTTAAAATAAACCCATATCTGCGGCTTTTTTATGACTAACATCGTGTAGGATCGTATACGATCATTTTCCGACAATCATTCAATGCTTGCTGATTGTTTGTCGCAAATACTTACCATACAATACGGATAAATAATTCGAACAAGCCAGGATACACAAGGTCGTCGGTTGCGGCCAACCATTTTCGTCCAAAGAGCTTCAACGCAGGCATTTCCCTGTAAAAAAGAAATAGTTGTGCTACAACTTTATTGAGATTTACTGGAAAATTTTATTAGTCGACAGTTAAAAATAAAATATGTGGCATTTTTTTTATAAAGGAATTTCAAAGTATGTCTGTATCTAGATTCTTAAATCTAAATTCTTATATCTAGATATTCGCAACATCGTAGCTAGGTCGATTCGATCACGTACGCGAAGATATCGCGAAACGTGCGACGCAGAAAATTTACTTAACAAGACGCTCTTACAAGTTTCGTAATATTACAGAATAAAGTAGATGCGGCTTTCTATGATCATAAATATCTCCAAGATTCGGGCGATGAAATATCTCCTTGATCGCGAACCTCCGCCCGGAGAAAGCGCCGGGAGAAAGTCCTTATCCATCCTACATTCGAGACCATATTGACACAGCTTTCCGACATTCTTTTAAATGGACCGTGAATCCAACGATTCTAATTCTTAGTAGAGCCTGATAGAAGTTGATAGCGCAGCTGATTATACTATTATATTAGTGGCGATTAATTATAAGCGTTCATAAGCGACCGAACAACGTGAACGTTATTGAGCACATTCGATTATATCAGATATGCGTTCCATACACTAATCATTGTCAATTGTTGGACAATTATTTTCTTGTCACTATAAAAAAAAAAAAACAAGACAGCGAAATTTTGTGCAATATAAACATCCGTGAAAAAATGACTTGTTCTTTAATATATATTTTTTAGCTTTTTTAAAGAAAATAAAAACTTCAAATTTTAATGAGAAGAATGGTAAAATATGTACTTCCCCGAAATATATTCTTATTTATTTATCTATAATATTGGCATCCGTGAAAAATGACTTGTTTTTTAATATACATTTTTAATCTTTTCTAAAAAAATAAAAACTTCAAATTTTCATAAAAAGAATGGTAAAATACTTCTCTGATATATATTCTCATTTATTATTATATATTTTTTAAAATTCTTCCAGCGTTTGAATCTCTCTCTTAATATCATCTGTGATTCTTAACTTCTTAAATATGTATTTCATTTCTGATCCTTTTTGACACTTCAAAATTTGTGCGCGAATTAACGTTCTCTAAGTAGTTGCGTAAATAACTTTCAAAGTGTTTAATCGCGGGAAAGCACGCAGTTTACATCATAACACATGTACTTTTTGAACGCGTCAATTAGTTGCAGATATACGATTGCCCAACTACTTTCTTTCGTAAAGAACCCGATTACAAGAGAACGCGGAAATTACAGTGTGCGTTATTATAAAACGGAGAAGAGAAAATTGATACTAATATTTCAATAATTTCGTTACGAATTAGACCGCGCGACGAATTAGAACTCGAGTTATCTTAAATTGTATAAGTATTTGTCAAAATGCAAATTATTGTTCGTAAAATTCCGAGTCATTACATTTTGTAACGTCGGTTCAATAAATCAGATATTAGAATGTTATACATAATGCTTTTTATACTATTTCCACGATTAAAGTAAGAAAAAAACTCTTGGAAGATTACAAATTTACAAAAAAACTATAAACTCAACCGCATAATTACGCTGACAGCAACAGCTTCTTTGAAACTCGTCATTATCTTACATTTGCTATTATCCGACACAATGGTGCCGCGTGGAAAATGCATAGTGAAGATTACTCATTGTCAGATATATATCAGATGTATGATCATCCGGTTTATAAAGTAAATGTATTTATAGTATAAATTATAGTAAAAATGTATTAAATATAGTAAAAAATGTACTTATAATATAAAAGACAGCATTGGCACTCACAAAAGTTTTTTTTTTCTAAATTATACTATATTTAAACAATGACGTTTAGTTTTGATAGATCTAATTATAATAAAAAACCGAATAAAATAAAAATAAAAATTGAAACACAAACTATATACAGTCGGACCTCTTATCCTACGACATTTTCGGTCCGAAATCTTTCCCTTAAATCTCTGATCCTACGACAAAAATTTGAGAGTGGGGGTATAATTCCCCTTTCGCGGTCGTAGCATGAGAGAATTTTTTGTCGTAGGATAAGAGGTTTCGTAGCATAAGAGGTCTAATTGTAACTGCATATATCTTATTTACAATGTTAATAAATCGAGTTATGCAAAATTAAATGCGCTGCATGCACTTTGTGATTTGAAATGTGTGTCGTGAACTTGAGCAAAATATACAACATTGGCAATTCTTTTATAATGCTTGTGTATAATAACACATTCTGATTGATATTTTTTTTATAGTGGCAAAAGTTTGCATATTTAATCACGCAGATAATAATAAATATTCAAAAATTTGATATTACATATCTGGAAAATGTTTAATGCAACAGGAGAGAGCCGCTCATTATCTCAATGTAAATAGTTAAATTATTAGCAAGAAAAATTTCTGTAACTGTGTATCTTTTCTAAAAATATATATAATATTAAATAGTTAATATTTTAAAAAGAAATGAATACAATTTATATTTTTTTTTCTTCTATGATAAAAAAATGTAAGATATATTGGGCTGTATCTATCATTTGGAATATTGTATTTATCAAAATTATACTATTTTTAATTCACGAGAAAAGGAAGATTTTAGAAAGAAAGTAATATATTATAAGATTTTAATTATTATAAGAATATTATCAAGATCAGGTTTATTATTTACGTTCTTTTTATACGTTTGCAATGTACTATTTATTAATGTAAAAAATAACACAAAACATTATATTTATATATAATACATAATATATTTCTGGTGAATATGTAAATATAGTTTTTATATAATGCTATTTACCTTACAATTGGTATGCTTAAAATATTGTTTAAAAAATTATTAGAAAAATATTAGAACAAATTCGATATAAATTGATAGCAGATGTTTATGCTATACGATATTTAAAATATACCACACATAATATTTTAAAAACCGTTCTTAACAACGGAAATTGCGACTTTTATTCAGTCAAGAATGAAAAAATAACTAATGTTTAGAAGCACGAACCTAACTACGTCTAACGGTTGATATTGGTTATTTAGACATTCTCATTTATGTAGATTTCTTTGCAAAAACGTTAATATTTAGTTTGTTTATTTTTCTATAAATAATACAAATACCATTAAGTGCTTTCTAAATAATTTACTTATCTTATCCAACAAATATTATATATAATTTATATTAATGAAAAAATAAAATCGATTATTTGAAAACTCTTCGTTAGATTTTGTGTTGCAAACAGTTAATCTGTGATAAAATAATACCATTGCTTTGCAAAATTGAAACATTTTATTTTCAACTATCTGGCTGACGACGAGGACAAGCATAATTTATGCAAATATCTTATAATGTCTTATTACACTTGTATATCGACATCGCTCCCGGGATCGATATTAAATGCATTATGTGTAAATGATGTTTTTACTCACGAGTAGGCGCGAGTCAATATCCGGTGAATCCGGACGTGCTTTACACACGCGTTGAAATCTCCCTTCGAACGAATCTGCCGCGAATTCCACGCGGCGGCACTCCACTTTGCGCACTTGGTTTACTCTTCACTTGCTGGCTCTCTCGAGAATTTTACAGCCCGACCCCACACAAGAGTTCCAACGAATCCAACCGGAATTTCCGCCTAATCGTCAGGCTGCGCCTTTCTCCGAGTCGCGAGCGCGCGTTACAAACCACGACGAAAACTGGAGCACTTCCTGCGCGGCACTACGTTCCCGTTAAACGTTCCGTCACGGAAAACCGATTTTCGTGATCGCCTACCGGAGAACGATCTTCTCGAAGTCACGCGAAGTCTCCGATGGACGCGCATGCAACAGTCGCTTCGCTCCGACTAATCGTTCATTGCATACGCCGATTATTTTAGCAAACCGTTATCGAAGCCGCACTTATCGCACGTATGGAGAAATGCATATCGTCCACGGCACGAGCATTTCTCAACAGCTTATACAAACTGATCCTTGAACACTCACGTACATCGCGATAACACTAATGACAACAACGCGCCAATTCAAAAGAATCTTAATCCGATTGATGTATAAACTGCGTGATATTTTGCGACACCAAAGACAATTGCTCAACATAGAGGACCATCACGTCGTACTATAGACACGCTAGGCGACTCGTTCACCTTGCGGTACTCGCAGTTCGCGCGAGCGGATGCGAATCTCACGATCCTGTTGACCGCAACTGTCCGGCACGACTGCAGATACTGTAGAGAACTTTCCCTCTCTGCGCGGATATGACGGGATATCGCGCGGCCGTGAGGAGGAAAAATGCAGCGAAAAAGGAAAAAAGGAAGGAACAGACTAGGGATAAACGACCCGAAGCCGAGTGGCTTCGAAGGTGGGAGCGACGAATCGACGGCGCACCTGGCGAACGTACCTGACCGTTCCTCTCACGGGAATAGGAGATACAGTGAATGTCGATATCCGGTGATGGATCTAGAAAGGAGGACTAATCGAGGAGGGGATACGCGAGATGTTTTTATTATCCAGAATAAAATTTATACGACACACAAGGCAAATCTATTAATATCCGTTATTAAATTGTTAATCAATTCCTGATGTCTATATCTTTTTTCTGTTTGCAGGTCTCAAATATATTTTTTGTGATATATTTTTTTTCACCGCTATTATTTGTACTTGTATTTCTGTTTTGTAAGTATTTTTTCTAGAAAGTTTCTCCATGATTTTTCGTGTAAATGTGATACTTTAGTCGAGAAACAGGAAACTTTAGAGACGACGAGATGATAAATAGAATAAAAAAAAAAAATTTTTATCTCTATTATATCTTCTTTATATTACTTGAATAATGTCGCTATTAATATCAACTTATTTTACATAATTGATTTTACATAAATTGAAAATCGATCTTATAACCATATTGCTACCATAAAAACCACATACATGTGTATGTACAATGATCATATTGCATATACATATACTGCACACCTCAGTTTCTTAATTGCGCAAATGTATAATTAGCTTGTGCTATAACATGTTGCCATACGTTTACGAAGCAAGTTAAATACGCCGACTTTCGCAACTCTGAGTTTGGCAGGAAATGATAATGTTTTTAGAACCTATTATACTGTAATATTAAAAATATAAAGAAATGTAACTCATAACTTTGATTAAATCAAAATTAAACTGTATAACGATTGAAGCATCATCTTTAGCGATCTGAAAGTACAAAAATGCTTAAACAAAAGCAACTGGACGGATTAGCGATTTTAAAAATGAAATAAATCCAATTTCGACATTCACGAATATGAATATATATTAGGCAAATCACTTTTAAAATATAAAATTAATAATTAATTTGTAACATTAAATTTGTTTTTTAAAGTAAAGT
Source organism: Anoplolepis gracilipes (assembly GCF_047496725.1). NCBI lineage: Eukaryota > Metazoa > Arthropoda > Insecta > Hymenoptera > Formicidae > Anoplolepis > Anoplolepis gracilipes. The sequence continues at coordinate 12,282,439 of NC_132975.1, forward strand.
TTACCCCGTAGAATTAAAATTAAAATTTTGTTCTCATTTTTGTCATAATTTTTGTTAAAATCATAAGTCATAAAAAAGTTCAATACAAGATAATACTTACGATATTGAAATTAAATTAAATTATATAATATTTTACAAAGAAAATCTTTATTTTAATTCACAAAGTTATAATTGGCTTGTTTATATTTTTACGCAATCAAAAGCATTATTTATACAAAGAACAGAATAATTGCCTACATATGTATGTACAGAAAAAGCTTTTTAGTATAAATCGCTTTTTGGTATAAATTATGACTTATGCTATGATTACATTAAACAAGTTTTAAAAATAATATTTATACTTCCTCTTTCAGATTACACATTCGGATGATATTTATGAGAAAAATGAATAATATGATACGGAGTCTTCCGGAATTTAATTAGGATGTAATATATGCACATATATATATATATATATATATATATATATATATATATATATATATATGTTAATAAATGACGACGTGTCATGAGAATAAAGATTTGAGAAGAATAACTAATGTTTGTTTGGACATTACGTCGCAATTTTGCAGATCCTGAAATCAGTTTCGCTTGAAGATATGCTCGACAGAACAAAATAACACTGACGAAATGATGGGCTAAATGTTTTCTCCGTCTCCAAGAAAAAAACGCATTTGCGCATCAGCCAAAAAATTGAGTACCTTTTTATGCATTTATGCGTCCGGTTCAGGATATAAATTTTTTTTAACTATCACCAATTATTGCCGGCTTCATAGAATAACATCATAATCGGCAGTTGTATAAAAGTCGTATATTATTCTTCTAACAAGGAGAGGAACATAAGGAGAGAAAACATAAAGAAATAATTTTATAATTTAACTAATAATTTAACTTCTCGAAATTTTATAATTTAACTAATAATTTAACTTCTCGAAATTTGCAGAAAAAAAAATTTATAAAGAAAAATTCTTTATTTTTTCTTTATGAATTTTTTTTCACTGCCAAGAGTGCATCGAATGACTTTGCAAGGAAACTTCATTGAACGACAACTAGTCATAAAAAAATTTTTATCGGCGAAGCAGAATACATGACTTCTGCTTGTAAGAATATATATATATATATATATATATATATACACACACACACACACACACACACACACACACACACACACGTCTCTTGATATATGTTGCAAAACATGATTGATATAATATAGCAATTTAAATAAATAATCAAAAAAAGTAAAAGTATTTGTAATTTGTAATTTACTATTAAAATTGACGTGTATCGAAAAAAAATATGGTTTTGTTTCGTAATTTAATGCAAATCAATTAATTTTCTTACATATCTTTCGGTTTTTCTCAAAAAATTCCTTTCTCTATTGGTGATATACAGGTATATGTATTTAATGATTTTAATCAAATCTTGGCTAATAACGATTTATTCTTTAATATTGCGGTTAGATGATTATGTTTCACATATGGATTTAACAATTACGCAATATGCAGATTCTTTCATCGAGTACGATAATTCACAGTAATTTTCATACAATAATACTAGACATACCTGGAAAGATAACACTCCTTTCTTTTGCGTAAATCACCGAAAAATCAACTGATATCAACGAATGCAATCGTTCGATAAAACGACGACTGTTGTCGTATACAATATTTTAGTGGGGGTATTCCGTATTTGTTTACATTCGCAGCTTACCGTATGTCAACGTAACACGCCATATCGAGTTTGGTCATATTTCACTTTATTATTTTATTTAACATACGCACAGTGACAGAACTTTCTTTTTCAGAAATTTCCTTCGCTCATATTATATATTAACTTAAAAACTTTAACGTTAAAGAAATACTGTAATATATACGTATTATTGAAACGCAGTAATGGATTGGACAGTAGTGGCATGACAGGTTTGTTTTGCCGATAGCATTGTAACAATTATATAGGATAGCAACGCGAGTTCAACAGTTTGTTGAACGAGTCGTAACATAAATCGTGCATTCGACAAGCAATTTGATTCTTTTCGACAAGTTTGCTGAGGGACAACGAGGTGGACTTTCACTTGCGTATACCGAAACCACGAATTCCCTGGATTTTGTGTTGCGTACACATGCGTATAAAAGAGTAAGTGCGCTCACATAATTGTTGTCGCGACCGATTGCAACATCAGCAAGGTTGAAGGATAAATAATTAGCTAACCGCGAATTCTCGACCCATTCTCGTTCGGTCACAAAATTGCGAATAAAAAATGAGCTTAGAATATTAAAATTTTCAAATGCTGGTATTAGAAATACTGACGTGTACGCTATAGAAACTGTGGTAATATTTGAATAAGTCAACGTTTTTAATAGATCTTCTGGAAACTAAATTTTAATGTAATATTAAAATTTACTAAAATCTGTATATTTAGCTAAACGTTGACTAATTTAATATTATTGACATTCCATTCATTCATTTGTGGAATATATTTCAAAAATTATGATACAATGTCAATAAACCAATATTTATTAAGTGACAAAACGAATTAAAATGTTATGAGTATTTTGTTATAGAAAGAAATATTTCTGCTGAAAAAAAGGGATTTATTTCTTGCGCGTCTCATATTAATAAAATAAATCTTTTTCATATTTGTCGAAAATTATAACATATAATGTTAAATAAGCTTATTCAAAATAATATATGTTTCTTATTTAATATTCAATAAGTGGCAACGCGAATTACAATGTATGAATATTTTGTCACAAAAATAAATATTTCCGTAGAAAAAAAAAATGATTTGTTTTTTTGCTCGTCTCATGTCAACAACACGAATCTTTTTCAATGCAAAGAAATTTTTATATACAATTATCAAATAATATAGCACGTAATATCTCTCACATCAATTTTAGACAAAACAATATCTTTATAACGGTTTTATTATCTCTTACAAATTGCATGTTCCTGCAACATGTCGTAATTGATCAATAATTTCGCAGCAATAATCAATCTCGTCACAATCAATTATTTTCATTATGCACATTGCTGTATTACAAGTATAATCACGCGTAAATTACTGTCATGCTTCAACGTATTGTTATATGAATAAATTGCAGTCACTAATAACAGCAAATTATATATTTTGTAATATTTATGAATGAAACTTTTTCGTACTAATTTCACACGCCATAATTATTTCCTTAAAATAATCTACACACTTTTATATTTTTTTAACCCTGTGAAAATATATACATAATGTAAAAAGTTACACGAGTAATACGTTTATTAATAAATATTTAAACACTCTTTATCGTATTTCGGGAGTGTAAGTACTGCTCTATAATAATCATATATTTATAAATTATATTTTTAGCGACGGACTTTTATATTTTATAGTAATAATTCAATATATAATTTCGAATATGCATTCGTATCCGCGAAGCAAAATTTATATCAAAATTCAAGGTTTTTTTAATCTCGTAAAATCAATCTTACAAAGATGAACTAAAGTGAAATGCGTTACGTTCGCGTGAATCCGTATTAAGCGAGAATCAACTCATACTCAACCTTTCGGCAAATCGACGATTGTGCGATATGTAGTACTTTGGTGGGGGAATCCGTGTTTGTTTATACTCGTAGCTCGTGCGCAATATCTCTGTATCAACATCACGCGTCGCAGGTTTGCTCCGCATTCCATTTCACTATTGTCTGGTATACGCGTGATGATAGAACTAAACTTCCTTCTTCCTTCTCTTTCTATATATATAAAAACTTTGATGTCAAAGAATTAATATCGTAAGGCCGATATTACATTTATTGTACGACATATTTTTCGAGCGTGTTGATTGGCTGCAGGATAGAAAAGTTCTGATCTCTAGAAATTTTCTATCCTGAAGCCAATCAACACGCTCGAAAAATTTGCCGTATGACAAATGTAATATCGGCCTTTAACATACACGTGTATTATTGAAACGCACAGATGATGGAACGCGGTATATCTTGCCAAATGTTATAACAATTACGTAATAGCAAGCGCGAGTTTGTTGAACGAGCCATAAGGTAAATTGTGTGAGTAATTTGATTCTTTTTCACAAATTTGCTGACAAGACAACGATGTGGACTAAATTAATGTACCTACTTTAATCAAACAATCGTAATGCAATCGACATATCGTATTAACGAATATGTATCTAGTAATAATAATGGATTATTCGAATATAATATAACATTTTTATAATTGCTTTCTAATTATCATTGAATTAAACAATTTCATATTTTTTAAGATTCCGCTGAATAAAAAATTAAGAGATTTTCTTCCATTTCTAGATTTCTAGAGCAATGCATTTGTGTAGCTAGTAAAGCGTATGTATGTACATATCCCCTGGTGGCGCAAAGTTAAACGCGTAATTCGAGATAGAGTGAAGTGCCGCGCGATTAATCAGTTCTAGTGAAGCGTCGCGAGTGTAATGACGTATTGCTGTACGTGCGTATTAACACATCAATTTTTGAAGTGATTTTGGCCAGCTGCCGCGTTCCGCGATATTCGAACGTAACGCGTACGTCCGTCGCTTGCGTTCATCGTTCGTACGATCGCGAATCGATTTGATCGGCACTCTTTTGTGTGAATCGTCTATTATCCGGTAAGATGACCGCATCCTTTTATGTACGTATTAACACATCAATATGGCGCGATTCTTGCGAGCTGCCACATTCCGCGATATTCGAGTGTATTACGTATCTGTGTCACCTGAGATAAGTATAATTGACTGTCCTTGCAATCGTACGAAATTAATTCGTACGGAGCTGGTGTTTGTGAATCCGTCGTTGCCGGCAAGATGGCCGCAATCCTTTTTCCCGCCAAAAGCATAGCACGATGTACTAATAGATTATGTACATCGTCGAATATCATAACGGGATAGAAGTGTCGAATACGCGACATGGATCGGGTGTCGAGTGATCGGGTGTGTATATCGGGTGATCGAAAGTGTCGAGTATCGTGTAATCGGGAGTGTCGAGTACAACAATGACTTTTCAATGAATATTACACGGAGACGAATCATCTCATCTTAGGATCATCCTGGCCGGCGAGGCATCTACGATCTACGATCGAGATCAGGCGAAAATTGGAATCGGTGAAACAGCTGACGAGATGGCGACGCCGCAGCCGGTGAGTGTAATTATTGCATCTGCATGATTTTTTATTTAATTCTTATGATTATAATTGTGTGGGATAATTGCGTCTTGCTGTGCTCGAAATTCGATTTCACGCGTTATAATATTAGCTTCCTTACAATATCCTTACAATAAATGTGTAAAAGATGAAATAATAGAAGTCTCTCGCATTTGTAAAAGATTTTATAATTAAAAAAGAAATCAAAATTCATAGATATCAAGATGTTTACATTTTTTTGCCTACATTTGATAATAGATGTAATAAATAAATTAATAATAAATAAATAAATGCAATTTTATTAGTAATTTTCTTGCAAGTAGACCATAGAAAAATTATCGTATTAATATAAACAGTAAAAAATATTTTGAATTTATGAAATTATTATTAATTAATTGAAAAGATATACGTGACATTTATAACTATTATATTTTTAATTAATGATATTTACAGAGATAATTATTCGTCTTTTTATCACTGATCGATAAATAAGCGAGTGTCTAAATAATTTTTGTTGTATTATTTTAAAAATATTGGTTACAATTTTATATATAACTCTGTATATGTTTAAAATTAATTTGTATATGTTACAATTAATTATGTCTTCGTATTTTTTTCTCCTAAAAGTCGAAGTGCTCTTTGGATAATATACCATAGGAGAAATATTTTTAATGATGCACAGTCGATAATTTATTTGCTCGCTAGATGGCGTTACCAATATTGTAAACAATCTGATAATCAGAATCTAAAGCAATAAATTTGTTTGCGAGCTCTAACATTGAAAGAGACTTTTTAATATTTTAATTCGCAGTATCAATAAAGTAAATGTTTTTATATTATTATGACAAAATTTTATTTATTTTATTAATTTTTATCTTTTACGTACATGTAAAGTCCAAAATTTAAATGCAGATTAAATTATTCTAAATACATATATTTTTAATATACAAATTACTATATTTATTAAAGATATACATAATTTTTACACAAAATATGAATTACTATATGAAATGTTCTCCAGTTATTAAAATATGAGAAAATATAATTTTATACATATTTGTGTATGTGAATAATTTTCATATATATCTTGGAATATTATTTTTATTAATTTTTTTTTATTAAATATAACATTTTAATTTAATTTTCCATATTTATTGAATTTAATTTATGATAACATCAAGTATTATATAATATATACAGTATAATATTAAATAATGATAATATTAGATAATGTATACAGTAAAAGAATAAATTGAATAATAATATTAGATATTGAAAAAAAATATATAAAAATATATAAATATATATGCAAGAAAGAGAGAAGTTTTTTTATTATATATTTATATATATATATATATATATATATATATATATATAAATTTATTTTATTTTATTTTTATTTTTAATATATTTGATAATTATTTGATATTTGTCTTTATTAATAATATATTGAAATTATAATATTCTTTCTCAATATGTATTATATCGTTTTTATTTTCTTAATTGTATATACATACATACATATATATATATATGTATATATATATATATGTGTGTGAGTGTGTGTGTATCTGCTAATAATAAATCATCTAATTTGTATTTTTTTTTATCTAATACATTTTCTCGTAATGGATCGCACAACTGAATAAATCAACACTATGCAGAATTATGTTTATTATACGAATCATATAAAATGCATTACTAAAATGACAAAAACGTCGTTAAGCAAATGCCATATTAGAAATATCAAAATAATCAAACTTATAATGTATATAATATTATAACGAATAACAGAAACGTATATTTTATATTAAATAAATTTTATCGCGCATATTATTCGTGAATCTCCATCATTCTTCGCGGTTTAATTATGAAAATAAACAAAAAGAAAATTTCTTGCCGGAACTATTCATTGTTAATCGGTCCATATGGAGTTGTGATTCCGTTGTTGCGTATTTCCGTATCCGCTTTTACGGTAATAGAATTTATATTCCTATCTACTACGCGATGGGATTCGCGATGTAACGCGGATTAATCGACACGGACTGGATCGCGGCGAAACAGTCCGTCTACCGTTAGGACATCATGTCAATTGAACCGATCCGTTAAACCGATCGCATTCTTTGCCGCGTCGCGTCGGCCACTATCTTTCGCATCACGGAGACCGCCGTCGTCCCGACTCCACCGCGTCTCATCTTCGTCGTCGCAGTCACGTCTTTCGAGGGTGGAAACGAGGAAGGAGGATGGCGAATTTACAAGAGAAAGGAAGAATGAGCTTAAAAGATGGAAAGAAGGGGGACGGGAACGAAACGAGAGGATAGCGGTCGGGAGTGGCGCGAGGGAGACGCGGGGTGTCGGCGAGGGGGGATGGTGGTGGTGCGCGCGGGGTGGCTCCGTGAAGGAAAAGGGGGTGCACGGCCGGTGGGTCGTTATTTTTGTGCCTGCTTCGTCTTTAATTTCTCCCCACCTTTTGCGCGCCGCGGCGCTGACGCCGCGCCGAGCCGCGCCGCGACGCCGGGCAGAGGAGCCGTGGCGCTGGTTGGTGTGCGGTTGTCTTAGTTCGTATGCATATCTCAGTGCCTCACATATTGATTCAGGGCGTCATTACGCGTCTTAGCTCGGCCCACTCCCACCACTGCTTAAACCACCCACCACCACCCTCTTCCAGTTCTCGCCGGTTTCCTCGCCCCCCTCTCCCCCCTCCCCCGCCCCCCCTTCGGCGGCCCCTCTCGCTCACGGCCCGTCGCCCTCCTCCACCTTCTTCACCTCCAGCCACCACCGTCCTCCTGTGGCTCTCCTTCGCCGACCCGACCACCCCGATCTACCCTGCACACGAACCTTTACTACCCCCCAGCTGGAAGAATCTTCTTGCAGACCGGTCCTTCCCTATCCCTCTTCCTTCCTCCCGCCCTCCTAGTTTAAGCGACACGCAAGTCTCGTCTCTCTTTCCCTTTCTATTCCTCCCCGTTTCGTGTGTGTTCGCGAGCGTGCTTGCCTTGGGGGACACGTGGGGCCGCGGCGCGTGTATTCGCGTGTATATCGTCGTCTCTCGCGCGCCAACTCGCATAATCGATACAAGATTAATTTCGATCGCGATGAACGCTTTGTTTCTTAGCGACGACCAAGAAGTTTCCGAACGCTCGCGTTTTTATCATGAGATGAAACATTGATATATAATTTGGCGATTGTTGCGCACAATTAATGATCAGTTAGTTAAGTTAATGTAAATTATTTAAATAAATTGTAAAAATTAGAAAATTTTTTTGTTGCTTTCTATTTAAGTTTATATGTAGTACTTGTTTGCTGATATATGGAACCAAGTAATTTTTTCAAATTTATACAATTGGAATACCTAACAAAGAAAATCTCCATTTTTTTCATTGATCTTCTATACCACAAGATTTTTTTCTTTTACAGCAAAATCTTGTTATATATTACATTGGTTATGTAAGTTCTGATTTAAGACCTTCGACTTTAAGGAGACTTTTGTGAATCATTGTCGAGCACAGCAAAGAGCACGATTAGCGACGATACGTAAATGATCAGGCAATTGTTCAAATAATAATATCGTAATCATAAATGTGTGTTGCTATTTATATTTAAAAAGATTCTTCTTTGGAGTAAAATAGATTCGGAGTACGTTTCAAAGAATAGCCTCGAAATCTGCTTACGATCCAAACTCTAGATAAGACAATTCAGTAGCAACTTTTAGATACTTATGATATTCATTCTTTTCGCATAGCTGGTTGAAATTTTATTAAAATCGACGAACGATCTTGTAGATTTTGTTTTAGTGCATTTATATTTTATAAATTATACACGTGGAAATAAAGCTATTGATATATATTCATGTATTTACACGCAATAATATTAGATAATATTAATAGAGTGCAACGCGTTATAAGATTGTTTGAGAGCTGAGAATACATGTCGCCACCTGTTGCAATTTCTAAAAAGAACGATCATGATAACATTTATCATATGATATCGTACTAAGAATTTGAAAATAGACTTGGATCCACAATTACATGGTTTCTGTGTTATTTGAATAATTTATAGAGGAAATAAAATAAATCACCGTATTTTTTCCTTGATACTGCATAAGCAATTGGTTGTGTAGATCACGGAAAGGTATAAGTAAATCATATATTATTATATGTATAGAACTCTATACACTTTAATCAATGTCATAGGACTAAAAAGCATAGACTCGAAAAACTTATTTAACTTGTCTAAACTTAGAATCGTGTCGTAAAACATTGTTAAATGTATAGATTGCGCATTTGCATTTAATCTACATTCGCGGATATTATTGCGGATTATATTGCGACATTATTATGTGTAAGTAGGCGTTCAAAAATTTTGCATGGAAAATTTTAATCTATATAGGTACTATACATTTTTAAGCGGAGATATTTTTTATCAATTCGAGAAAAAAGAAAGAGGCAGAAAAAGATATTTATTTTTATTAGTATCAATTTTTATTCTTCATTAATTTTTTTTTTATTTCAAAAGATATGGGCTCTACATCATTATTTTTAATACATAATGCGACATATGTTTTTTCTTATTAAATGAAGCAGTTTTATAGTAATAATACAAAATATTAATTTTTATAATTGACATCTCACAATTTTTCACTTTCTACGAATTTCATGTGTACATTGTGTGCGCGAAGCGGCCGGCACACACCATCTTACTGGTTTACATAAGTGAAGTTCCTTGGCCACCACCCTCAGTCACCACCTCTTATATACCCCTCTGTCCTCCCACGCCACCCCCCAACCGCCCTCATCCTCCTCTTCCTTCTGCTGCTCCTCCTCCTCCTCCCGTTTTCTGCCCAAGCGTTTCTAATTTGCATTCCCCTCCGTTGGCACTCCTCACCCCCCCTCGACCCTCCATTCGTCGTCTCCTTCGCGTCCTCATCCCCCAACGACGCCATCCGCCCAACAACCCCGTTGTCCGTCTTGCGAGGTTTCACGCACACGCATGTCCTTCGTCCGTGTATCACGCGTACGACGCGGGGATCGCGGAGATTGGGGAGAGGGAGAGACAAAGAGAGAGACTACCCTTAACTTTGGCCCACGGAGTAAGACGACCACGGGATACGAAATGAGAGTAAGAGAGAGAAAGAGAGGGGGAGAGAGAGAGAGAGAGAAAGAGAGAGAGAGAGAGAGGAAGATGGAGAGGAAGAGGAAACGACGAGGATGACGATCGGTCCAAGGGTTGCTGCAGTTAGGTTAGGGTTGCCTGTACCTTCTTAATACCTTTCGTCGGCGGACCTCTTGTATACTCTCGTCGTCGTAGTCCTATGGTTTTCGGTTGTTAAGGATAGTGAGTGATTTGCGCCTCGCGAGAGAATGCATTCTCAAACATACTAAAAAATTTAATTCTTCAAAGATAAGATGATCTTTATTTTTTTTATCTGACATGTTTCCTCGTAATCGATTGCACAACTCACAAATCAACATACAGCGTTATAATTATCATACGAATTGTATGAAATGCATTACTACAATGACAAGAACGTCATTTAGCAAGCAATTTCTACATTATTTAGAAATATTTACAAAATAAATCGTACCTTTTATAATATTATACAAAAAATAAAAGTACAGCAATACATTTTATTAAATAAAGGAAGCATTTTTATATGGTGGCATTATTTTTTTTTTTTAGTCGTTGATCAAATATAGTTTTTTATATAGAGGGTTTCAAATAAAAATGATATAGATTCTCTCTCTCTCTCTCTCTCTCTCTCTCTCTCTCTCTCTCTCTCTCGGAGCCAAGTTATTTACAATAATGATTTATATATAATATATAAATTTATATAAATTGATTTAAGGCATTATATGTATAAATCATTCTTTGTTCTGAGGTTTTTTTATAAAAAAAAAAACTATTTACCATCTTTGTTATAAAAAAAAAATTAAAATACCTATGTATTGCATATATCTCGATTCTGATATGATTTAGAACATTATATGTATACAACTATTATTGATTATTTTTAACCTCTTTATACAAAAAAATTATATTTAATTGATGACCATTAAAAAAAACAACATCAAAAGTCCATATCTCTTTTTTAGCGGATATTATTCTATCATTCTTCAAAAGTGACTGAAAGTTCAAAAGAGTAAGTTTTGATCGCTTCACAAACATAAAGATGCTTATAACATTGATGACGAGATCGCGTTTTGATTTACTGCTCGTGGATTGTGGCAGAAAGTGACGTGGATTACGACGATCGCGTAAAAAAATCGGCTTTTGGAAAGGAATGTATACTCACATATTCCTATGTATATACTCGCATATTCGATACCTATACATCGACATCAAAAGCAATCGGTCTAACAAATTTCAGAATCTAGGTGATTTCTAGTAATTTTAAATTTTTGTAGAATGTTATGATCGAAAGATTTACTCACAGATACGGGAATTAATTATCACCAATGCAACTTAGAATTTTTTATGATATTTATTAAGTTTCTTATCTAAAGGCAGTACATTTGCAAGGGAGAATTAAGAGTTAACCATTTCTCCTCGTTATGAAACAAACTTTTCCTTCTTTGAATTTAAATATTGATACTAGTATAAAAGCTAACATCTTCAGATAGACGGTGGACTGTTTCATGAGTAAATTTACATGTGAACAAGACCTATGCATTATTTGGAAAATTAGTAAATATAGAGAAAATATGACTGTTTAGCTCTATTTTTTTCTTTGATACATTTACTATAAAAATTTATTTAAAATTAATATAAGATGCTAAATAAACAACTATTTTAAAAATGTGTAATGAGATTATATATTATTGTAACTAAATTTTATACATATACATATATATATATATATTTATTTATTTATTTATATATATCATAAACTTTGCATATCGTTGTAATAATTTTTGATCGGATCGTTTATTCATGTACTAATCCTTCTGTCGTCGACAAAGCTCTCTTAGGAATAATTAATAAAAACGCGGCAGGTTCTGTGCAACTCGCGAGCGACTTCTAAGAAAAAAACTCAAAGTAAGATGGTCCCGATCAGTGGAAACTTTTCCTCTAATTAAGAAGACAATGTACGAGTCGGTACAACGCAGCAAGCTAAAGACGTCGCGCTTTTCCCGGCAGGACAATGCCGGCAATGAAGATAAAGAAGGGTCGTGGCAGGCATAATTCCGAAGTGCGTTAAGAGATCCGACTGACTGACGGATCTGTCGGGGATGGATGGCAGTAAGGGTTACGAGCATCACTCATCAGTAGCAGCCATATTGCCTCCCTGGTACCCCCCCACGGCACCCCCTCACGCGCGCGAGGAGAACGCGAGCCCTGATAATTCCCCAACCCCCTTGGCACTCTATCTCCCTTGCGTTCCCTCTTTTCACCCTTCTTCTACCTTCCACCCTCTGTATCCCTCGACGCTTCCTCTTCGCGCTCACGCTCGCGCTCGTTTGCTCGCTCGCCATCCTCCTCCCCCCCTTTCACCCTTGTGTCTTAGTCTTACTGGTTTCTTCTCCTTTTCTCCCTTCTTCTTCCAACGGCGCTTCTTCTTCTTATTTGAACCCCCGACGCGCGGTGCCCGGGCTGCTTAATGAGAACCTCCACCTCTTCGTGCCACCACCACTACCACTACCACCACTTCTACCGCCGCCACCGCCGCTGCCGCTCACTCTTGGCCATCCCCTGGCATCCCCTCGCCAAGCTTGCCCGTTCTCCACCGTCCTCTCCTTCCAACCGGCAACGTGGGGTTCAGCCGACTCCCGCCAACGAACTGCGACCCCTACACGCGGCCGGCTCGCCACATACGCGCGAGACATTTTAGATTTTTAATATTGATTACACTGCGGAGATGAAGGTTTCTCCTTGGGAAACTGTAGGCATTTTCATACGTGAGTTTTCAGAAGAATGGTTTAAGGAAATTTTCTTGTCGGAAGAGATCGTTCTTTGTCGATGAATTTTAAGTATTGCCATAAATATCTTCTTTGTTGCGAGTAAAGAGTATATAAGTGAATATACTCAGTCTCGGAGTATGAATTTTTGTGTATTTGATAAATAGTTTTTTCGAATTTGTAATACACATAATCACAACACACACATATTCGGGAAAAAGCTACTTTTTACTATTTTATTTTATTATTGTTTTTTTTTTCATCTGAATATTTTAATAATTTTATATTTGTCTGTTTGGTTGCAAGTAGGACAGCGTGATATTTGTACTTATTATCTGGTACGCTTTCCGGATATATTTTTATGTACAGGATGTATAAAATAATAAGAACGAGACTGATAGTAAGATTCACGAGTTTACGCCGCAGTAAATGGAAATAATTTTTGTTACTTGTGAAAGTAGTGGCGTTGGATACATATCGCCGAAACTTGTCTGAACTTCGGGGCGCGAATGTATGTGCCGAGATAGTTCGAGTCTGTAATTAACCCTTGCCAACTTAGCGGTGCCATGTGGAATCATACAGTGTCCTATTCTCCTTTGGGGTAAATTCACGAAACAAAGCTATTTATACGTTATGTATCGTTCATAAAAATCAGCAAACAATTTTATTAATCGATATTTTAAAATCTATTATGTCGCGAAAAACATGAAGGTAATTAATGTACGAATTATTTAAGAATTCATTCTCAATGTTTGATAACATATCTTTTAAATTTTACATACACACATGCGCTAATCTTTCTTCGGGAAACTATTAAAATTAATATCGGTAGTTCTGAAATGTCTAGAATATCGTTACTTTGAAAAACTTTTTTATTGAATATTATACAGAGAAATATGTTATGTACGTGGAAACTTTGAAATTGTCAAGCTCGATATAAATCTAATTAAACATTCCAATAGCGACAATCTTTGACATCGGATCACATTATATAGACGTCCGCGCAGCGCAACGCGACCTCATTGCCAAGCGCTGCAGGGTGACGCATATTTAAAATGGACACGATCGTTGACTTTCGACCTCCGTGATCAATACGGGTTTCCTTGTACATTAAATTTAGTCTACGAGGGGGAGTTATTACCGTTTCGTGTGTAGTTAACCAAATCGGAGTTCCAATCTGATTCGTATGTCCTGACCATTGATTACATCCGGATGAATTAGGTCACATGTAAATGAAAGTCGTAAATCTGTCCCCATCCCCTTACCGATTTCTTTTTGGCGGTGGCGGAGGCGGAGGGGGGGGGGATTGTTCATTGGCATACTCACCTAAATTAAAATGTTGCGCGATAGGAACGGGTTGTGCGTGAAATTAATGAGCCGAGAACGCAAGTGTGTGTATCTCTAGCCGCGTGTTTATACGTGTGTGTTTTTGCGCGTGTGGATGTAACACGACAACGTAACCGTATGGTTGCGTGTGTGTATATATCGATTGCCGGCCAAGTCATCCCCGTTCTCTTCTCTTCCTCCTCCCCCCCTTGCGGATGGTGTACCCACCTCGTCTTCTACTACCTATAGTAATTATTGTGCTCCTCCACACATGTGTGTATTTGTCGTGAGATTTCGCGCAGGATGGTATGCGTGCAGCCACACCGACACGCACGGCCCGCGTCCCGCGTGTTTGTGTGTATCCGAGTTCCTTACATGCCTCGTCCGATAGTCTCCGGCATCGGGGAGCTCCGGCATTTAACGGGTGTCATCCTGTAAAGCGTATTCGCGCGCGCTGCTGCTGCCAGCGCGAATCGGTCGCGAATGGTGTCGATCCGTCGTATCGATCGTTCGCGACGGCTGTTGCGGCGACGGACGTGTTCTTTTTCCGCCTCTTGAGGAACTGCTACTTTTCCGCGGCGGGCGTTCAGTTTCCTGCGAGAGGAAGAGGTTCTTCGCCGTCGTGGATTGCTCGAGTTATCACCTCGTAGATAGAATCATGGCAGCGGCGGTTATTGCGGATTTACTCGTTTTGTAAAAAGAAGGGTCGAAGAATTTCTTACGATGACGGCTGCGATGAAAAATCTTGATATGCGACATGCAAATTGATTCAGGATTTGTAAGATTAATGCTTTCTCATTCTCGTATAAGAGATTATTATGTATCTTTTGCTGCATTTACACTCTCGTAATTTTTCACTCGTAAATAAAGCTTCTTTTAAAATACGTTTAAAATACATTTGCATAAATTATATATTTTTTATTCATTTTAAAATGTATTACAAAATATATCGTAGGAAAATGCATTTTAGAGAATAAACACAAGTATTTCAAGTTTTTTTATCATATTTGCAAATTCTATCTTCAGTTCTACAAAATAAGTTTAATATTATATTAACTTTAAGCCATTTAAGTCTTTAATTAACTTAACCATGATTTTATAG
This sequence comes from Anoplolepis gracilipes, assembly GCF_047496725.1. Lineage (NCBI taxonomy): Eukaryota > Metazoa > Arthropoda > Insecta > Hymenoptera > Formicidae > Anoplolepis > Anoplolepis gracilipes. Next base: position 12,297,920 of record NC_132975.1, read on the forward strand.
ATCTCTTTATCTAATTGTAAGTCACGCTAAGTTTGGAATCTGCTACTTCTTAGCTTCGCGTCAATATATCTCTTTTGCAATGTTCTACAGATAAAAGTCTTATTTCTATACATTTCCTTTAGTACATATTTCTAAAAAATAATACATATGTAAGCGCCCCACGGTCGATACGAATATATAAAATACGATCTGGCAAGTTACCGAATTAACACACAATGTCTAAGTAGTCGCGCCACCTGATAGATCAACCCGGCGCTAATGCTCTTGTTCGAAATAAATGGTCAGACGAGCGAGCGCGCGCGCGCACACATACATATACATGTATACATACATGAACGATGGTGGTTTCTAACTCCTTAGCCGAGTCTCGGAGTCCTGCACGCATACACACACACACACACACACACACACAACACACACATTCACACATACACACATACAGGCGCACGCGACATGGCAGGCCACCCTATATAGCGTATGTTCGTTCGTATCTTGGCCCGCGCGCGCACACGTATGATATTCACTCACACAATGCGCGTGTGGGTTCACACACAATTTCACCGAGTCGATGATACACGCGAGAGTCTAAGCTACTAGCGAGCGCAAGAACATCTCCCGGAACCCTTCGCGCGCGCCACCCTCGCGCGCAACCACCTCGTCCATCCTCCCCCTCGGACACGGACCTTAAAGGAAGAGGATGAAGCGGGTGAAGTGGTTAGAAGCTGGAGCGGACGAGAAACGAACGGACCGACGGACGCAGGACAGAACGCGCGGTATATAGGGAACCCTATCTTGCGACACACAACCACAAGTCATCCTCCTTCACTTCTCCCTCTCCCTCTTTCTTCCCCTCCCCTCTGTCCTTCTCTGCGCGTACCTTGGTCGCATTCTCAGCCCTACGGTTCACCCTTGACTCACCCCATCGCCACTTCGACTCTACTCGGGTCTCCCTTACTTGCTCTTTCGGTCTCTCTTTGGTCTCTCCTCGTTTCCTTCTTCTCCCTCCCTCCGTCTTTCTGTCTCGTTCCGTCTCCCGCGCTGTGCCACTTCATCGTGAAACCTCGAAGGCAATCAATCCTCCGCCTTACAGCACACTGACCACCTTCCAGGAAACTTCCGTCGTTGCGGCGGAGCGAGCCTCCAAAAGAAACAGACGCTGAATTTTTTGTGCGATTTGCCCTCATCGACTGGTTAGATGAATTATTCCCTGGGATAATTAATGTCCTGATAACGTCGTTTGTCGTTTTAATTATGCGCATGTAATTTTAATCATTACCTCAATGGCAATTGATATATTTTATGGATCGTGCCTGCAGTGAACTAAAGAATTAAAAGTTGATTTAAAAAAAATCACAATTAAAAAAAGAAGTTCGATTATTTTAAATTATACAACTCTTTCTCTCTCTCTCTCTCTCTCTCTCTCTTGTTTTTTTTCCTTTAAAACAAAAAAATTAAAGATTTTGTAACAATTTTGTTTTACTTTTCTATATACATATACATATAAAAGATCGATCGTTGAAAACATTTATGTGGTGCTTTTAATTAAAAAAAAAAATTACAATTTTCTTACAATTGTAATTTCTTTTTACTGGAAGCGTGATGCGACTGTCACCTAGTTAGAAAAGCAACATTTTCGCTGTTGCACTTTCTTGCTCGAGTCTTGCGTCCGGTGCATTTATTTTCTTAACTCCGCGTACTGTACTCTGGTATCTGCCGCTCTCTTTCCTTCCTCGTGCCTCGGAGGCAATCGATTCAACGTCTTACAGCGTGCTAACCATCCTCCGAGAAAATTCCAGCAGCCGCTTGCAACTGCGGGGTAGAATCGACGAAAAAGAATCGCGAATGCTTAATCGTGCGTTCTACGGATACGACGAATTTGCATTATTTCGCTCCTCCGGCATTGTTTTAATCGATCTACCGTCTCACGACTACACGTTTCGCGAAAGTTTCACCCGAGATGAATCTGCTAGTGAGAAGTCGTGAAATGTTAATCGTAATTCTACCAACTGTTACACTGTTGACGATGCATTGTATTAAGAAATTCGCTATTCGATTCGAGACGAGGGTGCCAGAGTATCGAGACAGACAATGACCAGCGAGTATTGTTTTTCCAATTTTTGCATATTTCCCTGCAGCGTCACTTTGCATTATCTTCGCACCGTCTCGCGGTTAAAAGTTTCGCAGGCAATTAATCTTTGGCTGAACAGTATACTGACCACGTTTACAAGAGAACTTTCACTATATTACAACGTATACCGACTATGCTCCCAGAAACTTCCACCCGGTTGCGCGTGATGGCTTGATCCGAAGAACAAAATCGTGAATGGTTAATCGTTGGTTGCGCCAACGATAAATTTACATTACATGGTGCTCTCAACGTCATTCTGACACGAAAGTTTCAAGTTACGGACAAAGTTGTATTTTTTAAAATTATATTCGTTCAAATAATTGTGCCGAAACACGCGTCACATATTCGTAGTTTTATTCTAATAATATGTAATCTATATTACACACAAAGTACTCTGAAATTCCTATTATATTAGCATCTAGCATTACAGAGTGTAAATCACTATCGCATAGGAAATATATTGAAAATGATATTTATATGAGAAGAGAATTTTATATATCTGAAATTATATTTTATGAATATCCTGTTATATTTACGAATTTTAATCGACGATTAAATTAAAATTTAATCATCTTCTCTTGGTTTTTCTTCTTTTCAGAAAAAAATGTGTCTTTTATGATAATCTTAGAGCAATGTGCATACAAGAACGAGCATTGAAAATCGTCGATTTATAATTTAAAACAAGATAGTCCTTCAATCAGAACTCGGGATAAATCGCGGACAGTTAATTCGTTCGGCTACTCCAGCTTCTTGCGGTTATTTCTGCGGTCATTTCCATCTCGCCGCCAAAGGCTACGAAGTCAAATCGGGAACCAATCAATACCGATAATTAATTAGAAAAATTGGAAAGAGAAAAAAAGAAGTCACGAGAAACTCGAGAGCTCGAGCGCCGCCGTTGGAAAAATTGCCGGAGGCTTTCGTTTGACTCCGCATCGCCCCTTTCTACCCTCGACCTTTCGTCCTTCTCGCGTCCCATCCTTCCTTTCTGTATCTGCGGTATCCTTCGCGCACTCCTCTACTCTGTTCTTCCTCACCGTTAGTCTCATCTCTTACGGCGCACTCGTGTCTTCATGCCCTTTTGCTATTGAATAAATTAACGTTTTCAGTTTGCCGATATTCTGAGAAGACCTAGCGTCGACGAATGCGGACTATATCTTTCGTTCTATTGGAATGAATGGACTTCTTTTTCTTTCAAAGCCAAGTCGAGTCGGTCGGTGGCCATCGAGCTCATTCATCCGCTAAAATTCTGGAGGAATTTTAATAACTTGGATTCGTGCTGATTAAAACGAAAGTCGGATCTACTACCTGCTGCGACGGCGACAACTTCGGGTTCTGCGATATTTTTGTACGTTTATACGTTACGTCCTATGGATATACCGTTCTATTTTATACGCGTCTTTAACAAGAGTTTGTTTTGTCTCTCGTTGGATTAAGTTTGCTTTACTCGTGGATTCGCTTTGTTTGATGAAGCATAGTATAATAATTAACTTTCGTAACATAATGTTGTAATATCAATGCATACATGCATCGATATGATCGTAAAGCTCGTCGCTGTTCTTTGAATCGTCTGGACAAGTTTATTATTTTCTTCCGATACAGTTTTTGTACTTATAATATTGCTAATAATTTTGCTAGTTATTCAATAAGATATTTTATTAAATTAATATCGGTATAATTGCACAATGTTTCTTTGGTTCTAAGAAATATTGTATCTTTTTCGAAGTTTTATTTTAAAGTTTTTATTATTTTTCATTCAGCTTTCTTTCTTGGCTACTACTAATAATGATAGAACACTATTACTTTAATAATATTTATTCCCGATAAAAACATTCTTTTTTTTTAAACATCAACAAACAATTAAAAAGTTAATTAGTGTTATATTTTTTTATTATATATGTATATTGTGTAGAGTAATTTTGTACTAAATTTGTATTATATACTTTTTAGTCTTTGCCGCTATTATAATTTTCTTTTTGACCCAGTGTCATTGGGCAAATGTCCCACCATGCTCTTCCATCCCGCGATCCATAATAGACTACGTGACTTTACGACCGCATTAACCATTTAATTCCACTCTACAAGTAGTATCAGCAGCACTACCGCCACCGACTGGCACTTCGGGGTGAGGGTGTCATTCGGTCTGCTGGTCTGTCGGTCTGTCGGTCGGACTAGGGGGCGAGGAAAGAGCAAGAGAGAAAGAGAGAAAGAGAAGGCGCATGGCGCACGTCCACTATCAATTTATCACCCAACCCTCGGCAACTTTCCCTCTCAGACCTCATTCTCGTTTTCCCTCTTTTCTCGGGTCGTCTACCCCCTCCGCCCTCCTTCTTGCGATCCGCTCGACGGAAGACGGAGGGGCGAAAGTAAGCGAGATGGAGAAGAAGACAGAGTGAGAGGAGAAGAAAGAACGTCGAGGAGAACAAGAGAAAAAGAGAGAAATGAGTCGAAACGACCATGACCAGCGCAATGTAGCGATGGTCAGTTCGGGGCAATAGGATCGCGGTTTCTACAGTGTCTTGCAACGAGCGGTGCATTCACGTTTCTCCCCTCTCCGTCCCTTCAACAGTGCATGCTACGAATGCAACCTGCTACACGCGCAAGTGCGGCGTGCGCGTGCAATTCTCGTCTCCCCCCCCCCTCCCTCCCCCTCTCTCTCTCTCTCTCTCTCTCTCTCTCTCTTTCTCTCGGTGGCTGTCTATATATAAGTCAATGTCTTTCAATCGAGAAGATGCTCATTAGTCTGGATGAATATTAATTGGTTACATTCGATCTGTCAATGTATGTCGGTATTATATGTCTATTTGCTGCGATTTCTCGTGCGAGAGAAAGAACGTACGCGCGGATTGAAAATCGCAACTGCATATATATTTAAGCCGCACTTGACATTAATTTTCAAAACAAACGTTAATTACATTCTTTATAAATGCGTTTTAAATCTCTTTAGATATTAGATAATGAAACGTGAAAATTTCAAAGCATGAGTGCAGTAAATCTGCATATTGATAATTGTATATAATTTTTAAGCCTTGCTTAAAATATCAAGTATCGACTTTAGAATGGAACTTGCGTCATTTTCTAAATATATGAAAAATTCATATAAAATATATTCATATGTATGAAAAATACATCTGAAATATACACTCATATATATGAAAAAAAAAAAAGATATAAGAAATATAAGAATCCAAATTATACATCGGTGCATAAACACGTTTATTAGAACTTTATCTGTGCTGTGCTTTTCATACTTTATAAAATTTTTTTTCTCATTTTTTATTGTGTCACATTATTCAATGCTAATGATGATTAATAGTAAAGAGAAATCACGTTGCATTGTTGACCTTTAACATAGATAGCTAGCATACGTAACATAAGATTCATATTCAAACGATCAAAGTATTGGTATAAATATCATTTTTAAATACTCACAATTTTTTTAAACAAATATACGCGTCACAATTTTTATTTATTTATCTATATGGATCTGCTTACAGAATTCAGCAGCTTCTAAACTGCCTATACAATATTTTCTAGGTTTGAGTATATAAATAAAAAAAATTTCAATTTAATTAATATTTAATCTACATAATATAACAAAGAAAAGTAAAGCCTTTGTAGGGAAGTGTACATTGAATTCTTCACACATAACGTTTTCTCATTTTTACCTTACATACACATGATATAATTATATATTTTTCTCAATGTTATATACTACACATACTTACGTACATATACGCATATCACTTTCAAGTAATTTCTCCTTCAACGTAACTGTTCATTCAGACATCAGTACATGAAATGTATTAAAGTTGGCTCCCGCGATTTACCAACGTAATGCTAATTAATTACCCCAGCGGAAAAGAAAATGAGATCTCGTAAGCCTCGACCCTCTGGTAGCGAGCAAGATTACGACTCAACTCCGGCGGAAGGGTTGCAGCCCCGGTGCTTGATTTTATTGCTCGCCCCCCCCCCCCGATCTCTCTTTCCCACACTGTTTCTCATCGTCCAAGATCCTCATACTTTCGTCACATCCCTGCTTTTTTACCTTTTTTTTGCTTTCCCAACTATCCCATCCACCGTAGTTGAAAAGTTTCTTTTTTAGTATATAAGTTTTTTCGGTTATATATACATGTTTGTATTTATATTGTAAAATTTTTTTTTAAATAATTTTTCTTCATATATATGTATGTGTAAATGTATGTGTGTGTTTTTCTCGTTTTATATATCACTTAAAATCAAACTGACCCATAACAATAATCGAGAGAGAGATCTTCTTTCTATCAAGTTCAAGATTGATTTTTTTACATTGCTCCAATATTTTCGACATTACTCGATTTCGTGAGAACTTGAAGAGGCGAAAATTTAAATTTTTTAATGATTTATTTCAATAAATCAAGAAATATGAAAAAATATGTATGTCTTTGGAGAAATAATTATGAAAGATAATTATATTTGCCAAGATTTTTACAAAGGATATGGAGAGCTCGGTGTATAAAACTAATTTTATAGTTTGACTTGTTAGCATAGACATATTATGCAATTACTTTCCTTAAGGCAATACCTTTCTATTTTCAGATTAATGCGCCTAATTGCCCTGTTAGAGCGTTCTTTGCACATTCTTTGCGCTCTTTGTGTTTAAGCTTTGCTTTTACGTTCGAGTTAACATGTCCTTACACACTCTTTCTGAGCTAAAAAAAAGTACGGATCGAAGTTAGATATTAATTATTAATAATATAACATTAATGTCGATAATTATTATACAGCTTTTTTAATTTAAAGTAGAAAATATTGTTTTTTTTTCGACGATTTAGAAGCTGCTTCATATTTAGTAGAAACACAAAACCTATCTTTGTACCACTTTTTTTTCCATTTATATCGAATATAATATGTAATGCTATCGTCATTTCTTTCGAGCGCACGATTTATATTTTTCTAACTATAATTATTCGGTTCTCCAATAATCATTTAGAAATACGCGATTGCGCGGCTCGATTATAAATAATTCCGATCTGTTTTTACCCGTAGCGAAATCATTAGTACACGAAAGCGTAGCCGTTCGTCCTTCCTCGTCCATTTTTAATGGCGGATTTTCTCCTTTAACATCTACAAACGTTTCCGTACCCCACCGCGTAATTGCAGGACCTACTAAAGGTAAATGCACGTGAATGCAACGAAATCCGTCCCGTCGTCCGATGGAGGAAGAATTTCCGGAGGATTGGCGGAAGATGGGTGATGGGGGAGATGTAGGGGGGGGGGAGGAAAAAGGGGATAGACGGCGTAGCGCGTTGGTTGCTCCAAGAAAATTAAGTACCGCCTGGTAATTTGAGGTATTGATTTTTATAGCCTCTCTCGGTAGGCATACATTAAAGTTCTCCCTCTTTGTCTTCCACCCCACGACATCCACCCCTCCGCGAGCTACCCTTCCCTGCGGAGGCGACACGAACGCGGCAGTGCCTGGCGATCGTTTGATTCTCTCTTTCTCTTTCTCTCTCCTTCTCTCTCTCTCTCTCTCTCTCTCTCTCTCTCTCTCTGTCTCTCTCTTTTTCTTTCTTTCTCCACTTTTAATCTTCTTTTTTACCTTATTCATGAAAATTCGCGACGATACATGCTCCTTGCGCGGTGCCTCACGTCAATTAAGCGATTCTATACGAGAAAAATTAATTTACGTAATAAAGCACGATCCGCCAGCAATTAAGCAAATTTGCGTTCTATTCACGGGGCATCGAAAAAGAAAGAATTCATGATTATGTAAGTTCTCGAAGTAGTTGATACTTCTTTTTATTTCGCGGAGTAATTTAATGGTTTCGATATGTATATGAAGATGTATGTATATGTATGAAGCGCAATCTATGCAATTTGCAACCATCAATTAAACACGACCCTGGATATTCATATTCTCACGCGAAATATGTGCGTCGAGGATTTATATCTTCTACGTGTATTACGAATTCATAAAACATCAAGATTTAATCTCTCTTTACCTTTTGTAAAATATCTCTGTTAAATCTTGTAAAAGATCGAAATTATTCCTCATGTACGACAGACGTGGCATAGGAAGAAGGAGTCTGTGAAATGAAATGCATGGCGGTGAAGTTACGATAGAGAATGAAGAAGGTCAGGGGTGAGGAGTTTGATGGAAAAATGGTCAGATGACACGTGATCCGGTGTTAAAAGACGGGGAAAAGGTCGCGCGCGGAAAGCCACGAGCATTAGAGGCTGTATACGGTCCGTTTACTCTTCCTCCGTCTCGATGTCGGTATATAGGAGCAAAAAGGAAAAGAGAGGAGGGAACCTATCTCCCGTTCTCAGTTCATATGTGAGCGTCGATTTCGCGGTCCGCTGCGCCGCGTGAGTGGTTTGCCTGCCGCTTAAAAGATCCGAGACACGGTCGTAGCGATGGGTACTCGGCACCGCGCAAATCCACTCGAACAACTCGACGAACGATAAGTCGAACTTGTAGACACGATCGTTATGAACTTGTCTTAAATTATCGAAATTTTTCAGCATATTGTGTGCGATCAAATTTTCCAGAAAATATATTAATTTATTCACGCATCATCGAGAAGATGGAGATATCTAGATTTTTTGCAAGAGAGATTAAAGATGCTTTTTATTATTTATATTATTCATGTTAATTACATTTATATTTTTATATATTCGATATATAATTGAATGTGTTGGAGAAAAAAACTTGCTTCGCTTTTCTTTTGCGTATATTTATATTAAAGTTTCGCGTATTAATTGACGGCTTTCGACGGATCGAGCGGTACTTTCTTATGATGCTGGAAAAAAAAAAAATCCAAGAATCTGTGATCTCGGTGTTTGACGTATCTCGCGATTGCACCGCGATTAGGAATCGCGGTTTACCGAGGCCGGTTTCACCCGTTTGATCTCATCGCAGATTCTCCGTAATTGAAACGCGCGATTCGTGTGCTCGCTTTGGCCTCACGTTTTATCCAATCCCTTACGCGATATATCTCAATTATGTCACTGACAGTCCTCACGCGAGAGTAATAATCTCGTGGACGTCGGTCGCGCGACGACGAAGACCGGGGCGGCGTGCTAATTACGACACCCTTAGTTAGCGTGCTTATCGCCGGACGACATTAATCGCTCGCGTGCCACAGGGTCGACCCTCTCTTTTTTTTCTTTTTTTTCCTCCGCAACCATTAATAAAGCGTAGCGCCTACGGAAGTACGACTGTTCATTCGTGCGAGTTCTCTCTCAAGTCCAAAGTGTCCGGGTTCCTGAAGCGTGCATAAGTCCCGGACCTCATGCTGGCCTGGCATCAACATTTTTTATCTCTCGTCCCGTAGAATAGGCACGCCGTACAGAGCGCAGGTAATGATGGATTCGAACGAACGTTCATTTCGCATCAACGAACCACTCGCGACATTGAACTTAGATTTGATCTCATATATTTTTTTAATTTTTACTTATAATAAGCTTCTGGTGAAATATAACATTATAATATTTTAGTTTTCTTTGACAATAGTCGCAATATGATTACTTTTTTCCTCTCCTTCGATATGATAATTGTTAAGAAAAGTTTTTAAATATTATAAGAGGAAGAATAATGAAACATTAAATTCCTATGTTTTATCCTTTTTCAATAATAGAATCACGTGAATAATGATATAATGATTTAAAATATTGTGCGTAAATATATCAAATATGTTATTAATTATGATATCTCATCGATAAAGTAGCGGATATTGTGAAATTAGAGTAAATCAAAGTAGCAAGTAAATCTGAAGATCGCGTTCCTTGTTATACGCACGTGTGTATATCGCGTGAAAATACATAACGCGCGCAAACTGTGTGCGAACGCTTCCACTTTATGAAATTCCATTTTATAGTATCTCGTCGGAGCCGAGGTCTTCGATTTGGTGCTGAGAAACTGAAGCAACAGGTGTGACGCTCTAGCCTTTACGTCGCTGCCTTTAGAAGCTCAGGTAATACGTACGTTGTCGGGGCAAATCATTTTAAGAAATCTTTTATTCACCTTGCCACTATACCTATGTATCCGGTATCCCTTTATGTCAGTATATACATTACGCTCCGCGCACCATGACTACAAACGTCCTATCTCTCTTCAAAATTGTACATTCCGTCTACAGATAGACTCTACGTGAATGAAATCACGATCTTCTAACATACACTTATATATCAAGTATCAAACGGAAAAAAAAAATGGAAGTAGAATTTTCCTGACAGACCTTTCCAATATTTCGTTTATACAACTTTCTGACTCTTGATGACTTTAATTTTTATATCAAATATTTTTCTCTATTCCTTTTGCGTTATACGCAAAGTCGTTCTTTTGATCTTGAGGTTAGATGTCGCACCTTTAAAGGGCAATTGGTCACGAATAAAGTATACCATTATTCATGTCTTGAGTCATTCTGTTTACAGAGTTCTCTCCAAATTGATGGCTTCGGATCGGTCGTGTTCCCTTGCTAAGTCGGTTATCTCCGTTAAATTCTCACGTTTTGAATCAATCGTGCAGTCGCTCTAATCTCGCGTGCGACAGCCGTTTTTCGATCCGTCGACTATCACCGCGGCGACGTCGTCGAGAGAGAATTTCGACGTTTCTTTCGATTCCTCGAAAAATGGGCAGAGTCATTAATAGCGCGACGTGCAACAGGAAATCCGCGTTCTTCTTGGCGACGAAAAAACCCGTCATCAGACGACGGTACACATAACCGCGAAAGAAATTGCCGTCATTCGCAAGTAGTAATCTTTCCGCCGAGGCAATATATCCATTATTTGCCGACGTGGTATTTTGTACCGAACTGCGTGGTGCGCGACTTTCGCAGCTTCCTCCTAGTCTCCCATCTCATCTCACGCCCGTTCTCATCGGGAAAACAAGCGTATAATGTATCTCGTAATAAAATTTCTCACGCGAATCAAGAAATGCATACGAGATTTATCACGTGAAAGTGACATATCTAAGTGACATTTAAGAAATCTTCTTAAAATAAATATGTACTTAATTTTCTCAACTCTCATGTTTCTTATCGAATATCTTATAATTACGTTTCAATATTTTAAATCACTCTTACAGTAAAGCTGATGTGCATATAACAAAATATTCAAGAAGGCAGCGTTCTAATTTTTATTATTACACATAATGTATAACAGATGTTATTTTTCTTCTTTTATTTGTTTTCTGAGATTTTTGTTTATATTCTGTATCCGTAAAACAAACAATACAATTCAGGTTAAATCTATCTATATTCAATCGTCAGCACGTTTTAAATGCTCGTTAATATTATACATGAGCATCAAAAGATTCCGTCGCACAGACTGACCACATAGCTTACACACACATGCACACAACGACGTACACATGCATATGTACAAACAAGTATAGGGGGAGGTGGCACAAAGCAGGTTTTCGAGTTGATATCATTTATATCTCCCGCGGCCACGACCCGGAGACCTCTCGCACCTCGGTTTTCCCCTGCGGCCCCCTTATCTACGGGGATCGTCTACATGATATTTATTTCGTATATGCTTCCCTCTGATTTTATATTTGGATATCGCGCGCGCGCGTCGAGATGTTACGCACGTTTACATGCTGGCAAATATACACCACGTTTACCAGCGATATGTGCGAGACGAACCACGACCAGGATAATTTAACAGCTGAAACTGAGTACGCGCTCGCGACGTGAGGGGCAATTACGGTTCTCACGTGCATGTGTGTGGCACGCTAAGTATTACATCGATGTAATATTGTTAAACGAGCAATGGAAATAAGGAAAGAGAAGACTGATTTTCTTTTCTCCGACAGATATTTGTTTACGTCAAAAATCGAGTCTTTCATACAAATTAGTATATTTTATTGTGTAAATGATATATATATTTAGTAGTTTATTTTCTCCTAGTTTTCTATAGTATTTTATTTTCTGCAGACCGCATCATTCACTCTTTAGCTATCTTTTCACCGCAACTTTCACGCGATTCTGTAATTGTGTTTTTTTCGTAATTTCCATGACGTGAATAATTTCAAAATCCATGCGCAAACAATCGTAAATGCAATACTTTAAGTGTATTTAATTGAATTGAAGTAAATTATATATCGATAAAAGTGATACGGTATATGCAAAATTTTTCTTTTTCTTAAAAAAATAACAATAGCGTAATAATAATTTTTTTTATATTCCAATATATTTCTTAATATTTCCTATTACGGTTCCGTAGCGAACAGTTACTCTATTTTTTAATATCGTTGCGATTCAAACATCTCGTCACGACTATTCGACTCGTTCTTCGGAAGGAGCTTACCGGATGTAACTCACGCCGTAGCTCAACTCTGACTTTATTCGAGCGTTAGAGAATATTACACGATTGCAACACATCTTTTTGCAGTGCATCCGATATGCAACCGTGCTTTTAACTGCGATAGTCAGTTGGACTTTCAACTCGAGTAACGTAACACCTGAAACCCTCTTTATATACGCATTTCACATATGCACAAATATTCATGCGCTCACAATAAGCCGTGGGTTTCAAGAAAGCCAGGGCTGGGTGCATCTCCGATACAAATGCATCTCGCAAATCTTGAGGAAAAAAGAATACGGAAGCGGGATCGCATTAAGCCTTTACGGAATCGGTAGCTGACATAATGTTAGAGTTGAAGGATATAAAATATGAAAAATTTTGCTGTTACAAAAAAAGGGATCTTTCCTTTCGTAAAACATTTCAAGATAGCAAGCTAATAATACGACGCATCTCTAACTAAATTTGGCAACAAGAGATACGAAATTTTCAGATCAGTATCTTTTCTAGTAAAGTACACAATCGAAAAATTATGGCGCACCCAGAGATTACAGTCCATTTAGCCTAATGGTTAAGGCAGCCCTGCACGTAGGGCGAGCCGCGGGAGAAAGATGAGGCCGTGTCCGCGATCGTGACTGCCCGTGACATACACGCTCACGTTATACATACATCTCTCCCCGTTGCTGCCGCGCCACGGATCTTCAATGGGGAAGAGAGAGAGAGAGAGAGAGAGAGAGAGAGAGAGAGAGAGAGAGAGAGAGAGAGAAATAGAGAGAGAGAGACGAGGAGTTCGGTTACTACACGATCGTACAGCCGATGAACACCGTCCTCGTTCGGCCAACGAATCCGCCTTGCACGACTGAGCCGATAAAAGTCCTTATCCGGGTATCATCATCGTTGTCGAGCGTGCGCGAGGTGACGATAAAAATTATTACGAAGTGTATGTGTGAATTCATTCGTGCACGAGGACTCGCGTGATTTTCGATAATTAATTATGATCGGGCTTGCGTTACGCACTGATTCACAGTCTTTGAAATATCGTCCGACACATTAAATCGAACGCGTTGGTATCCGTATAATGCCTGATCATGTTTGTATTCGATAGAAAAATAACGCACATTTAGAGGTTGGTAAGAGGGAGAGAGAGAGAGAGAGAGAGAGTGGGAGGGAGAGAGAAAAGAAAAGAGATTTTCTCTTTTCTCGGCAGCCTCGAGTTATTATCGCTATAAAGGCTCTTCCGTTGGCCAACGAGCTATCGACATCTAAGCATCTCGCGCGAGCGGATGATAAAGAGAATTATTACTCGAACGATCGTGATGCCTGCGGTATAAATCATACATCGTGCGACTGCCGAACACAAAAATCTGGCACTCCCAGCACGAAATGTATTCGAATGTATGGCATAATTAAGTGTTAATTTATTGCTAATTTGCTGTTAATCTGGAATTTATTGCTTTTACAATTAACAGGAAATTTATATTAAAGATGAGAATATTGATTTATATTATGCTTCCATGATTTTATATTATGCTTTCAAAAAAAAAACAAAACATTTATAAGCAATCTATAAATAAAAAACAAATTTTAATTATTAATTAATTACTCAAACGTATTGTATATATAGATTTAAAAAAAATATTAAAATTTTATAGATGTACTAGTAAAATAAAACGGTACTAAAATATATAAGAGTGAAATAGATAAAAGTAGAAATTTGACAATATAATAAGTTTAATATCACAAATTGTTTCCTGAATTAATTGCTACCGAAATTTCAAAATTTATTGATATCGAAATTTATAAGTTCTAAATTAAAGCATTAAATTGGCACATAATTTTGCTATCCATCCAAATTGGCTTGATTTTACGCGATGTGTATGTCACAGGTTATTGCAGGTGAGACAAAAATTACGAGCGCAACATTTCTTACTTTCTTTGAACGGGCAAACCTTTTCGTGTCTTTGCCTTTCGCGATTCTCTTGCTTTTTTCCTTGATTTATGACGAAAAAAATCATATAAAAATCATATAAAATCGTAGACACGCGACTTTTGCAAGGATTTTAACTTTGTACAAATTGTTGATGCATATTGTGGCTCTTTGATGATCTTCGCAGTAATAACTTTTTTGTTACTTGCAATAATGAGTTACCTGAATAAGTTTGTTTCGTCGGATACATTCCCTTCGCAGCATTCCATACCAGAGTAACGCAAATTTAATCTTCAACTTTTTTGCAACTATACAGTGATGTAAATTGTAATAATATAAAGCTAATGTAGAGAGATGTTTTTATTGATTAATATTCTTTTCTTACGTTATATTATTTCGATATTTTGATAATCAATGTTGTCCGATGACTCGCTAGAGGGATTACTACTTTAATATTTCGATTTTTTCAAAATTAAATGTAAGTAAAACTTTAAAGAGTTGTAAACTTATGCGATATACATATATTAAAGCGAAAATAATAAATTTAACATTTGTTAAAATGATTTATAATATATTATTATATCAATCTCTACAAAAATGTTATTGTATTATCAGTCAAAACCTCTGCGAGTCGAAATTTTTTTCTTTTAACTTCAATGTTCAATCTAACATTTACTTTGACACTTTAAGCAATCACAGATCACCGTATTTACTATATCTATTTGTTAATCTATAGATTTTAAAATTATATATAATCTATTTGCTAATCTGTAGATTTAGCAGAATCTTCTTTTTTAAATCTCTAACATAAGTGAGAAACTCTTCGTTCACTGTCTACTTCAGATACAAAGTAGGAGCACGATATAATTGCTATATAAATAAAATCTCTCAAAATTCAGATAATTTAAATATGAAAAAAAATGTAACAAGAATAGATGCGCGAGAGAGTATAATTCTGCAATCGTATTGATTACGATAGTGCCACCGCATGTAGCATCTGATCGAAACGCAACTTCCGACTGCAGCCACTACAAAATCACGTGTCACGTATTATCCACGATGCGTTTTCTCACGCGGCAGATGGAATCGACCGAGGCGAGAGGTATCGGGGCAATCGGCGGACAGGCGGGGAAGATGAGGCCGGACGTGGGACGTGGGGTAGGAGTAACACAAGATCTTCATCTGTAACATCGCAAATTGAACGAGGGTTTGCTGCGATCGCCGTTCCGTACCGCAAGTCAATGCATATCTACGGCGTGATATTGGCCGGTAATACGTAACGTATCGACTTGATTTAAATTACTTTAGACCGCCAGGTTCCCTGTTATTTGCAACTCGGGGTCCTCTTTGCCAGCGATAAATTAGACGTGGGGATCTGCGTTGATTTCGAACAGTGCCTCGTAGCTTTTTCATCATCGGCGCGAATCGTTTCATATATTGTGTATAGAGTGGCCATTAATTTTACAATAATTAATATACGTACGATCTCCTCGTTCGAGGATTACGTCATTGAGAGTAATACAACGGCAGATTGGAAGATCGAGAAGATCGCGCACGTACGTATGCTACGTCGAAGCGTGTAAGATTTCCTTAATGGAACTTACTGCGATCTAGCGAGGGCGTGATTCTATTTCAATATCAGGCTGCCTGCGGTTCTTCGAATACATCATTCCCTGCCATTGAAGATCCTTCGACGATGAACTACATTCCATCGTCACGCGTAGATTTCGATAAAATAAAATCGGCCAGCGTTAGCTTTATGTTATATTAAAAATAATTAGCGCATTGATTACACGCAAAATAACTATTAATATTTGAGACATAATGTTTGATTAGTCATGATTTTAATCCTTGGACACGGCATAAGGGAAATTTTTTAAATCTTAGTGTTTTTTATGATAGTCTCAATACGTCGTTTGATTAATTTTTTCTTTCTTCAGGATAATTTTTAAAGAAAAACTTTTATCTTTCAATAGGTAATATTCATAACTCAGATTCGTCAAAGCTATTTTTTCCAAAAGTTAAAATCATAATTGTATTTGCTTCATTGTTTGAAACTCAACATCAAGGGAATTCGAGTCTAAATTTTTCTTCTACTTTATTCAATCTCAATGTTCAAACTAGCATATATCTACTTTGATATTTTAACAGGGTGTTTGCTTCCTAGAAAAACATGGAAAACCAGAAATATTTAGGGATTTTTCTTTGTATCTGGAAAAATCAGAGAAGTCTTACAGAATTTTATTGGGATTCAGGGAATTTTTTCGAAAGTGTAAAATTATTAGAATATTAATTAAACAATTAAATTGTTCGATACATATCGGATATATAAGTATATGTACAGAAGGTATCATTAATGCTTTTACAAATGAATTTATCAATATATTTCAATCATACACATCAATACATTTATATATTTTGCATATATATGAAAAATATATGTGTTTCAATATGTGCATAAATTTATGTGTAAAGGCATTAATGATCCTTTCTGTACAAACTATAAAAATGATAAATTATATATTTGTTTATATACTTAATGTCTTAACATAATATTGAATATGAAATATATACTTTTTGTAACTTTTAAAGATAAAGAAATGAAAATTTTATATAAATGAAAAATTATCTTATGAAAGTTATTCAGTTTTCTTAGTACATTTATAAATCCAACATTGAAATTTAAGAGACTCCGTGTTTTTCCTTCGTATGAATGAAAACATTAGAAAATGCATGTAATAAAAAAATTATTTTAGAGAAAGTTGTATTAAAAAGTTTTGAAAATATTCTTTTTACTTGGAATTTTGAACAAAATACCTGGAAAATTAGGGAATTTCAGGGAATTTTTTTATAAGATTTGAGTAGACACTCTGTTTTAATATCATCCTATTTGGAAACTATTTAATCTATAGTTTTGTCGAAAGCTCTTCTTCTAAATTTTTAAGTGAAAAATTGTTTATTCACTGCCTATTTAAGGTGCAAAGTAGAAACTCAGTAAAATGCAATTATATATAAATAAAAATTTTTCAAAATCCATCAATGTAAAAAAATAGAGATTGAAAATATAAGCAAAATTTCAATTCGGGAATCATTGTGGGGAATCGACATGCGTTTCCTATGAGATTTTTACGAATTCTTTCACGTCGAGATTGCGTCTGAAGTGCTTAACAGATATGTTTCGCTTCGCAAAGCAAGGGATGGGCATCATGCACGTGTATATTGCGGTCATACGTTTTTCTTTATTGTTTTTCTTTCCCTCTCTCGTTCACATTTAACGCTGTCGACGTAACTTTGGCACGTTCTTTTGTTCCTTCACACGCGTGTACTACAATAGCCGTTCCTTTCGAGAGGTAAAAGCGAACGGCACACTATAAACATTCACAAATAGCAAATAGGCAGGTAGAGGCGCAGTGCCTTAATTGTCGTCTTCCTCTTCGAGATTGTATGGCATGCCAACCATGAAGTAATGCTTACTCGTATGGAGAGTCACCGCGGAAAATGCAGAAACGCTTCTTCCGACTCGCAAAAGTCAAACGCCTCATTAGCGCCTTTCCAATTGACTTTCGAATGCGCAATGGAAGCGTTTACGCGGTTCCTCTTGAAATCCTCTTACGTTCGACTTACGAAATACTTTATAAAATACAATTGAATGCGCAGAAGGAGAGGTATAAAAGAGATGACTCAAAGTGAAATTTTTTTCCTATTTTTAATTTTTTTTTTTTCATCTTTAAGTTATCTGAATTTTGAGAGATTTTATTTATATAGGAATTATATCGTGCTCCTACTTTATATCTGAAGTAGACAGTGAACGAAGAGTTTCTCACTTATTTAGAGATTTAAAAGAGAAGATTCTGTTAAATCTACAGATTGGCAAATAGATTATATATATTTTTAAACTCTATAGATTAACAAATAGATACGGTAAATATGATGATCTGTGACTGCTTAAAGTATCAAAGTAAATGTTAGATTGAACATTGAAGTTAAAAGTAAGAAAAAAATTTTATATTATAAGTCACTTTAACATAATATCGATATTTTTTTTGTAAATATTTACTTGCTATATCTGTTTTATTAACAGTTTTTATTTTATTATTTTATATTACTTTTTATGTAACTTTTTTACACACACGACGATAATGATAGAAATGTCAGCTGCCTCTCTTTAATGATAGAAAAATGTGAATTTTGACTGCGCGCAATTTCAGTGTCGTCCAAGTACGTTTTAGAAATTTTCGAGATGCCACGCTAGTTCTCGTCAGACACAGACCGTGACATAGAACTTGCGTGCCGATCGAAGGCATGGTCGCTTTCCTTACAGAGGGCAGAAGGCGCGGCGTCTGTCAGGTACGTTTAAAGACAAGTTAAAGACTGAAATTACACAGCGAGGCGCAATCTATCTCTAGTCTTGCAAAATTCCTTCCCACGTTTAAAGACCCACCAATCCATCAATCTACATATAACAGAGAAAAGAGATCTTTGTATCCATATAAACACATTTTATACAGTCATTTTCTGAATATTTCGCCAAAGCAATAAAAATTATCTGACATAAATAAAGATTCAATCGGGATCACTTTACAATAAAAAGATTAACTCTTTCGTTCGATTATCATTTCAACAATCGCATCGTATCTGCGTTTACTTTGTATCGCGCAGAATGGAATAATCGGTGGCGAATAGTAGCGATGGAGAGTAGCAAGAGCGAACACGTGAGGAAGAAGCGAAACGGGGAGACAGGAAGGGAATCGAGGCACAAGTGCCTCACCCGGCATGACGGTCCGAGGGGCAGCGCGGAAGAGAGGGTGGGTATTCTCTCCACAGGCCCGCCGCCACCGTCGTCACCGCGGCGCGTTAAGTCCAGTAGATACGGCCTAAGTCACCGGACGCGGACAACGGACGTTCGAGCGGAGAGCTCAGTGATTACGAGGCTGATTGGCCGCCGCCGAGATGAGACGGCGGCGTCCGTTCTGTCGACCGCAGCTCGTGACGGAACAAGCGCGCGCTCTCTTGAGAGAAAGAGAGCTTTTTTCTTTTTCTTTTTTTTTTAATTTTTATTTATTTATTTTTTTTTTTTTTTTTTTTTTTATTCGCGTACTGCGCCATGCGCTGCTGCCGTCGCCGGCCGCGACTGCAACCGGAATACAGTGGTCGTACGCGAGGGAGGTGATCGGGGGAAAAAAAGAAAGAGGAATATACCCTCTACACCGCGGTGCCCGTATATAATTTCATATCGCGGCGACCCGGTGCGCCGCGTAGGGATAGGCGCCACGCCCACCTGTGTGTCTCTTGGGCGCCAGCCCAAGTTGCGTCTCCTTTCGTCTCCTGTACCGCAGCGCGCTTGATGCTGCTGCTATTGCTCCCGCTATTCCTGCCCACGACTCGAATCTTTGTGTCGTTTCTTCCTCACCGGCCTGTTTGCCGCGGATAAGTCGTCCGAAGAATGGGCATTCAGGGGACTCGGACACGTAATTTCCCGTGTAATTTTCGGCCAAAAGTAACACATTGGGAACAAACGTGCGTGTCTTAATAAAAAAAAAAAAAAATTGTAGGATAAAAAATAAGGATACTGAGAAATTCTTCTATAAATGTATATAAGAAAAGATATATTTAAAGTATTTTATTATATACATATATATATATATATAAAAGTATATTTTAAATAGTTTTTTACTTTTCGAAAATTCGCGAAAATCTCATTGAAAATATATGTCTGATAAAAATGCATTTGAAATCATCTTTTGACGTCGAACATTAACACACTATTTGCTCTTTTTCAGCCGTTATTTATTTACCATTATATCGGTTCTTTGATTTTATGTGTTTTTCTAATTTTACCGTCGCCACTCTATCAACTCTGTTCTATTCCATCCGTCACTTGAACCCGCTCAATTTCCGCCGCGAATCTGCTAAACCGCAACGCGTGACGACCTAACTGCTTTTCGTTTGAAGCCTTAAGGCCGATCTCCGCGAAGTCAAATGGACCCTCGTCCTCCCCTCGGTCACCCCCTTCGGCCCCACTTTACTCCCTCTTATTCGCCGCCCGCGCGATTCCATTTAGCGCGTCCCGCAAAACGCGCGAGTACGATGCCCCCATCTTTTTCTACCTGTTTTTCTTTCCTTTTTGCATTGTATGGAGTACCATTGTCTTTTCTTGCGTCGTAAGCGCGCGTTTCAGTAATTGCGCAATTTCTATGCGATGCTACGTCGCATTACTCTATTTTATAATGTTGTCATGAAAGTTATTCACCGCGCTATTAGCTTTGTGGGGACTATCTTTTTTATATATTTTGTGTACGGATTTATAACTACAATACGCGCAAATTCGAGGGATATACATAAAATTATCTTTTCGAAGATGTTCTTATATTGAATCTATTGCGTGTATCATAAAAAATTTAATTTATTAATGATAAAAAAAAAAAAGAAAAATTATAAAAGATGAAATTAATATTACCCATAATATCGGCGACTATATGTGTCGCTTATTTTATTTTCTTTATTTTTTTTATTACTTTCTTGTATCTTTGCTATTCTTTTTTTGTCTGTGAATCGCAACATGAATAACGTTACTCAAGTTCGACTAGAAAATGAACCTACGCGAATCTGGCACATCGTGCTGACTAAACGAAACGATCTCATTAATATTTTGCTGCATACCACTTTCACTCTTCGGCTCTTCGTGTTTGCCGTCGCGGCGGATGGCTTCGTGAACAGTCTTCATTTCCATCTATTAAGTGAACCCTTTAATCAATATTTTTCATCCATTATCTTCTTCTCGAAGAGCTCGTGCTTCGTCCAGCTGCTTCCGCATTATTTTCGAAATTCGCTAATCACCTGATTATACGCCCGTCGTAACCTGCTTAGGTGCACTGTTCGTCTATTATGCTTGAGAAGAGATTTTTCGAAGATAACATCTCGCGTCAAGTCTTGAATAGATCTAGTAACTGATGATATATAAATGTATTTAATTAATTATACTAATTATTAATTTTCTCTATTTATATATATATATTGGACATTAATTGAAATAATACTTTTTACTCTAATAGAATTATTAAATCACTGCTTAATGCACACCTGACTTGGATGTAATATAATTTTAAATCTAAAGATTGTACAAAATACAACGAACTAATCAAATTTCGCAGAACATCTAAATTACACCTTATGCTTTATAAGTTTTCGCATAGAGATATAGTAATTTCTTCTGATATTTCTGTCTTCGATCTCCTTTTATAGATATTCAACTTGCATTATATATTCAAAGAATCCTCGTTTTAGCACAAATTGCTATTATGGCACTTTGGCCTTTCCTTTAAGAGAGACTTTCAAGATTTTGACGATGTCTTTAGTCTTTGAATACTGTTTCATTCTTTTAATTTCTCGCATGTTTTTTTTTGTCCTCTTAAAATTAATGGACGAATAAGCTCTTTCTCTTTCTCTCTCTCTCTCTCTCTCTCTCTCTCTCTCTCTCTCTCTCTCTCTTTTTCTCTCTTTATATATATATATATATATATTTTTTTTTTCTTTTCTTTTCCTGAGAAAAAATATATTTTTATAAATAAAAAGATTAAATTATACTATTTATGTAAAAAGTCTCGCATGCTAAAAAAGCTAAAGTTTTCTATCGATATTATTATTTTATAGAATTTAAATCATCGATACAATAAAAATATGCACGAATGGTAAATTCGGCAATGAAAAGCGTATTAAATAATTAAATGAATTAAATGTTGAATGTTAATTTGCATTGAATAAAAGATAATTTGCAATACAACGAAAAATGTGTTTGTGAGGAAGAATCGTTGTCATGATGATAACCTCGGGTAAGTCTTGCGCTCGTATCAAAGAGCGTTAAGCGACGGTTTTCTTCGCATCCAACGAACGAAGACGTCGAAGACGACGGTCTCCTGTGTCGCTTTTTTCATGTCCACGCTTCTTAAAGGCCCTGACGGATCAGAAGCTAGCCGATGTCCGAAGTGTTGCGCTTCCCACACTCGGCTCGCACGACCCCACATTAACTTCATTCGTAGCCCGGACCACGCCGAGATGCGCGACTGATGCGTGTCCGGGAGATAGAAGCCGAAGAGGGCGGAAGAGGAGGAGGATGAGGGAGTAAACCATGCCCGAGTGTATTACGAGAATCGATCGGCTTCCCTCTGGCATCTACCTTTTTCTTCTTCTTGCTCGGCTTCTTCTCCTCTTTTTAACTCACGTCTCCGGCTGAATGAACGCGGCTCGCCGCGTGAGTTTCCTCTGCACACCTCTTCTACCTTCCGTCCCTCGTCCAGTTGATACCGTATACGAATCTTTAACGCGATTGCGAAGTTTATCTCCGGGACTGATAGACAAGCAATTGCGTGAAGTGTAGAGTTCGCGATAGCTTTGCAATCCGGAAGGATTAAGGCGGTTTTGTAAAGGGAGAAAACATATTTTTTTGTAATGCTCTATACATTTTGTAGAGTGAACTTATATAATACAATTTTCTAAACGTAATTTTAATAAATTTTACGAATTGATGAATTTGGAATCTGTTTTTTGTTTATTTCTCCGAAATGTCAATATAAATTTTGAATCTCTATTCTGTAAAATTTAATAGCTGAGATTTTAACCGCAATCTATATGGATGAGACGTTTGAATTTTTCTGCTGCATATGTAGGTTATATAGTATAGCGCTCTTTAACATAGGTAGGATACAGTATATAATACCTGGCAAAACCTGAAATGTCCCTGAAATTTTTTGAAGTTTTTCTACCTGTACGGGGATTCCCTAATATCTTATACCTAAAAGTATATTGCAAGCAGGAATTGATAAATACAGTTAACGATAGTGACATTCGTCGCTAAGAGATTCCCCGTGGGGATCCCCACTGGTCATTTTTTTATCCTTAACATGAAAAAATCAGACAGTTCTCGTAGAATTTTACGTGAGGGAATTTTTTTTTAAATTTTCTCCTTTATAATTTTGTTCTTATATTGTAAATTATAAATATGTATCTATCTCTGTTTATATATTAAAATGTTTTAACAAAATATTGGAGAAGTGATACATATTATTTTAATTTTTAATGATAAAAAATGAAAATGTTATGAAAGGTAAAAATTTTTATCTTAAGCTATTCAATTTTTTTGCATTTGTAACTATAGCAAATTTAAAATTTAAGTGGCTTTCTGTTTTTCCTTCGTGTGCGTGAAAAGCATTAGGCTACGAGTACACGATTTAGTCATTTATAATCGCGCGATCGAGCAGCAATACTCTGCTTTTTCATGTATTACGATATTTCATTGTTATATTTTATATATGTCGATTATGTTTCACGATTTAGTTGCGCCGTTCAGTAGCGCGAATATTATTCACAGCCTTATAAAACGTGCATTTAGAAAATAATATAATAGCATTAAAAAACATAAAAAAGCACAGAAAATTGTAAAAATATCTAATATAAATATTTAAATAAAAAATTTATTTTAGAGAATCGCACCAGAAAAATCCTTAAAATGTTTTCTTTACCTACTCATGTGAATTTGGCACACCATATCAAATCTCTAATCTTGATAAAAAAATAGCTGGAATACCATGAAAGAATTCTTAGGTAATTTTTTAATAAGGTTTGAATAGACCCTTCAACTTGATTATATAGAAAAGTTTTACAGAAAATTATTACAAACAATTTTACAGCTACTACTGTAAATATATATACATACTGTAAATCTTTTCTTTGTTATACAATGACGATATAACGTCTTAAACATATCGATAGTTTCTGAAACTCTCGCTAATGGATAATTAATGATTTATCAATTGGCACGTTAAAAATAAATGTGAGGAGCAAAGTTAAGATTTAGTCGGCATGTGTATTCGTTTCGCACGTGTATGGTTAAAAGCTATCGCGTTAACGCGATTAAACGACAAGATTCTGGCCCCCGACGAGAAAAGGAGCGCTAGAAGGCTAGAAGGTATATCTCCCGTTCCAGGAAGACGCCGCGCGAGATGGTGAAACGCGATGCGCGGGGATGTTCGAGGCGTTCGTAGACCGATCTCTGCCACGACCCGTCAGCGGCGCAGAAAATTGCGCTCACGTGACGCCCGGATAGCATAAGTACACCGTGAGCATCGCGCCGAGATTTGCGGGGTCGACGCGAACGGGCCAGAATAGAATGAACTGGCCAAAGGATGGGGAGAAAAGAAACAGAAAACGAGAGGAACAAGGAGAGGATGGAAAAGGAACGTGAAACGAAACAAAGCCACAGGACGGGTCAGAAAAAACCTTTTTTTATTATTCCTGAATGAACTGATCCGACTGGTCAATTCTTAGATGAATGTTTTTCTTTCAACAGTGTCAGTCGATTTCGCGCTCATAATGTGAGTTTTCCCAAACGCGTTCCTTTTTCTATCTTTCTTCAATTCTTTTTCTTTCTCGTCTCTCTCCTTTCTCCGGCCATACTTTCCTAAGTAAGGAAAGATTATACTTTCCTAAAGTAAGGCAAGCAAGGGCAAAAGGTGGGGAGAGCTTCTCCCTTTTCTCTGTCATCTTTCCCTTTTCTTGTTATATTTTCCCCTCTCTTTTTCTTTTTTTCGTTCACTCGTGCGGCGTTTTCATCTCGAGCGAGAGCAATATCACCAGTATGCTATTAGAATTGTCTCTAATTATGTCATAATTTAACTGTATGATTGATCCTTCCATCCTTCTTTCCCGCTTCTTCCTCCCTTTATTCTATCATTGTAAAGCATTTTCAGCATTCTCGATATTTCCGTCCGTCGTTCTCCTCGGTAGAGGAGGAACCATCCGACTAGATGGCTTTCGGTCTGATCGTTTTCGTGAATTCTTCGCGGATACGCTCGATCAATGAATTTCACGCGACAATCGTCTCGGGCCGCTCTATTTGTCGACGATGGGATCGAATTAAACGCGAGAATATTTCTTGCATGAGAGAGAACACTGTTCTTTATTTGCAATGTAATAAATTGCAAAATTGTTCGCGATTAAATTGTGAAAAATTGTTACAAGAGAAAAAAAATTGAGTTTAAAAACAGAGATAATTGGATTTGAAAAACGGATTTGGAATCATATAAAGAAACTAAATTCTTTTAAATTCTTCCGGCAATTTTAAAATAGAATGTATATTTTAATTGAGAATATATATAGTCTAGTTTAAAAATACCGAGTTTAGCCTTTGCGTTCGACGTTTACTTATAATATATAATTAAATAATATCTTTTCTCCCTCTTGCATCAAAGATTGATCTAAATGTTTGAATGCTAATATTTTCGTGTCATATTGATCCAAATGTAGATAGTTGACGTACGAGAAATAAGTAAGAATTGATTAATCCCTCTCGCGCGTGGGGGAGGAAATACGAGTGATGGAAACGACCGTGGCTTCCTCTCGCAGAAACCGCGACTTGACATCGGTGGAATCCCCTTCAATCTCCATTTCCTCTTCGCACCCGAACTTAGCAATGCCGGTCTTTTACTACTCTTCATATCCTGTGTAAATATTAAATTTGTGTCTCGATAAACTCGTAGGATGCAGTCGCGCCCGCAGGTCGATTCTCGCGCGTACTTGGTGGGCGATTGCTAATTTCACGCCTCGATCTTTCAATCTACCTTTGCATTTGGACGAACGCCTCGCTCGTGACATCTTCGTAATTATTTTCCATTCTACAAAGCGTACAGGGAAGCACTTTTCGGTGACAGCGATTTATTCTGTGCCTTCTCGTATCGAGACGAACAATTGATAGAGAGAAACTGATCGTTCGACCGTGGAGTTTGACAAAAATCAATCCGTTTCGTAAAAAGAAGAGAAAAAAACGGAATAATCTTAATTAAGAAATCTCCTAATTAAGAAATCTCTCCGACACATCTCGCTTCTTACATCGCGTGCGCTAAATGATAATCCCCCCCTCTCCAAAAAAAAAGTTAGATGATACAATCCCGTTCCTTTAAGCATTTCAATTGAGTTTTGTACATGCACTCAACTGTTTACACTTAATCCCGTTATTTTGTTACGCGTGCATGTAATTTAATTTGACTTATCTTTTGGAAAAAAAAAAGATCGGCTTTCATAAAACCGCGACATACTTTCCTCGTTCATTTGCCTCTCTAATTACCTCCGGCGAGGGGAAAAGGGTTCGAGCTCGAATGAGTCGCCGTAGGTGGACAGCGGCGTGTCCAACGTGTTGTCGTGGGCGGTACCAACGAGAGAAGCAGGAAAAAGTAGCCTCGCCCCGCTCTCGTACGTCTATATCGACGCATTTTATCCCGCATTCTCGTGGGTTAACAGCTGGAGAATAAAGTTACAATATTGTCAAGATGAAACGTACAGTGAGATATAATTCTTCTCTTTCTTTTTCTCTGCCTCTATTTTTTCTTGAATATCACAGACTCGTTTTTATGGTATTATGTTTTCGTGGTGGTTGAAAAAAAATTGACGTTGATATAACGTTGTGTTTAACATGTTAATCATCGATGAGATTCTTCGTTCTGACGTTCTAATTAACAGCAGTTTCTATTAGGCCCGGCGCGATATTTCTGTTATCGGACACCGCATCGAAAAGTATAATGCGGGAGGACGTTATCGGGCGCGTTTAACGAGTTTCTCGCTGGTCATCGTTTCGAGACGGAGTCTCGCTCCGCGTCCCTATCTCTCGTCGTCGCGAAATTAAGCACACGTTCTCACACGAGCGAAATGAATTAAGATCGCGACGCGATACTTGTTCCCTCTTATGCCGCGTCATTGATTTCACCGCGGGACGCTTCTACTTTGCTCTATGTCGATGGAATAGGTTTATACGTCCTCGGCACACACAATGGTCTACGTCGAACAATCGGCCGTCGCTACACGTGCGTCGAATCACGCGTGCGCTCGTGCACGAGACAGAGAGCACACACGGACGCGGGCGGCCGATTTAATCGCGATCGTACCCTATAGTGTATCTCTTCTTTTCTTTTCTCTTACGAGCCTGTCGTCAGATCGTCTTTGAAACTGCCAGGTTATATTATATATATTTCCCTCTCTTTCTCTCTCTTTGCGTCACGTTGCCATTCGTTAGCATCGAGCATCGAGCGTCAGCCTTTAAAAAGACCGAAACTCAGACTGACTGGAACTATGTCGGGGTCTTGAGATTTGCTTTCGACTAAGTTGCGCGAAAGACTCGTGCCAAGTTTAATCGCGTTGAACATCGAATGGAATATTTGAGACTGAATATCTATCCATAGTTTCTCTCTCCGAAAATAGTCTCTCATTCTAACTAGAATTCTTTTTTACCTCATAATTTTCATAGTCTTTTAGTTATGGAATTTCTAGCTAAAATACGTTTTTTAATATAGATAATAATATCGATTTAAAATGTTTCCCTAACTTAATTATTTTACTTTAATTTTTTCTTTCTTTTTTTTTTTTTTTTTTTTTACGAGAAATCGATATCGACATTTCTCATCAGTTTTCGTATCATTATTTCAATATTATTAAATGAGATATCATATTCTCTTCATCATAAAAGTTTTGCTTCTGCGTAATTATTTTCAATCTACGAAAAAGTTGTTTCTAAGATTACAATCAATCTATTTTAGAATACAGTTTTTCATAAATAAATAGAGAATATGAAGATGAGAATAGAGATATGAATGAATCCAACTGACAATTGCAGGATATATTTGCTAACTGCCGGAGTTATATTATTATTCGAAATGTTACTTTCTATTTTAAGACATTATTCATCAAAAATTAAAGAAGAATCTTACGATTGTGTGAATGCTCTGTCTCTCGTCGATAAATCTGTCTCTTCCGATAAATGAATCCATCGTACCGTGAGAAGACGCGTTAATTAAACACGATCGGTTATCGGTCTTTTTCGATTATCATGGTCGAAAATACGTGATGCGTGCAATCATGAACAAGCATAGCACGCGTCACTGCTCGCGTAGCATGACTTAGGGGAACTTTGCGGCCGCCGTGTGTGTAGTCCTTTTAAATCAATTACTTCGATAAAGATTCCACCAGGCTACATATATACATATATGTATATATGTACGCGTTCACGTTCGGTCATACGTGACGTGAGTGCGCACGTGTGTGCATGCGTGCATGACATCCGCACGATATACACTCGATTACATACGTCTCTTATCTTGTATCTTCCTTTCATCTCTTTTATTCTCTCTCTCTCTCTCTCTCTCTCTCTCTCTCTCTCTCTCTCTCTCTCTCTCTTTCACACACATTCTCCGTCCCAGATTTCTTCAACTTCGACCATTCGCCTTCTTCCTTTACAGGGCTATTCCTTCGCTCCTTCGGCGCGCTTTCTCGCACGTTTCCTCTCTTCCGTTATCCCTCCCTTCTCTCTCACTATCTCGGATCTGATTCGATTTGTCGTACAATGCTGTTCACGATGTGATTACATGCCGGAGGTCCCTTACAGTCTCGGCGCGATGCTGGAGCTTAGGCGGCGTGTAAGTTTACAAAGTACGACGCTTCTTGGGTGCCAACTTTCGTGGATGATCGGCGCATCACATAGTTGAATAATGATGTTGCTATTTAAATGAAAGCAGTTTGATTTCGAAATGATAAAACGATAAATTAGTAAATATATTAATTTTGTTCACAATATCTTGAAAAAGTTCACGTTTCTCATAAGATTCATTAGTAATTAATTACGCGCACCGGAGTTATATATTATTTTAGAAATATTTTTTTATCATAAATTATCGTAATATGAAAATTTTCTTACACAATGCGACATCTTCTATCTGATTAAGCATGTAGAGAATCTTATAAACTCTTTTTATTAACTTCATTAAAAGAACGAGATACATATATATCATACTTGAAGCAGATCTTATTTGCACAGTTTATTTCACCATTAAATTATATAAATAATTTATGTATAATTAAACAGTCAATGAATTTTTTTTTCTTAAAGTAGTTTTGGCCACATATACGATTTGAGCGTTTGTTGCTAGTCAACATGAATAGCATTTAATCGATAGTTAATTATCATAGACAGCAGATGTTATTAAAACTCTATCTACTTTTCTAATCGAGACACACAAGCCGCGATCCGTACGCACTGAATCGTGAAGACAGAAGCGCGAACTGATCGGAACGAAACCACACTGGTCTCGATCTATATGAACGTCAGCTTTTTTCTGTACGGGTTAGAATATGTTCTGTGCGGAGGCGACAGGAGCGAGACGGTACGGCTGTCCGTGATGCGTTAAATTAAAGTTTAACTCCGAGGCAGCTGATGGCCCGGGCCGCGGTGGTGAGTTAGAGATGAAATTCGTGATTCCCTTCGTCTCACCATCGGTGCGCATGCTTTTGAAATGATTCGTTTGATAAAGCAGCGCGGCAGATGCAGAAAAGTATATCCACGTACAACTTCATTCATTTTCCTTTCCGTACCTCGACGAAGAATTTGTCTCACAATTTGTCGTTTATTCTAATTGTTAATCAAAATGTGTAGGTAACTTTATATTCGGATAAATATCTACTTTAATAAAAAAAAAAAACCAACTGCAAAATCAGCATAATTTCAGATGATAATGTCCTCGATGATTATTTCGGGAAAGATGACACTCAACAGTTGGTATTAAAAACTTGAGAGCAGTAATATTCTTTGATTCTTGAATTTTTTTCCTTTTTTTTCTTTCAATTGAATAAAAGATAACTTTTAGCAGTTGCAATTTTTTTTACTGAAAGTATGATCTCGTCAACGAAAAGTTTTTTTTTTTTTAAAGACTTACTGATTTTTGAACGATTATCTCGTACAGATTAGTCGATTCCGATGAGAGCGTCATTAGTGTTTCGCTAATCTGAATATTTCCGCGAATGAACGTTTCTCTTTCTTTCTTTCTCCCTCTCGTTCTCGTAAGCGTAGCGCATCACTGCCTGTATTAATCCGCCACTTTGATCGTAAAATTTACATTCGTGTACCTTCCGGGCTCCTTCCGTATGCGTTCGCCATCTCGGCGAGCCCTCCGGGCTATCTCTCCCTCTTCAACCCCTGACGTGTCTTACAACCCTTTCCTTGCTTAAATCCAAATAAAGGTCGAGATTCTTGAGTCATTGGGTCTTCTTGCCTCTCGCGTCCACCCTCGTCGAAGACGCCGTTTCTCAAACCCTCTCGGATTGGAGCTGCGCCTCTCTGTCTCTTTTGGTCACATTTGCTTACAGACCTTCTTCTTCGTTCTCCTTTTTCGTCTCTCCCTCATCTTGTATTTCTCATCCTCGTCTCGCGGTCTCCTGCTTCCACGTCGCGACTTCCTCTTCGTCTCTGTCTCGCGACTATATAGATCACTCTCTCTTTCTCTCTTTCTCTCTTTTTCTCCAAGCAATTACTCTCTTTCTTCCACTATGTGTCCTCCTCTCTCGATTTTCCCCTCTCACTCGCTCGGCTTTTATCTCTCCTTTACCTCGACTCGACTCACTCGCTCTCTGGTAACGAGAGGAGAAACACCCTCGCTACTTTTAATCGACCCGCGCTTTCTTCTGCTTATACATACCTAGCCGGCTCTGCGCCCCTCTATCCACGCCCTTGTCCTCATCTCCATCCTCCCCCCTCATGCCACCCTCGACCATCTCCCGCGCACCCCCGCCAGTCCCCGACCTCCCGCTTCTTACTTCTCATCTTTACCACCAACATCGTATATAAATACCTAAGGGCGTTGTCTTTGGTCTTTCGCGCGTTTTGCTACGCTTGTCTCGAGCCAGTGTTCTCTTTTTTTTTGTCTAAAAAATTTAAAATAGAAATTCGCGAGACATTGCGCGATTATACCAATCGACTGGCTTTCAACTTTTTTTTATCAATTAATTATTTGAAGAGAACAGACAGTTTTAAGTGTTATGTAGATGCAGAGGTGTCAGGAGGCCGGTTTAAGTGTTAATTTTGAATGAGGTCGTTAAATGTTGATTTAACAGAGGAGCTTCGTAGCTTGATGTTGCTCGCTAGAGACGTAGTTACAATAGAATCAACCTACGGGAAAATTAATCGCCAGCTGGAACAATCGATCCTTATTAGCTCTGTGTACAGCGTTGCAATGAGACTTACTCGCAATTCTGACTTTTATTCTGTAATAGTGACAATTTAGTTTCAGTATAAAAATACTAAAAACAATACTTGAGAAAAAATAGTGAGATATTTTGATTAGCGTGCGCTTCAATATAAGAAGCATTATTTGAAAGTCAGTTGAACGACTCGCGTCTCAATTAATCGCTGTCGGATTTTACACGAATTCACGGTTATAAAAAGATAACGCCGGGCTTTGTTCGCGAGTCGCGCAAAATATGCGCGTCTTTCCTCTCAGCATATCTTGTCCACTTTCCCGAGTATCCGCGGGAGCTGAAACGATTCCGATAGACAAAGAAGATTGAGTGCAGGTGCAGGAGGACCAAAGAGGGGAGGAGGGAGAAGAACAGTCCAGCGCTGTATGTAAGGATAGTTTCGCGGTTTATGGGCAATTACTATGGAGGTCGTAACGTCCTCTATATATACTACATACGCATGTATAGTACATATGTAACGACAACGCACAAGCCTTTCAAGCCACACACAGATGAACACTCCGTGGCCGCACGTGCGTGCGTGCCTCTCTCTCTCTCTCTCTCTCTCTCTCTCTCTCTCTCTCTCTCTCTTTTTTCTCTCTTTTCATCTCTCCCCTCTCTCTCTCTCTCTCTCTCTCTCTCTCTCTCTTTCTCTCTTCCCGTGGCCCCTCACGACGCATACGAGAGAAGACGATAGGGGGATACATCACCTTGCTTACCACACGGCCCGTACACCTCAAATACACTACGAGTCAGTCAGTTAACTCCGAGTCAGACCTTTCACTTCGTGGTCCAGAGAGCACGCCATGGCGCGCACGATGGTTCCCACAAGTGGAAGCGCTCGCCGCGCCGGTCGGGTCTGATGCTACAGTTTGTTTCTCGTTTCCACGGTGGGCCGAGATGGAACGCGCGCGGGCAACAGGACTCTCGGCGCGAGCAGCGTATCGGGCGCGGACTTCTCGTATCCGGAAGATCGCTCTCATTTTTGCGCGGACCCCTCGGGCCTCGTACATCAGATTCCCTTCTACTCTTCGATCCGATAAATTAATATTTTTTTTAGCACATTTTTTCAATTCTAAAGTCTACATATTTTATATTCATATAATTCACGTTCTGTTATTGCCATGTAATTTTTTACATTCAGTCAAAACGAATTTTTTCACCTTGAAACTTACACAAATTATTATTTATATAATTTAATTTATATTATTGTAAGTTTTTGATGACCTTAGCTTCATATGCTGATATGTCAATTCGATGCTTTGTCTTGGGTGTTTGGCTGAAAATTTGATGAAAATTACATATCGAAGAGTATCTATTCTTGAGCAATTTTCGAACAAACTTATACGAGCCTTCATAAACTATTAGATTTTTGTTTGAAATATATATACGATTCATCGATTTTATAAATGGAACTGATCTATAATACTAGTTATAGATCATAATATTGGATAATAAATGACAAATTGCGCTGATCATACGCCACACGCTTACTCAGTATCTCGCTACCAAAGCTTGACTTATCTTAGCTATTACTTAGTGCACGTTAATACCATGGTATTAAGCACATCGGCCATGATACTTGTTAATGTTAGCGACAGAAGTTCAGATGGTGTGACCTCACACGATATTACGCGGCAGTACTATTACCGGTAAATATCGATCTCGCGTATTTATCTGGCAACTGTGTAGATATATTAAATATCATTTGTAACAAAAACGGCATAGATACATTAATTATTATTTGATATCAAACTGATAAGAAGATGTTAATACATTATCGTGATCGACATAATTATTTGTAATTATAATATTTTAATGCATGCAACTCTTTTGTGACTAGTCATAAAAGTTAAATGCATAATGTTTATTTAGACAAGCATTGCTTTCATTTAACATTCTACAAGTTAAATAATCACGATTATATTATAAGTAAATATCAATGACATAAGTATTAAATCTCTGGAAAGGCGGATTATACAGAACTCGTATTAATATGATAAAGGGACGAAACGGGCGCCTATCAATCGATTATCTACTTATGTTCTATAACAAATAGCAGACTTCTCTACGTCGACAACTGTCGGAGTGATACTTCAAAGACATTTAATATTCCGATTGCCATTGTAAATTCGCTCTTGTTCGGATTCGTTTCACACAACCGCGGACGAAAGTAATGGTATCCGCTTTGTTTCGCCCAATCAAGACGGGCACCGCGATACACTCTTCGATGAAAGATTTATTATCGCCATGAGATCGTATCGATTTAATTTCTATTTGATATCTCAAGTACATTCTAGAAGTGTGTAATGCCTTGAAATGTAAAAATAATCAAAGCACTAGCCGTATATAATTCAGTGTTTGTTTTATAAGTTTTATAAGTTTAAAGAAAAATTCAAAAGAATTCTCTCTGTAAATACTTATGCAAGCAAATGTTTTAATATCTAATATGAGTAGTTGTTGTAACGTCTTTATGTCATTTTTCTAAAAGTTTTCTTTGAATAAACGAAAGAAAAAGTATTTGCTTGTGCGGAGCAATGCGCAACACAACCGGCAGAAATGTCGGCTCGTAAAATTCTATCAAACAGGAGAAACGAAATGACAACAAACGTATCCACATCTTGCGAGTAGCTTCTTTTTTGAAATATACGGCGTGTAATACGTATATACTCTCACGTTTATCGCAGTGCGTTCGTAAACATAATTGGCGAAGCTGTGATTATTCGAGTAGAATTTCAAGGAATGGAGCTAAATGAGTTTGGAAGGGCAAACAATTTGCGCGCCAGCTGATTGCTCATAAAGCCATGTAAGTACAAAGTATCGGTGGACGTTTGTTCGTTGTGGACCCGATGCAATCACGACGCTGCTGCACTTTTGATCCTCACGGCCGCATCGATGCATACGACCGTGCATTGTTTCGACTCGGTGCTCGGTGCGTCGTAGAAAGACCCTCTTTCTTACGGATCGTTTCCTGACTGAAGGAACAAAGGACCTCGTGACATTTCGCAAAAATATTACTTCTCGGATACTTTTTGATAATGCGTCACAAAAGTATTCCTTCGTGTATCTCCCGACAATTTTTCAACGCGTTCGACAAACCATCACGCGGTGAATGTACGTTCTTGAAGAGATACACATAATTTCTTATATACACTGACGGCTGAACAAGGGTGATAATTGATGATGAGACCGTAAAACGACAATTGTCCGGGATTTTTTATCGTATCTTGTCCTTTAATACGACGTGCGCGACCAATACATATGCATGTACTTGGCCTGTTTCATGTCATGCGTGACGAAAAGGTCACGTTCGAAATCTCGCGCATTCGGAGAGGAATATACCGAGCGGCGCATTAAAAACAACCGGCACGTAGTTACATCGTAATATAAACCAGCGACCGTCATAAAAGATGCAGCTTCCCCTCACGTCGTTTCTGTATACGCGTATATCTCGTTCGTGATGAGCGACAACAATCCGAAGGGCGCATAAACGCGCCGAGTGTTCCAGACGCGATGATGGTACCGCGACGTGGACGCAATTAGATATCAGCCGTGATAGTAAAAACGATCGTTCATTCGTCGGAAACAATTGAGCCATCAACGGAGTGAGTCCGTCTCTTCGGTCGTCGAAACATCACTATTAATCCGCCCCGGATCGTTAAATTCTCGCCGAGTACGAAAATATTCCTGCGCATCTCCCTCGACCCTTAATCAATTATAACCCGTCATATTGACTTCAAGAAAATTTCTTAATTTGTAAAATTATTCATGAATGAATTTTAATATCAAAATATTTACGACCATAATTTCGATAACTTGCAACATTGAAAGTACGTGTCTTGTAACAATTCACTGCATACGTGATTATTATAAATTGAGATATGTATAAATAATAGGCATAAATTTTAAAAACGGAAAGTCTTAAAAGTAGGAATAAAAAGCTTAGGTTTTTAAAAACAAATATATTTTGTAGCATACATTGTTAGTTTAAAGCTTTATAAATCTTACATTGGATCACTTGCTGGAAAAATGATGGGAAGAAACTTTGCGGAGCCACATGTTGACTTTATATGAAAGAGAGAGAAAAAGAAACGGGGAGAGGCTGTTATCGATAACCGAAAGGCGTCGCTCCGAAAATACCTGTTAACCGTGGAAACGTGCCGGATTGGGAACGAGGAAGGGACGAGCCGCGGAAAAGAGAGGAGCGCGCGGGTGTCCCGACGCGCGGTGGGGGCGGGAACGGAAGGGTGAAAGGAAACAGAGATGGAGAGAAAGAGAGAGGGAGAGAGTGAGATAGAGCGATAAGAAAAGAGAAGCTGTCGCGCATTGAAGTCTCCGAAACGCCGCGCCGGGGTGCTCTCGGCAAGAGTAACACGAACGAACGAAGTGAGGTGAAGCATTGTACGCGGAGAAAAGGTGGACACGCCGGATGGCGAGGGGGAGAGGGCGAACTGATGGGCGAAGGGCACGGGAGGCTGCACCGGAGTAGATCGGAGCGAAACCGAGGCAACGAGCCATTGACCCGTGGAACGAGGGGGTAAGCCGTGTGCGGGTGCCGGGCAAGAAGAGCATATGCGTTATACTCGTATGTATGCTGATGATGTGTATCTTGCATGGGGCCCGGTACTAGCACATGATTCACCTCTTCGTTCCTCGGCTCTGATCCACTTCGGTTTCGGTGCAGCCTCCTGTTCCCTTCTCGACTTGCTGGTCTGTTCTCCTCCTCCCCCTCGTCGCTACTCAGTATGTTTATCTTTGTTTTTCTTTGCACATGACGATTATCATGACGTGCACCACGTATGTACGTCCGTACGAAACGCGTACATATGTAAGGTGTGCGCGCGTTGCCTCGCAGCTGATATTACGGTACAGATAGATCGAGAGCGATTAAGAAATCCGTGACGGGTATTGTGTTTGCCCGGCTCTCATAACGCCTGTATCTGCGGCCACGCTGGACCGCGCGTGCTCTCTTGTGTTCCTCTTGTATCCCGCGAAAGAGCAACGTCGAACATCGCTGAATTCCGTGTACGTATTATTATATTTCGCGATAATTTCGTCATCAAAAATCTATGAATTATGAGTACACACATACATAACTAATATACATATATTAGGATTGTATAAATTGTGTAAATAATAACATAAATTAATAATTATATAATTATTAATTTTATATAATTATATTTAATTTATATTATAATAAATTAAATATATAACATCATATATAATTATAACATATATATATATATATATATATATATATATATATATATATATATAACATAAAATTAATAATTATTTAAATTATATATAAATAATAAACTCCTTCTCTTTCTCTTTCTATGATGTTATATATAATATCACAATATTAATGTAAGATTGTTGTACAATAATATTGGCAATGCACAGGCTTAATGTACCATGATAGTTAAATATTTTCTGTACTTTTCATACATTCGCAATCGACAAACGAACGTTTGCATTGATTAATATTACAACGCGTCAATTATATAAAATAGCTAAATAGCCAATATCTCTTTTTTTTATAAAGCATAGATGTATGTCTCCGCAAGATTTCTTTGCCTGTTACTCTTCTTATAAATAATTCAACGTAAAATGTCCCACAAAATTTTTCTAACAATATTTGCTATAAAATATATTTCTGTTCTTTATAGTCTAAGATTTTTTTTCTATTTTTTAACCAGTTTTTATAAATATTTAAGATTTATGAGCGTTGTTTTTATACGTTCCCAACAATTTATAATCACAATTGTTATATACAAAGACAATTGATATGTACTTTTATTTCAAATTTTTCTTGCTGCAATATGTTTTTTCCTTTAATTTATATTACGATGAGAATTATACGAATGTAATATAACAGAGTTTAATCGTTATGTATTCTATGAGCTAAGATTTATGAAATAGATCCGCATAGAATTAATTGAAATATTAAATCCAATACGGAATCATATTTGGTATGAATGATATATTCCTTGATCTGTAATACCGCAGATATTTAGCGCTAGGTCTCCGTAACTTCTCCATTTAAGATAAAATTCAATCAAAACATAAAGTATAAATTTTGACTATGTCGATCACGATGATATTTAAAAATATGATAAAATATTTTGGTATCGTCGCATCTTTCCTGGATAATCTCCTACATCCATAAGATTCGAATCTAATCTAAAATTATCCGGCATTTTCAAGAAAATATATCAGCTTCTTCGATAGAAAGGGGCATCGATTTAAGCCGAGTCGGAAATAAATCGAGTGTTATGGGATGATCGACACCTGTCGAATCGGTGACTCGAGCCGCGATTATCCACGCCGCCGATATCGCGAGAGCGGAGAGATTGAGAGCGATTAAGAGAACTTCGTGACGGTGTTTCCTCGCTCTCTCGCGAAGGCGGCCTCGCATGTTCCTCCGCGGTTGCAACGTGTCGGCCTCGTGTGCTACGCACACATGAGTCTCACGTGCACGTGCGCGCGTCCACGCACACATGTGTGGATAGACGTGTGCGCAGCATACACGCTGATAGTCGCGGATGGCGAGTGGCGAGGCTCTGCCGCGGTACCGATCTTCTTCGTGGCCGCCCAGGGTCATGCCCTACCCTCTTGCGCTACACAATAATCTTCTTCGTCGTGTGTGCTCTGGTATCTCCGCGAGAACGTTACCGCCCGCTCTCCTTTCCCTCTCTTCCCCGCCCGCCTATCCTTTTGTCTCTTGATCGGTGTTGCGGCCGTGTATTCGTCCTTCTTTTATCCGCGTCTCTTCGCCCTTCGTGAACTCGACGCCGTAGGAGTTTCATCTTTCCCCCCTCCCCCCCTCCCCCGTTCCTTCCGTCGATTTGTTTGCCTACTCAGGGTACTGTATCGCACGTGTACGTATACATGTTCCTCTTCGTCCAATTGAATCATTTATAAGAATATTTTAGTGAAAAAATGTGTATCACACAATATATAAAACAAAAAATTATCATTCGAATAAGAGACGTAATGTCATGAGCGACTCCACATAATCGGTCTTTGAAATGTTGAGAAATTATAATATAAGGAAGATTTTTAATTTAAAATTTTTTTTTTTTTTTTTGTTTATTTGTGATATTTTTTTCGTATACATGCGACATATTTTTTAATTCCATATCTTTATTCTTGTATGTTGCTCTCTCTCTATTCTCGATGTTTCACAAATAGCTTCGCGAAAACTCGTGATGACAGATTCTGAAATAACTCAATCTATTGGAGATGTCTGTATTGAGGATATCGACATTCTCGTCGCATGCGGAATCTCGCATGATTTTCACGGCTCGTTCAATAACGATCATGCGCGACCGCGTTGATTCGCGCGAGGGCGTATACAAACGCGCGAACCGACTTTCTTGTCACTTGCAATGAACTAACTCGAGCCTCGAGTCATTGACTCCGCTTCCGGTTCGGCTCTCTATCGCTCGCATTGTTATCTCCGGCAGCTTTCCTCGTCTTCTTCTCCGTTCCCATCGGCTCTCTATTCTATCTCCACCACCGTGTCCGTCTTTTATTCGCGTATCTTTGCTCTCTCCTCTCCTCGTTTCACTCGTATCTCTTTCTATGAATTCGCGTTGACTCTTTCTCTATCCCTTGCAATCTATGTTAGTGCTACCACCGATACAAGATCCTTTGTAATAGAAAGATTTCTTAATTTAAAGTTCATTAAATATCAAAGGTGGATCGTTTTGAATCTTTTCCTTTTTTTAAATTCTCTTTTTAGGGATTGTTATTTTTTTTCATATAAAATAATTGCATTCTTAAAATATAAAAAAATAGTAAAATAGATTGGAATATATTACATGTTGAGGAATATGAGTCTCTCGATAGTCTTTATCAAGGAAATTGGAGCAAATTAATTTGGCAACAGTAATTTATACGCACGATTTATACGCTCGTGTACTTAATCTTCTGACTACTCTTTTCCTTGACTACGCTGCGCGCTATCTTTCTTTAGGTGTCTCGGTCTCAGTAACTCTAGAGTTACTGTTACCGAGATTGTATAATAGAGCACCGACAAGAGGACTGGAGGAGAGGAGAGGCCTTGGTTGATTTCCCGCGTCCGTCCACGTACCCGGTGGCCGACGATGAATGGATACGTTTCAGGGGCTGCTGAATTAGTAACGCGATACCTGCCACCACGATTTACCCCGTGTTCTCTCGCCTCCGGTATCATCATACCGGAGAATCGACTTTTCCCCCACCGATTATCACCGCGGCGGCGCTCGTTGCGTCTCGATATTTCTCCTTCGCGCGGGGATGCGAACGTTATACATTTTCTATCTTCTTTTATATTCGGCTGATATTTGCATGATGTTCTACGAGTGATTTTTCATGCGCGTTACTTATCGTAAGTGGTGTCGATCGTAGTCGATAGTACCCGATCGCAATAAGTTCACCGAAATCTCAGACGCGTACTTCTTTCTATCTAATAGATGGCTACAAAGTCAAGCTCTCAACAAGTCATGTAATATCGGATTTTCTTACAGTCTTATGATACATAACATTCTCGCAAATATCTCATACATATTTACACAATTTTACTTAAATCTTTCAACTAATTTGGCGTTTTTATTTTTCTTTTCATTCTCATGTTCTAAAAATTTATTCTATTTTTATCATAAAATTAACAATTTCGATCAATTTGCGGTATATCCGGTAAATTGTCTAAATAAAATTTAAATTTAATTTTATTTAAATTTTATTTTATTTTATTAATTTTAATTGAAGACGATGGAAGTGCGCGAAGATTTCCATTACACATCTGTTTTTTCGATCATTTTATTCGTTACTCATATGAATCTTATAAAATGTTATTACCTCGCCATACGTATATATTTCCTTGTTATACGATCTCTTGGAAAAGATGTATAATATTTCTTGTCGATCGGCAAAGGTCACGCGTTTCTTACCATGGCCATAAAGCGCCACATTGTGCGCAATAAATTCACTACGCTCTTTAGACATACACGTACGGATTTTTTGCGCAACGGCCGATTGATAGAACGTGATGCATAAACTATGCTTTATATGCAGTTTGTGGTCAAAACTGTATTGGATTTGCGAAAAACCATTGCATTCTCGCATTGAGCGTGTGCACTTTCCGGTATTATTATGATTGCTATAACGTATCTCTGACTTTTTTAGCCTGTAGCCGCAACATAATAGTTACACTACTGATTATCGTTTATAATTCTGTTATCACGACAGGAAAATTCTTATCTCTATTTAAAATTCTAGTCTCTATTTATAATTGCTTATAACTAGTATAATTATTCGCGATGTTTTTACTCCGAGAAGAGATTCGCGAGCTACTATCGCTCCCACGCGCATAATTCCGTTGTCTCGTGCGATTTGTAACATCGCCGTTTATCGTAGAAATGATCATCTCGCGCCGCCGCAGTTTGCAGACTGCGTACAAAGATCCTCTTTTTCTCATCTTTCTTTTTCTCGACGTATCCAACGAGGAATGGATGCTTCCCATGCTGCAGGTATACGAGTGTCATGAGTAGAACAATGTGGTGTTTTTCTTTTCTTTTTTTGTTCGCTCGTACACTTGCATAGGATGCGTATATAACAGTGCACGAGGCCTACCCACCGGTTTTATGACCGTATAATGGGCCCCTTAGCTTCTTCAGCAGATTTCATGCAGAAATGCGGAGCAAGGTTCCAATACTTAAGCTCGCCGGCAGTTTCTCAGTCGTTACGCATATATGCTACACTTGTATGTATGAAAACCTTGCTAACCTTGTTACTTACTCATTTTTCTTCATTTTCTTGGAATGCGGCTTTTACATTGGGTTTTGATCAATATTATTTGTAATAAAGTTCTCAGCGGTTCTAATAATCATAATCTTTTTTTTTGTCTTGATGGAATTATCATGACGATATTAATTAATATATATATATTGTTAGACATTAGTAGTTATATATAAATTTATATATAATACACAAGTAACTATGCATTTATTTTATTAAAATTTTTAATGTTAAATATATATAATTTTAAATAACTCTTTTGTACAGGAAGCTGATTAATT
This sequence comes from Anoplolepis gracilipes, assembly GCF_047496725.1. Taxonomy (NCBI): domain Eukaryota; kingdom Metazoa; phylum Arthropoda; class Insecta; order Hymenoptera; family Formicidae; genus Anoplolepis; species Anoplolepis gracilipes. Next base: position 12,339,375 of record NC_132975.1, read on the forward strand.
TTTTCAGGAAATTTTTATTAAAGAAAAATTAATTTTAAATTTTTTAAAGAATTCGTCATTAAAATCGCATCCAGCAACTATATATTTTCGAGATTGACACATGTCTGGCAATCGTTGTGATTGCGATAAAATATTTATCCGTGATCGCGTTGCATCGCCGTGCCTCTGCAGTCGCGTATACCGGATGCGTGAAATAATTATGTGCACGTTTATCTCATTCGACAAATGACGTCTGCGATTCCGCGCGTTGTATAAATGCCATTTTAGGATGAGAAAAATTGGCGTGGTTATTCTGGGGAAAAGCGGGTTGCGCATCATTGTCTTCGAGGAACGGGCGAATAAACGGGGTGACGGGTTTTACTTATGTATCGGATTTCCGTTGACGAAACGCGAAGAGACGAGGTAGATTCGCACGACATCCATAACGCCATTAATTGCTTTACATGATTAGAGTCTAGTAATGCGACTCCTCGTCGCATATCCCGTAACGGCCACGAATATATTATATTCCTGGAATTTCGTAACTTTCTGAATGAATGCGCGAGAGACACCTGCCTATGAAAATATCGTAATGCTTCGACGACGTTGCAGCCGCTCCGAGAACGGTTGCTGAGAAAGAATGAGCGTCGAAGCTAACGATAGCGATATTCTCGTGCCTCGTTATTTCTTCGTAAAATGAGGAGCCGCACATGAATCAGAAATACGAATCGGGCAACGAGCAAGTAAGAATTTTGCGCTGGCAAACTACGACGCGATTAACATAAAACAGAGAAGCATCATTTTTGCGACAAATTATTTTCACGATTTATTTTCATGAATAATGTGACGCTGCTTTTTTTTATAATCGTACGAAAATTTTGGTCGTAACATGTTTATAAATAAGTGATACTTGACAAGTTTGTCGGATAATATTGTTAATCATGATCAGAGATGTCAGTAAAAGTTATTTGAAAGCTTCAGAATAATAAGTTTGGTACACACTTGATATTTTTTGTTGGACATTAAATTGTTGTTGAATATTTAATTACCTAATATATTAAAAAGGAAGAGATATTTAGATTTAAAATAACATTTATATCTTTATTATATCAAAAGGAAATATAAATAACATTACAATGTGTTGAATCACATACACGTTGGATATATATCAAGAATGATATTGTTCTGCACCGTTAAATGACATATGTCATTTATCAAACGCTTGCAAAATTCTTATGCCTCTGTCCTGCTTTTAGCCCACGCCTAGAGTCATGTGTGAGTTTTCATATGAAAGTTTTCCCGCGAGCATACGCCAGCGATCCGAGAAATGTTTCTTCGGTAATAATCGCAAGAGAGCGAGAGAGGTATTTCGTGGTAACGGTAATAACAGTAGGTTCGAAAGTTCGACGTCATTATCCGCCTTCGACGAAAGAGCGCACGCGCGATCGCTTTGCACAAGAATCGACTTATCGTCTCGACGACGACGTGGGGACGGGCCACGGTTCCGAGAGAGTTCGGATCGTGAAGGACCAACCGATCATAAGTGCACACCGAGCTCCGCTCCTGATTTTCCGCACCATGAGCTTATATGTGTGTGTGTGTGTGTGTGTGTGTGTGTGTATGCGCGCATTTACGTGGGTGGATGGAAGGAGGTCGGAGGTTGGTCGTTAAGCCTCAGCCTCTAGATTAGTACCGGCGAGACCGAAACTTTAAACGAGATCATTTCTTAGCTTAACCCCTTCCCGGCTCTTTCTCTAAATCCTCGATTTAAATCCGCTAATTGAAGACCAGTCCAAACACCAGTGGATTCTTATTCCGTCGCGATAATTCCGACGATGCCGAGAGCAGCAGCAGATAAACATCCGTAACTTAGAAGTGTCGTCGACTCTCTCATACGACTACTTTTTAACTAAGTTAACTAATCAAGATTTGCCAATCTTCTACTTATTCCATGTGCAAATTATGCGACTTGAGAGCTTACGAGCGAGCGACGATCGAATTGACATTGCGATCGTAAATTACAGAAATCGATAAATATCGTACACTATAGAATCACAGAGATGATTGAAAAAAATTTTACTCTTTGATCGCAAAGAGAGATCTCGTTGAAACGGTAATTATAGCAATGATGATAAATTTCCAACTTCCTGTTTCTTCCGAGAAGAAGAGAAACGTGCGCGTCGTCCGAAACGCGTGTAAGAAACGACGTGACGTCTTTCGTGCCATTTCGAGTCTGCGAGCGATCGCAGTTCCTTCCGTGGTTCTTTGTGTGTGAATGTGCTCCGATTAACCGGTCGACATAACCATTGGCCGCCGACGTCCATCGTTCGTCCATACCTGATTCGAAGCAACCGTATAGCGCTAAGTCATGCTCGGCGTTCCCAGGCAAGCGGTGGCCTGGTCACTGGTGGAACATGCGCATATATATATGTATTGTATACAGGCATAAGCCGTCCTAAAATTTTAATCTTTAACCTGAAATTTTAATTTCACTGCCTTAGATTTTTTTTTGCGTCGTATATTTCTTTATATTCAACATTAAAAAAGCTTTGCAATCGAATTCTAAAAGAACAAAATTTATGTAAATTTATACATGAACAAAATAGAATACGTGTTATTTATTCAAGTGCAATTCTATTAGTTTGCAAAGAATTTTTTATTTTCTATTTTTTTAATTCGAAAGTACAAATAAACATTATATATATATAATAAAATATAATAAATATAATTATAAAAATATATAATATAAATTTCATATTTTTCGAAAAAAGAGAAGTTGGTATTACATTTAAAAAATTACGATTAACGTTGCTCGTTTTGGAACATGCTGTACTGTGTGTACATGCGTATATACGATTACACATTGATGCGTAAAAACGCAGCGTGTAAATGTAGCGGAGAATCGGCCACGTATACGCGCGGACGTGCATTCAAGCAGACCGAAGCGGGACGGAAACTAAGAAATGAGAGTTAGAGGGAGGGGGAGAGAGAGAGAGAGAGAGAGAGAGAGAGAGAGAGAGAGAGAGAGAGAGAGAAAGAGAGAGAGAGAAAAGGGAAGAAGAAGAAGATGAGAAGGAAAGACGGACGCAAGAACGGCAGAGATATTCAGAGGATAGTCCGAGGGGTCAGGTGAGATGCTGCGTGGCGGGAGGACGACCACAGCGGCGTGCCGGAAGCGAGCAGGTGACTGGTAGTTCCGCTCCATCGAGCGCTGTTCCGCGCCATGGCCACTCAAGATCGGTTCTCGATGGACTGCGATGGATGGCGATTCCATATGGATTCACAGACATTGTGCACGTTTAAGCTTTCGTGATTGCGCGGTTACTTTTATCTATCGTATATTCTAATCCCGATGCGCGAGTATCGTACTCCGCATAATTATGCGGTCGTTAATTTCGTCCGAGACGGTATTCAACTGATATGACAAATTATATGACAAATAACTATGCAATACTCTGCTCTTATATTTCTACTTCATATTGCGTGTGTACAATATAATAATATATAATTATATATTAATATATTAATATAATATAAATTATATATTATATATAAATTAATATAAATATTTATATTACATATATATTTATAATAATTACATATATATATATATGTGTGTGTAATTATTATAAATATTAATATATAATATTAATTATAAATTGTATATATTGTATATATTGATAAATATTGCGTATATAAAGCCATTTAAAAGTTAATTTTAAAACAAGGAAAGAATTGATAATTATACAGGATACGTAGTAATTGATACACGTTTCGCAGCGATTCACGGTAACGTCAGATGCGTCAGGCTGCGTCCCCAATTGAACGTTATTATCGCATCTCGCAACGTTGCGAAATTTCGCGTTTTCCTCTTGTCGACTGATAAGATTTTCGGACGTTGATTTCCGTCAGTTCGCGACTCGGCCTCGATGTATATCGACATTAGACGCGATGACTCGCGTCAGCAGACCGCCAGTTGCCAAGCGAATTTATCGCACAACGGCAACTCGCGGCGAAGGGTGTCCGGGAAGAGAGGCGGAAGGGGTAAGACGGGAGACGCGTATAGTTCCATCGTTAAGGAGCCAGCCCGGCGGTGGACTGGATAGGGAGATGGTTTAGGGTCCATACATAGAAGGAGCCGGCACCAGCACGTATAAGGACGGAACGTGTGGGGTATTGACTAGCCGGCTGGTCCTGGCAAGGGTTGCGGCTAAGACGGAGAGAGCAACGGGAGGGTGGAGGGGGCGGGAAGAAGAGAACGGGAATACTCGAAGGGACGGAGGGAGATGTGGCGCACGGAGGGCGGCGTGAGGGAAAAGGACGCGCGAACGGAGCCCCGCGGTGGTGAGGGACGAGGGACGAGCTCTCATTGCTAAAGGTAGTTCCAGGACTGTGGGACGGGATGCGGAGCAGAGGCGGGGGGAGGACGGCAGGGTGGACTACCTAAGACTGATATGGATTGTAGATTATTCTGGACCTCGGGGTGCGGCTTGGCCAAGGGTTAGTATCTCAGAACCCTTGGCGCGCGCTCACCTCCGTCTCCCTCTTCTTCTCTGCCTGCGGAGCTCTCGTACTCGACCCGCGTTACCAAACCTCTCTCGAGCGTCCACCCGTTTCCCCCCTGCTTCCTATCCCTCGCCCCCTCCCCCTTCCTCCTTCGTTTCCTGACCGGCTGCTCGCCTCCTCCTCGCGGTTCCTTCTCGCGGAGAAGTTCGTCCGTTCCGACTAGGCGGCTAGGCCTGCGGCCGATTACATGCCTTCCCGTAATCCGATGTTGCGCGAATCTACCCCCCTCCTTCTATCCCCATTGCGCCCGTCTCGCGGGCCAATTCCCTCTGTGTTCTCGAAGACTCAAAACCTGGAGAATCTCCGACGTCAGAGAGAATTTGCAATAATCACTGGCCGCATAATCGGCCGACGTATAATCGATTATTATTTCGCGCTATATGAATTTCCCGTTTTGAGTTTGATCTGCTTTCGTGAAAGAAATGTCGTTCTTCTTGCGAATTAAAGCGCGTCTCGCAAACAGGTTGCGATTAATCGATCGATATTTTTCGATCGCTCCGAGAAAATTCGTCAGGAATTTCTTTAAGCATCTTTCGCGTTCACCTTCGTCATTGCGAAACTTTGTTAGGTTTGCTCCGTCGACGAATCGCTGTTTACATGTTCTTCCTTTACCCGATGTTCCGAGCATCGCGTCTTTAGAGGCAATCTCGGTTACGAAGATTCATGCCAAGATTCAAGGGTTTAAGGTCCCGGTGCTTGAGCGACCTTCTTCCGCTAGCGTATTGTGCTATTTTATGTCCCTCGTTTCTGTCAAATTAGCAAATTTATTTATAGCTATATAATTGCACATATTAGCCTTTTTTATTTGTAAGTATCCTTTGGATATTTAACAAATTCTGTTCTGCTTAAAATCTAATAATTTCAACAAAATTATATATTCTCACTTTTATCATTTATTTGAAGAGGTGGAAACTTTATTTTATTTTTGATATTCCATGAACTTTTTCATAAAAAAATTTAATAGCATACAATATATAATTGTTTATAAAAAGATAAAAATAGAGAACATTTTTATAAAAATTTTATTTTACACAAAAAAATATCTCGAAAATAATTTGTTGTACTAATACGTAACTTTGTATGAAATTACAGTACTAGAAGGAAAAAAAATTAATGTAATTATTAATAATGATAATAATAAAAGTAAAAATAATAAAATTAGTTTATTTATTATAGGTAACATTAATAAATAATAATGTTAAAATAATAATTAAATTAACAATAAATGTACGTAGATATTACATTTTTTTTTATTATTTCTTTAGTATATCTTATTTTGATTTCTCATTCTCGCGTTACAGAAAAATGATCAATTTATATTTTTTTTAATTAATAATGCTATATGTGTATTAGTTATAGCATAATTATGAAAGAGTGAAGAGATTAGACCGAGACATAGTTAATCAGCTGATCACAATCTTCTCAATATTGATTTTCCTCGCCAATTGAGTATCGCATTCTCTCCCCCTTTCTCTCCGTTGATCTTGGAAGGTAGCGATGCGTCGTTAATGACTGTTAATGACAGTTGTTGCGACTCGGCGACTATTAGTTTCTCATGTACCTGGTACACCGCGGCACACGCTTTATAATTACGTATACGTTCCATCGACCGACGTCGTGAGTCGTGAGTTCTGCTAAGTAAAACTAGCACAGAACCGCCTTCAGTGATCTTGTTTGCATCATACGTCATTGTGTTAAGGCAAGACTTATGCAATAATTATTGGTTTTCGGTGAATTGAAACATCTTGTCGATCTCGACAGAGATCTATTATCGATAGATCTGATTTTTTATTTTCAGTTAACTCGACACACTAGCTTTACATTCTCAATTTTAACAATTAATGTAATATATTTAGCTTCACTCTTTTTGTATTTCTCTCAATTTTAATTTCTCGCAAAATAACAGAATGTAATAGAATTATTATAATTCTTTGGTTATTTGAAATGTGACTGGGACGGTAGTAGAGTAATAATAAATTTCACCACAGGAAATGCCATGTGAAAATATTTGCTTAACAATTTGCGAACAATTATTTCATTAATAATTTATAATCTCTAGTATAATGATTTATCATAAAGTAGATCATAATATTTTATGTGATTCAGGACACGTGTTATTTTTCCATACTCTTTATTCAGGTTATTTCAATCATATTATTTATGCTCATAAGCATGAGAGATATGATGTAAGCTCTTATACGTCATCATAGAATTAATCGCATCAACCGCTTTCTTTATCTCTCTCACTTGTCTCGATCATTGATAGCTGAGATTGACGATGAAAAAATATATGACAATAACAGCCGAGCCCAAGTTTTGGCGACACATCATTCAGGTAGCGAATGTTTCTTGCTGAATGAAATCGCATGGACAAAGATTCCGTTTTATTTCCATCATTCTCACTCTCACGGCAATCTTTCACATTCTACGCATACCGCGCGCCAAACCATGCCTCGAACCATTTCGTTGGATAAGATAGGTAGTATAAACCAAGGTGAGCCCCACGCCGAGCATTCGAACCACACCGTAGGAGTCTCGACAGTTTCGCGGAAGCAACAAGCTGTTTATGGCTGCTCCATGCGCTCCTCTCTCAGTTCTCTCTTAACCTATCTACCCGTCTCTCTCTCTCTCTCCTTTTAGCCCACTCGCCTGCCGCTACCGCCGTCGTTCTTCCCTTGCTTGCAACAATCACTGCCGTTACTTCTCGTCGCGTCATCGGTCCTTACGTTTCGTATCCGTGCTCTCTTCTCTTCACAAAAGGATAAACACGTAGCTTAAGGGGAGGGAAAAGGAGGAAAGTGAGAGAATGGCGCGAGAGGGTAAGAGGAGCATGAAAAAGGGAGATGCCGGGAGACCCTCCTGGGAGCAACCATCGGCGCGAAGAGCGTGCCAAGTGGCTGTTTACATCAATTTTATCGCCGATTTCTGAACCCCGCTGTCAGAGCAGATTTCGCACGTCCACGTTTAGACTATGTCGTATGATGTATGTCGTTGAGGGATGTTGGAGAGAGAGAGAGAGAGAGAGAGGGGGGGGGGGAGAGAGAAAATAGAAATAGAAAAAGATGATCTCGCGTGCGACAGAGTCGAGAGTTTTGCGAAGCATTATCTCAGTGTGTGGTCAGGGATATTTACTATCAACATGAGTATTATAATAATAATCACCAATTATCAATTATGTTATTTTATCTGATTACCTATTATCGTAACTAAAGAGTTGTGATACAAAAACGATATTTAAATTAAAGCAATATATCTGATAGAAACATTAGTGTCATAATTAATTTAACAAACAATGAAAATGTAAAATATTTGATTTACTTCGTGGCATTTATCTAGCGTAGATTGCATGGGCAGCTCGAATTTACGAGAAGGAATAGGATGAATTTTGGTTCATTCTCGATACACTGTCTGTCCCCACGCAATATCCGGAACCGCATACAAAGCATAAACGTGATTCACTGAGAATAGGACATATCCGCGTGCAGCAAATAGTCGTAAAGTCTTTGTCTGGATTATTACGTATAATATTCGGCCTTGAGGGTAAACGACGCGCGCAATCCGCCGTTCCTAATAAGCATGGT